>NW_026068037.1:280969-309639 GCF_014885135.2 Alexandromys fortis
TTTTCGAGACAGGGTTTCTCTGTGGTTTTGGAGCCTGTCCTGGAACTAACTCTTGTAGACCAGGCTGGTCTTGAACTCGCAGAGATCCACCTGCCTCTGCCTCCCAAGTGCTGGGATTAAAGGCATGTGCCACCACCGCTCGGCCCTCACTCTGTTTTCTAGATTCATACATTTGCCTGCAAATTTCAAGATGTCATTATTTTTTACCCCTGATTAATACTCCATTGTGTAAATGTAAATATAGTACATTTTCTTTATCCATTCTTCTGTTGGGGTCATCTAGGTTGTTTTTAGGTTCTGGCTATTATGAATAATGCTTCTATGAGGAAAGCTGAGGCACATGTCTTTGTGGTATGATTGAGCATCCTTTGGTTATATACCCAAAAGTGGTGTTACTGGATCTTGGGATAGATTGTTTCCTAACTTTCTGAGAAATTGCCATACTGATATCCAAAGCAGCTATAAAAGTTTGCACTCCACTAGCAATGCTGGAGTGTTCCTCTGAACCCAATCTTCTCCAGAATAAACTATTATCAATGTTTTTTTATCTTGACCATAGAATCTCAGAGTTATTTTGATTTGCATTTCTCTGATGGCTGAGATGGTTGAGCATTTCCTTGAATCCCTTTCAGCCATTTTAGATTCCTCTGTTGAGCATTCTCTGTTTAGGTCTGTACTCCATTTTTTATTGGATTATTTGTTCTTTTGATGACAAGTTTCTTAAGTTCTTTGCATATTTTGGAGATTAGTCCTCTGTCCGATGTGGGCTTGGTGAAGATCTTTTCCCATTCTGTAGGCTGTCGTTTTGTCTTGTTGACCGTGTCCTTTGCTTTACAGAAGAGTTTTACTTTCAGGAGGTTCCATTTATTGTTTCTCTCAGTGTCTGTGCTACTGGGGTTATATTTAGGAAGTATTCTCCTGTGCCAATGCATTCAAGTGTACTTTCCACTTTCTCTTCTATGAGGTTCAGTGTGGTTGGTTTTATGTTGAGTTTGATCTATCTGGACTTGAGTTTTGTTCATGGCAATAGATATGGATCTATTTTCATTCTTTACATGTTGATATCCAGTCATGCCAGCACCATTTGTTGAATATGCTTTCTTTTTCTATTTTCTATTTTTGGCTTCTTTGTCAAAAATCAGGTGTTCATAGGTGTGTGAATTGATATCCGGGTCTTCGATTCGATTCCATTGGTCCTCCTGTCTGTTTTTATACCAATACCAGACTTTTTTCAGCACTATAGATCTGTAGTAGAGTTTGAAGTCAGGGATTGTGATGCTTCAAGAAGTTCCTTTATTGTACAGGATTATTGTTTCGGCTATGCTGGTTTTCTTGTTTGTTTGCTTTTCCATATGAAGTTGAAGTTGAGTATTATTCTTTCTGTGAAGAATTTTGCTGGGATTTTGATGGGTATTGCATTGAATCTGTAGGTTGATTTTGGTAAGATTGCCATTATTACTATGTTAATTCTACCTACCCAAAAGCATGAGTGATCTTCCCACTTTCTGGTGTCTTTGTCATTTTTTAATTTATACCTATTTGCCTGGCAGGGAGTAGGTGTGAGCATGTGAGTGCAGGCACTCATGAAGTTTAGAAGAGGAGCCAAATTCCCTGGAGCTGGGAGTTACAGGCAGCTGGGAGTCATCCCATGCTTGTGCTGGGGACTGAACTCGGATCCTCTTGCCGAAGCAGTATGCACTCTTAACCACTGAGCCACCTCTACTGCCCCTGACCTAACTTTATACAATGATATCTATTTGCTTGTGATAGATGTGGACTCCCAGTGGATTCCTCGGTGTTTGGCTCCTTGCTTCCTGTGTATTGACTTTATCCTCAAAACAGCCTTCTCCCCGGATAGTGAGATGTAGGCTGTGCATATCCATCGATCAGCTTATAAAGCAGCTATGACACATTCCCCCAACAGCATCAGAACTGCTGACTCCACACCGATTGGACCTTCCGTGGGACACATGTGATACACTTAACCAGTCACTGTGACCTCTAGCATGAAATGTGTGGCATTGGGCCAGAGCAGAGTGAACGTTTCAGAACCAGGTAGCTCCCTAGGCTGAAAACAGAGCTGGTGGGAAGATAGCCACACATTCTCCTGATGGAAGGATGATACTAAGCTGCTGATGGCTGTCATTTGTGGACGGCTTCTCTGTGTCTTGAGTGCCCAGAATAACCTGTAACTACGGGGAGGTACTAATTTTACTCCCGTTGAAAATAGATAGGAAAACTGAGGCTTTTACATAAGGAACATCACTGGTAAATATCAGAGTGGAAATATGGCCCAGAGTCTGTCAGAGCCCATGAAAACAAGGCTTTAGGATCTCAGCTGCCTGAAGCGGTGCTTTCCTGGGGGTCTCAGTGGGAGACAGATGGCAAACAAGCCAACAAGTTATTTTGAAAGGATGTGGGTGTGGTGTAGGGAAGCCATGGGAATAGTGATGCACCCTGGGGCCAGTAACCCAGGGAAGACTTTTCCTCCCCTAAAGTGAGAGGGGTAGAGGGAGGCAGGTCGCCCATAGTGTGGACAGTACCCAGAAAGTGTCCCACCAGCAAGTCAGAGTGCCTCCTGTTCCCTCCAGCTTGCTCCCATCCTCCCAACATGTGGAGAGAGAGGTGCAGTGGTCACTAATGGGAAGCTCACCAAAGAGCCTCCTGGACAGTGGTCAGTTGGAGAAGGGTGATTGGGGGGTCAGGAAGTGTAAACAAGGGATATTGGCATGAGAAACTAGGGTTCAGGGGACTTTGATGTAGCAAGGGAGAATGTATGAGCAGGAACAGCACCAGGGGTATCACTTAGGACTTTATTCAAGATCTACTTTATTGCCACTTTTTACAACAATAGTACATTGTTTATTTTTACTTAATTGTTTGTTTATCATTTACTTTATTTGTTGTTTTATTTAATAGTTGTTTATTATTTTACTTGTTTTATTATTTTATTTATGACATTTGTTCATGTAACTTTTTGAATAGTTACAGTCCATTTGTCCTTTCATACACATATACAGCCAACCTTCAGCCAACCCTTTCTGAGAGTGGTACTAGGTCTAGTGAATAGGGAGGGAGCATGGTGCCTTCCCTCCAGTCTAATGGTAGAACTTCAATTAGAGGAAACAAGGCAGACCACTGCTGCATAATGTACCTCAGCAGACCGTGCTGAGGGTCACTGTTTCCCCTTGAGGCCCCAGGATTCGTCACTGACCATGTGACAGATCTCACTAACCCAGGCTGGCCTTGTCCCAGCAATCTTTCTACCTTTACCTCTCAAGCTTTTGGGTTCAGGACTCCATCACCTCAGTCAGCTAAGCCAAAAGATATTCTTAAGCAAGTCAAATATGGTGCTTGTTAACTGTGACTCTCCTATGTGTGACTTTAAATTGTCCTATCAATTGTAGGCCACTGTCTGGGGTCTCCTTTGGTAGGTGACGAGAAGCAAGGCTCGAAGATAAAACCATTTCCAAGAGGGTAAGACCAGGCTTTGGCATCCGCCTGTTCCCGTTCAAATCTGACCCCGATAAACATGAGTCTAGATTTCAGGTGGCGGCTGGGGGCCTGGGGTCAGATCAGCAGGTCACTGGGATTAACACAGCCTTCCACCTAAGCATGGATGAGCTCTTAGCCTCTGATGCAAAGATTTGGCACAGCCATCTGGAATGTGCCAGACATGAAGATCAAGCAGACACCGAAAAGCCTCGTCCTCTGCTGTGCCCAGGTACTCCACTCCCCGCACCAACCCCCCAGTGCTGCCTGTAGCCAGAACTGTCCATCCCACTGCCAACTCAGTTCTTTACCTCCCTCGCCCTCTGTCCCCAGCTGAGCTGTGACCCTCACAAACCACTCCGAAGTTGGCGCTGCAGAACTAGCTCTGTGTGGAGTGTTTGCCTAGTAGTCAGGAGGTCCAGAGTTCTAGAGTTGGAGCTGGCTTGGTGCTCCAGTCCTAGAGATGGGGGACGCAAATTAGGCAGTAACTACATGATACATGATGGGAGTATCTTTAGCTTTCTCCTCCTTTGTAACCAACAGCTCAACAGAGTACTGTACATGCTGGCTTTTGGTGACTGTGTAAGGGGACGGGGACTCCAGCACCCTGCTCTGAATATCCATCGCACTTTCATTGTGTATCAGCGGTCAGTCCCCAGGCTTCACAAGGCGTCTGTCACTGCTTGCTTCTCCAACTTGGAAGCACGGTTTGTTGCTATCAGCTTCATCTCCACAGTGAGAGTCATAGTGTACGATGTCTGAGTGTATTATCAAGTGCGTTCATGAGCTAGCTCAGCTGATCTCTGAGTGTATGATCAAGTGCGTTCATGAGCTAGCTCAGCTGATCTCTGAGGTGGACAGACTGATTACCCCTGGTTTACAGTGCAGAAACTCTGGCTCAGTGAGGAGAAGTAACTCACCCAGAGTCCATTGCGTGTGTGTGTGTGTGTGTGTGTGTGTGTGTGTGTGCGCGCCCAAGTGGGCTAGGCTGGCTGACCAGCTCACCCCAGGACTACCTGTCTCTGCCTCCCCAGTGATGGGATTATAAGTGTCTGTCACCACACTGAGCTTTTGAAAACATGGATCATGGATTCAAACTCAAGTCCTCATGCTTACAAAGCAAGCATTTTACTCATGGAGCCATATTCCCAGCCCTTCAACTCTCTAATTATTTTTTTTTTTAATGAAGATTTGGGGTCCAAAGAGGAAGGCAAATTTATTGCATGGGATCATCTAGAGAGTTGGTCGCTGAGTTACGACTTTCTTTTCTGGCCAGAAATACTTCTGCAATGCAAAATGCAGGTTGCCCTCACCCCCATTGCCTAAGGAGATGGGTGACATGCCCTCTGAAACACGACACTTAGACTTGGGAAATGGGAGCAGGCATTTGATTCCTGTGAGCATGAAGCTGTTTTCTCACTTCTTGGTTTACAGGAGGCCATTGGAGCTCCTGATTTTCCAGATCTGAATCTTTGGTCTAGGTGGAAGCGGCCAGGGCTCATATGTCTTTGGGGGACATGGGCATATGGGCCACTTAGGCGTCCAGTCAGGGCCCAGGGGAATTGAGTAACCTAGAGCTGTTGAAGCCAATCCTGTCAGAAAGGCTTAGCCGCAGGAATCCCCGGCCTGGGGCTCAGGGCAACAAAGGCTGGCTTTTATCACAGCTTCCTATTGACACTGGAAGTTTGAAATGAATAAAATGAAAGGCCAGAACAGGCCTAAACAACTCAGCCCCAGGTGAGACATTCAGGCTACTACTGTAGGCTAAGCCTCTAGAGACACACAGAAACCTGTTTATGTAGGGGTTAGGAAGTCTTCTTGCAGGCCGAGCTGGGATAGAGAATTTGAACCCAGCCCCGGGGCTACTGTGCCCCAGCCTCCATCTCAGCTGGGCTTGGGGGTCACTGGCTATTTGTATGCGGTGTGAAATAGAGGGACTGTATGGCCTGCATGTCAGGGTGCCGATTGAGTGGAAGGTTGAAATGTCCTGGCTTTATCCCAGGCATTCCTGCTCTAAAAGCCCCACTCTGCCTCCTTGTAGGTACAGGTTCAGGAAGGCTGGAGGGGTGGCTCTGAGATTCAAGAGCACATACCGTTCTTGCAGAGGACCCAAGTATATGCATGCACATACATGAATGTGTGCTTGTACACGTGTGTGCACGCGTTCATGCTCATGCACACACACACACACACACACAAAATTAAAATCTCATCTTTTGAAGATGCAGGTTTAAGGGATCCAAAGAGAGAAGACAGCATGCGGGGCCACCCATGGAACCAGCCATTGGGGCGGGACTTCCTCTTTCTGGTCAGCACCACTATACTATGAAAATGCAGACTGTGTTCAGCCTTATTGGACCTGGACCTTCCAACGTGATCTGACTCTCTCGAAGTTCTTCAGTGCCTCCTCAGCCTTGCATCGAAGAGAGAGAGACTAACAGCTCTCTTATCCTGACTTCTGTACTTACACCAGCCCCCACAAAGCTGGAGATTGGCAGGAATTCCCCAGGATGTGATGACTCTGCCAGGCCCAGGTCCCACAAGTCTACAAGCAGGGCATTTAGAACCGGCTGTAGGCATTTGCCACACTGAGGACAAGGGAACCAGCATTTCATGAGGGCAGGGAATAGAGAGAGTAAGTGAAGGCAAGCATCCAGGTTGGCTTTCTTTTCAGCATGCTGCCAGGATACCTGACTCTGCTGAAACAAAAGATGTCCAAGCCAGGGAAGCCCCAACGCCGGCAGCGGCTTCTCGCCTGGGACCTGACCAGTAATTATTATCCCTTTCCTTTGACTTTTTCTCTGTGCAGCAGCAACATTCCTGCTAGACTTGGAGCTGAAAAACAGCACCATGTCAAGCTTAAGAGATTTATAAACAGTGGGAAAAAATCACAGGCTTGTTTTCCTCCGGTTCATTTTCCTCTCTGTGTGGCCATGGGGAGGGAGGCTGGCAGAGGCAGCTTGGTGACAGGAGTCAAGTCAGAGTGGGGCAGACACAGATGTGTAAGAAACCCAGGGTGTCCATGGGCCAGAAACTGAGTGTAAGCCAAGGATGCAGAGAGGCTGCCGAAATCCCTGCCAAAACAGCCTCTGTTGGCAATGAAGCAGGTACCAACATAACGCGGTGTATGTACCATGAACACTGCCCAGGCTTTATCTGGAGAAGATTTATAGAGCTCATGTACGCCATGGAGCCAGGAGGACAGAGCTGATTGTCCCTCTGGTACCCTTGCTGAGGAGGGAAGGTCTGGTCAAGCTGAAGCGGTATTTCTCTATCACAAGGAGAAGCATGCTAGGCATGCTAGTGACTGATCATGTTGGAAGGTCCACCATGCAACATTAATCAGATTGTGAGTCTCCAAGCTGGTACAGGCTCAGCAGGCCCTCAGACTTGGTCACTCACTTTGTACTGTCCATTGTGTGAAAGAGCAGAACACTGGAAATCTGCAGCCTGTAAGCCTGAGGGAGGGCTGCTGGCCCTGAAGACTCAGCATTCGGCAGATGTCTCTGTTGAGGGCGGTCCACTGTGAGCTTCCCATTCACTCATCCACCCATCACCACGGCCCCACTGTAGGCCTCCCTTCTCCTCGTTTCCGCTTCCTCTTTTCCTTCCTTGTACCCTGATTTTCCTACTCTTTCCTCTCCTCTTCTTCATCACCCCACCCCTCTCTCAATGGTCAAGTCCCCCCTTTTCTCCCTCCTCTTCCTCCTCCTCCTCATTCCCATCTCCCCTTCCTCCTTCTCCTGGCCCCTACACAGCAGCGCCTGGGCTGCATTCCTAATGAGTCCCTGCTGCTCTGTCAACTCTCAGGGCCCAGCTTCCCTAATTGGAAAAGCTCACAGGCTGCAAGCCTGTTTTGGAGAGGCAATCACCAGGAGCCTACAAAGCTCCTTGCAGAGGCTGGGGAGCCTCTTCCTGGCACTGTCCTGGTTTTCACATAGAATTGACAGGCACATGCCTGCAGACAGCCCCGCCCTCTCCCCCCTCCCCCGGAGATAGATCATGAATGCATGCCTATATGAGTCTATAAATGTGTGGGCTCTGTGGACAGGCTGAGTGTGCCTCTGGGTGGCTGACGGTAAGCTGTCATGGTGTCTGATGATGCATTTGCCTGAAGAACACAGAGAGAGCCTCTCTGTGGCCTGGAAGCCCACTGTTTGGCACCAGTCTCTCGGAGAGGGGGAGGTGCTGGATTTAGACACCTCTGCTCAGGCAGAAGTTCCTATTTAGCTCAGCCATGTTTCTCAGCATTGTCTGCCCACTTAGGGCTGCTGAGACCACCTGTGCCTGTGGTCAGTGTGTCTGAGACCTTGCCGGTGATCATTGTGTCCCTTTGGGCTTTGTCGCAGGGCCCCAGGCCTGCTCTCTGTCATCTTCATTGTGTGTGTGTGTGTGTGTGTGTGTGTGTGTGTGTGTGTGTGTGTAGGTAGGTAGGTATACACACATACATGTGTATGCACATACGTAGAGAGGCAAGAGGACAGCATACAATGTGGCTGGCTCTTCAGGCACAGTCCTTATTTGGGGGGACAAGGTCTCTCATGGGACCTGAGCTCTCTGATTAGACTGTTTAGCGAGTGAGCCCCAGAGAGTCACCTATGTCTACCTCACCAGTGCTTGGACTGCAAGACTTTGCCACCATCCCTGACTTTTCTTTTTTTAATGGGTTCTAGGGGTTGAACGCAGGTCCTCATGTTTAGAAGACAAACAGTTTACTTATTGAGCTCTCTTGCCAGCACCTTTATTCTTAAGTTTAGAGACGAGGTTCTGGGGGTTTTGCCTCCAGTACCCTAATACCTGCCTCTATCCTCCCCTCCGTGTCCACCATGTTCCAGCCAGTATCTCACCAACACCCATAGTAGAGATTCCTTTCTGGGAAGATTTCAGAACAACCAGGCACTCAGAGGCTTGACCATGGGGCAGAGCCAATCTGGTTCACCTGAGATGGGGGAGGTCAGGCAGTTTTCCTTCTCTGCGTCTGGCACAGATGGTCTCTGGTGACTTGATGGAGCAGAGGGAATTATCCGGTGTTCTAGGCATTCTGGCACACATGCCCTGGGACGAGCAGGAGAATATTGGAGGTACAGTCTGTGCCACAGGAGTGGGCTTTGGTGGCTTTAGACTGGATTTTTTAAGGGGAAGGCTGGAGTCTGATGGTTGGGTCTGTGGCAGAGTAAAGGTACCCACAGTTTCTGAACTGCACTCTGGGAACATAGCCACCCTTCTGCCTCAGCACGTAGGGAGGATTAGCACTTAGGACTCTGCCTAGGCCAGGACTCAGCCTCACAGCCCTGGTCTTCCCCTGGATAGAGACCTCTTCCTTCCTGACCCTAGTGGCCTCCTGCAACCCGGAAGCCTCCCCACCCTGGTCCCCCATGGAGCTGGGATAGGATATTCATTTCTCAGATTATAGAATTATAATATGATAGAATTCTTCCATTATAGAAACTTGCATCCCTGGGCACCTATGGCCTCTGCTATCCGCTCTGGCCTGAGAGCAGTTGGATCCCTGCAGCAAGAAAGGAGACGTAGAGGGAGGGAGACACAGCACAAGAGGCCTAGGAGAAGGGGCGGTCTCGCTCACAGTCCACTCTCAGGATGAAAATACCGTTATGTTCAGTATGCTCTCTGCCTCCAACACTACGGTGTGGCAGTGGCAGCTGGCAGCCCCTCCAGGCGACATCACATGTCCCTCTCCCTCATCACCAGGCACAGCAGACTCCATGGGCTCTAAGAGCTCTCCTACTGCCTCCTCCTCCCCGGCTCAGGCCTCGGGTGGGGCCATGCCCAGGCCTCCAGTGCTAATGCGCACAGGAGGCGGGGGGGGGGGGGACTCCCAATGATCTAGGGCCCAAAAGGAAACCTGAGTTGTAGAAGATACCATCAACATGTGGAGGCATAGATCCAACCTGTTCCTTTCAAAGGCAGCATCTCTGAAGTCCAGAGGGTTTGTTGAATGTCAAGGACTTATGTAGCCCAGACTTATATAGTTCTGACTATGTAGCCAAGGATGACCTTGAACTCCAGATCCTCCTGGCCTCTACTTCCCAAGCACTAAGGTTACAGATGTGCATTGCTATGTCTAATTTATACAGTATTTGAGGTTAAACCCAGGGCCTCATGTACACAAGGTGAATACTCTATGAACTACTTCCTTAGCCCTGGGTTGTTACATAAGTAACAGTACTGTCAAGTGTAGTATTTCCCCACAAATCTAATAAAGAAACCAAGACATGGAATATTAAAGAGGCTTCCTCATGTTCACACAGGTGGCTGAGCTAGCTAGCAGTGAGACCCTTGTCAAACAGTCCTTCAGTGGGTGTATCCACAGCCACAGCAGGACCAGGACACTGCACCATCTGACCCCATCCGGTCACCCACAGTATCTGGGTGAGGAGTGGAAGAGGGCAGTAAAGTGTCTCCACACTCTGCGTCTGCTCTCTTGGTCACATAGGAAGAAAGTCAGCCAGAAATCTATATATTGATGGGTCTATTGTCCCATGAGACATAGAGAAGATCTGTATAGGAGGCCGCTTGCTCATTCCCGACCACTCAGCCCCAAAATAATCATACAGAAACTATATTTTTTAAATCACTTTAGCTCTAGCTTTTTGTTAGCTAACTCTTACATATTAATTTAACCCATCTCCATTAATCTGTGTATTGCCATGAGGCTGTGGCTTACCGGATAAAGTTCCGGTGTCTGTCTCTGGTGGGGCTACATGGCTTCTCTCTGACCCTGCCTCCTTTCTCCCAGCATTCACTTTAGTTTTTCCCACCTAGATCTGTTCTTTTGCCCTGTCACAGGCCAAGACAGTTTCTTTATTCATTAATCAATAAAAGCAACACAAAGACAGAAGGACCTCCCATTCCAAAGAGCCTAGGCACAAACTAAGACTTCCCCCTTCCCCACCAAAGGCCTCTTTAAAATCTTTTTAAAAAATTATTATATTATTTTATATGTATAGTGTTTTGCCTATATGTATGTATGCATACCTTGTAAGTGCCTACTGCCCACATAGAGAGGGTGTCTGGTCCACTGGATTTACAGATGGTTGTGAACTACTTGTAGGTGCCGCTGGGAATCAAACCTTAGTCCTTCAAAACAACAATCAGTGCTCTTACCTGTTGAGTCTAAGTCTAAACCCTCCTTATCCTACATAAAAGTCCAGCTCTCCATGGGTTCTCTGCTCAAAACACAAAGGCATGCATGCATCAAGTGATCAGGCCAGTGCTCTGGGGGCTTGGATGCTGCATTGCTGAAGTGGGCGGCTTGGAGCCTGGACCACTTGTGAGGATGCTTCTGAGCGTGGGATGCTGTCTTGCCTTCTGTTTCAGCCACGCTCCCTAGGAGTGTGCCTGGCCTGCAGTGGGTGCTCAGGGGTTAGTAAGTGAAGAGATGAGAGGAACCTGGTCTTCTCTGGAGGCTGCTGAGAGAGGCCATTTTCTCATCTTCCTGTCTTGGTTCCTCCAACAGTTAGTATTGGCTTACAGTGACCCTTGTCAGTAACTGTCAGGGAAGAAGCATCAAGATGATTAAAGTTGGGGAAATGGTGCCTCTGGGGCAGTGTTGGCAGGAAGGGGGTCCATGACCCCTGAAACGGGAGGCGAGCTCTAGCTCTGCTTAGGAAGGCTCTGGATGTAGACAGTATGTAGCTGGTTCTCATTCTCTGCCTTCAGGGGTCTGGCTTGGGAGCGGATGGCACAGTAGAAGTGGGCACTTGGCGCTGGGACAAGCTGAGGCTAGGATGAGTAGTGGGCTATCAGACACCATGTGTCATTAGAAACTCAAGAGCCTGGGAAGGGAAGGACTGGAAGGAAAGAGACTCCCAAAACGTAAGAGGCACAGGGGCTGCAGAGATGCTTGGCAGTCAGATGCACACACTGCGACTACCGAGGACCAGAGCCGGTGTCCCAGCACCCATGTCAGGCGCTCACATTGACATGTCCTCCCCAGGCCCATGGACACACAAACTATTAAAAACAATAAACAAATCTTTCTAACAAACATTATAGGCACCATCAGGAGAAATAATCCATTCATTCAATAGTCACGTACATGCGTTGGGGGGAGGGGTAGGTATATGTGGGGGATGCACATTGCACATGTATACACATGCATGTGGAGGGTAGATTTTACACATGTATATACATGCATATTGCACATGTATCCACATATAGCACATGCATGTGGAAACCGCAGGACAGCCTTGGGTGTCATTCCTCAGCTGCCTTACACATTGTTTGTTGAGACAGGATGGCTTATAGGCCTAGAACTCACTAAGCAGGCCAGGGGTCCTTCTGCCTCTGCCTCCTCAGTACTGAGTTTACAAGAAGCTGCCACAGGGTTATTTTATGTGGGTTCTGGGCGTGGCACTCAGGTCTTTGTGCTTATATGATAATCATGTTACAAACTGAGCCATCACTCAAGCCCTGTTCATGAAACATTGCTGAAAATATAAATGATGATGAAGAACACTGATCCAGACACCTAGGAAACTTCCAGAACTGGCCTGGTCCCTCCCCTTAGCCTCCACCCTTCTGACACAGAAAAAGGGTCTCTAAGCATGAAAAAGGATAGACAGCTATCCTCAGAGGAAGCTCTGTGTACAAAGGGTAAGACACCGCGGGGCAGCTTGAGATAAGATGGGACCACGAGTCCCTTGGGAAATACCATGAGGCTGTGATTGGGGAAAGAGAAGTGGCCAGGATTTCTGGCGCCTGGGGTAGAGGTGAGAGGATGTCTCCGGAGGAAGTAGTGGTCAGTCTGCATACTGCTGCAGCAAGGTGGGCAAGGAGTCTGAGAGCAAGGATTGCTCTTCCTAGGCAACCAGACTCCTAATTGAAACCATTGTGTTTATGATAATTCGTGTCTGATACAGGAATCCTGGGCTGGGGCTGCTTCCTCCTCTAGAAGGGGCTGTCAGAAGGAAGAGGGCTGGAGGCTGACAGGAATGGGGAGATGGGGGCAGGGAGTGCCGAAGACAGGGAGGCCATGAAAGAGAGGACTATGCTGCTGAACTCAGTTCCCATCACAATGCAGGCCCATCCTCTTTCCCCTTCACAGGTGGCCAGCAGCGCCTACCTTTCCCCCTGAATACCTGTCTTCTGAATGTACCTCCTCACAGTACCGAATGAACCTGGGTTCCTCTTGTGTCATTCCTCAGAATAGCAAGAAAAGATCCAGGGGGAGCAGACAGCAGGGGCGGTGACCCTTCAGGTCACCTTCTACACAGGTCCCTCCTACTTAGGTCCTTCCCACACAGACCTAAGACCTGAGCAAGCTGAGCAAGGCACAGAGTCTATGATGGAGCCCAAGAGATGAGCTTAGAGTCTATGTGTTTCTGTGACCTCTGGGGGACCCTGGATTCCATAATGGCAGGTGGAGATGTGAAGGGGCCACCTCTCTGATGGGGAAGGGAGGGCTCAGCACTCCTCACTGGGTGCCACTGTTCTGGAGCCTTGGAGGGCAGCCTGGCATGGAGTCTCTTCCCCACAGTGGAGCTTGTGGTCTGCAGGAAGGTAAGGATGGTAGCAATCTAATAAGGGCAGCGGCAGCCAGGGAGGCTTCCTGGAGGAAGGGGCACCAGACCTCTCCCATGGTGGATCCTCTCATGGCTCCTGACACATGCTCTTAGGAAACTTCCTGGCTTTGGTTTTGGTAATGGCACCTGGCCCCGCCTGCACTTTGATGTGGCATAGTTGTGGCTCCAGGTGTAAGGACACTTATACCTGGGGTGTTGACATTTAAGGGCAGCTAGAGAGACAGGAGGCAGAAAGGAGAAACTTGCTCTGAGCTTGGATGGGGCCATGTTTACTCCCAACAAGGTGGCATCTTGTCACCCACATGTGGATGACCTAAAGGCCTACAGAGGAAGATGGGATGCAGCCCCTTAAAGGGATGGAAATGAATTCCACAGTATGAAAGAGAAGCTGGGAAGTATGGTCTTTCAGCAGGAAGCTATCACTCCTAACTCTTGAGAGAATATAAAAAAACACAAGGCAGGGACATTATAGCTGTTTTTGTTAGAGGGGATAGTCCTGGGTCCATTGAAGGGGGGGGGTCTTCTGGTCATGTGGCAGGGGAGAGTCTTAACTTGATGGGCTTTGATGGATCAGGTGATTGCCATCTTATATTCCTGGGCAGATCTGGAAAATAATTATTAGAGGGCTGTAAGCAGCTGGTTTGGTTAAAGAGCAAAACCAAGAGATTTCCAAGAAGGTTGAGGGATGGGGAGGAACAGAGGCGATAGGATATTGACACAGAGTTGATTCAAGGTGACAGTGACTAGTCCATTGCCTGGCCTGTCGGACCAAAACGAGCTAGCCAAAGTTAACGGGAGCTACAGAGCGTGAAAGGAAGGAGCCAGGAGACAGTAGAGGACTAATAGAAAGACTGTATCCGGCTCAGGGGGAGAGGAATGAAGTCCCTTTAGCCCGTTTCTCCACAGCCTCGAAAAGGCCTTTCTGCAGATGTATTGAGAAGACATGGAGCTTTTGTAGGTGAGAGCATTGGGAGAGCTTAGAAGTTCTATAAGTGAAACATTTTTAAATGGGGCACAAACGAATAAGGAGAATGAGGAGGAAGGAGGGCAGTGCTGCGGCCGTCATGGGGTCCAGCTGGTTCTGAAGGATGTCAGGCTCATCTGAGCCCGTGAGCAGAGAGCTGCGTTGATGCAAAGGAGGCTCCAGTCCAGCTGTTTCAGTTCTGCGTCCCTGAAACGATGTTCAGAATGGCAAGAAGACGGATGAGTTAGGTGGCCCCTGACCAATAGCCCCGTCAGAGGCCACCGAATGCTTTTAGGGGCTTAGGGACGTTGGCCTCTCGGTGACTGTTTTGAGGCTGACAGAGGGTAATGAGGGGACCAGCAGTTGGAGTGCCTCAGAGGAGGGGCCGTCCTAGGGGCCGTGATAAAACCGAATAGTTGTCAAAGATCCAGGACAGAAGCCAGGAGGGAATGACTACAGCTTAGTGTGGACAGTTAAGAGACGAAGAGGAAAACTCACACGGAGAACACTCACAGGAGCACAGTGTAACTGGAAACCAGGCAGGACCATGTTCTACAGAAGGGTAAGGTGGCTGTAGTTAGCTGTTCGTTACGTCAGACTCCTGCATGCAGAACGAGCTCCTGAAACATGTAAAGAAGTCAGCTAACGTCAGCGTCTAAGGACAAACCTGACAGAACGTGGCTCAGTCCTGCTCCTTGCTTTCACATCTGATAAACTTCATGTACTTGTTTCAAATATTAACAACACCAGCTATTATTTCATGAGCAAAAACAGAGTATCCCAGGGAAAACTCGATTTCTGGTTAGTAATAATTTGACAAGAAAAACTTTCAAAACTGGAGATTATTCCCTTAAATGACCATATCTAGTGTTTGAAAACATGACAAGGCAAATTTTTAACATTAGATTGTTCTATATCAAGATTACATAATAAATATGTTTTATATTATTGGTCTACATAAAGAGACAATTTAATTCTAAGTTGTATTGAGCCAAAATAAATGATTTCCCAGTTTTCAATTTGAAATCTATACTCCCAGAGACAGTGATCTCTTTATCCAGAGTGATTCACTTTGTAAAGTTTCCTAAAATTAACCCTATTGACAGAGCCTCTTAACAATCCCTGCATTTTCATTCCACAGCTCCACCAACAGATGATATGAAAGCAGGCAGTCAAACCTGTAATAAATAATTTACATGAAACACAGACTGAGTTAACCAGCAAGCGAACTCTTCAGCCCTTCTGCTGATGAACCAATCTTTAGGCAGCCACATTTGGACAACAGGAAGCATCTTTCTTAACATCATGGGTTGTTTAGAAGTATAATTTGAAAAACAAGATAACCAAGTTTAATGAGCCTTAACAAATATTGGCTTTTGAAATTTTTTAGAAAACATCAACAAGTGTCCCTACCAACACCTATGTGCTCTTTGTTGGCCTCAAAATGAGGGTGCAGGTGGAGGCACCGGAGCTCGCTCTCTGGGTTGAGACTAGAATCTAAACATACCACCGGCGAACCTAGGTTGGAGAGAATCTCCAGCTAAGTCAGTGGTTTTCAACCTTCCTGATGCTGCGCAGTTTTTCATGTTGTGCAGACCCCAACCAGAAAGTTATTTCATTGCTACTCCATAACTGTAATTTGCCACTGTTATGAATTATAATGTAAATATCTGATATGCAGAATGGTCTTAGGTGACCCTCGTGAAAGGGTTGTTCAACCCAAAGGGGGTTGTGACCCACAAGATGAGAACCACCGGCTTAGGATATCACTTAATAGAATCATCTGCTAACTCTGTAGATACAAGACTGGCTGTTGAATAGTCTGAATAATTTTTCCAAGCTGTGAGTTTAATTACTTCCTCCTTTAATGAGGAGACGGTGGTTAGGGGATGAACCCTGAAATTAACTTTCGCTAAGAAGAACTGGAAGACAGGATGAAGGGTTGTTAACCAAGTGAACCAGCATGCAGGGCCCATGCCAGGAGGTAGTAACTTAGGTACAAGGTCCCCACAGCTTCTTTGTCAGTTCTAGAGACACTGAGGGTGAGTAGTTGCTATCCTCCTCTGCTGTTTAAGCCATGTAGGATGTGGATGCCAACTCTGAGATCCTCTCCTGGGCAAGAGAGTCCACCCCTTGCCATGTGAGTCATGAAGAGTAATTCATCTTTAGATAAAAAGGAGGACATTTTTTTAATCAGGTCCACAAACTAGAACTGGTCAGATCTACACAGCTGGAGGCTGAAGCAGCAGACTTATGGCAGGTCTTAAGTCCCATGCATCCTTGTCCTGGTGGGATGGTACTCCATTCAAGGCTCTGGTAGGATGGTGCTCCATCCAAAGGCTCTGGTGGGATGGTGCTCCATCCAAAGGAACTGCTAGAGCCTGGGAGTTTCCTGCCATACACTTGTATTATAAACTTAACCCATTTTATGCAAGCATTCAATCTTTTATAACCAATTTTTATAGATCTGATCTTGAATATTATTTTATATTAAAACATTAAGCTAACTTGAAACTTGCTTTTACTTACTTGTTTCAGGCTTTGCATTTACAGTATATATAGGATTCTATATGATAAGTGATAACTGACTTATTATACAGGCAATTAAAAATTAAGTTTCTCCCTCCAAGCTATCTCTGTAAATAAAATTGCATTCATACTTAACACAACTGACCATTAACTTGTATATCTTAATTACCTTTAACAATTTAAAATAAGTTGGTATCTTTTATAAGATTAGTATTTTACAATTTTATTCCTGTTAAGATTGAGCCTTAAAAAGATGTAATTCTTAACTTAAAGATCTCTTACTACCAAAGTAAACTTTAAACCATAAAAACAGTCTCCAGAGAGACTGAACTTTTCTTAGTGTACTTTTACAAAATGCCAGCATTGTAATGACTCAGTTTCTCCAAATACCTAAAGATTAATAAAGATAGTAAAAATACTACATTTTTGAATTATATAGTTTTAAAACCAGTCGTCTTGGACGTTTGGTGTTGCCTCCTTGGTCTAAAGGAAGGAGCACGGTTATAAGTAGAAGGATGCCATGTGATCACCTTAACCAAGATGATGGTAAAATTACATGGCATGCTTCTAGTCTGATGAGGCCACCAGTCAAGGTGGCAACAAGCTACATGGTACTCCAAGGTGAGCCCATCTGGCTCATACTGTTTTCCTAACCAAGAGTGAATTCCAGTTACTGACATGGTATATTACAGCAAATGGAGATTATCTATACATTCGTTTTAAATCACATTCAATAAACTTCTAAATCCTAAACTACAGAAAGTTTCAACAAAAGCCTTGTTGAAATAGTAAGCAAGACTTAAAGTTCTTGTCAAATAGATCTTTCACTTCCTTAGTCAGGGTTACCCCAAGATATTTTATGCTCTTTGTGGCTATCGTGAAAGGTGATGCTTCTCTGATTTCCCTCTCTGTTTCTTTATCCTTAGTGTATAGGAAGGCAACTGATTTTTTCGAGTTGATCTTGTATCCTGCCACATTACTAAAGGTGTTTATCAGCTGTAGGAGTTCTTTGGTGGAGTTTTTGGGGTCGCTTATGTATACTATCATATCATCTGCAAATAATGAAAGCTTAACTTCTTCCTTTCCAATACGAATCCCCTTGATCTCCTTATGTTGTCTTATTGCTATTGCTAGAACTTCAAGCACTATATTGAAGAGGTATGGCGAGAGTGGGCAGCCTTGTCTTGTTCCTGATTTTAGTGGGATGGCTTTGAGTTTTTCTCCATTTAATTTAATGTTAGCTGTCGGTTTGCTGTAGATAGCTTTTATTATATTTAGGTATGACCCTTGTATCCCTAGTCTCTCCAAGACCTTCATCATAAAGGGGTGTTGAATTTTGTTGAATGCTTTTTCAGCATCTAATGAAATGATCATATGGTTTTTTTCTTTCAGTCTATTTATATGGTGGATTACATTGATAGATTAGACCTGGATGAAGGTGGGTGGTCCTCGGACTTCCCACAGGGCAGGGAACCCTGATTGCTCTTTGGGCTGATGAGGGAGTGAGACTTGATTGGGGGAGGGGGAGGGAAAGGGGAGGCAGCTGGGGGGAAGAGACAAAAATCTTTAATAAATAAATAAATAAATAAATAGAAAAAAAAGAAATAGTAAGCAAGACCAAGGGAAAAGGGAGGGGTTCGGAGAGCTGAACGCCTGTTGTTAGTGAGCTCAATGGGAAATAGTTCACTTCTTAGTCATTCTCAACAGCAAAGTGTCTTTTCTGGGTTGTTCTGCTATTCTCTCTTCCTCCCTGTCACAGAGCCAGGTGACTGACCTGACGAAGACAGAGGCTTTGGAGGAAACTTTTATACACACCTGCTTGGGCTTGGAGCAGGTGGGCCAAGTTCAGCTCCAGAGTGGCCTTCTCAGTAGAGCAGAACAGCATGAACCAATTCTTTCTTTTCTTCTTCTTCCTCCCTCTCTCCCTTTTCCTTCCTTCCTTCCTTCCTTCCTTCCTTCCTTCCTTCCTTCCTTCCTTCCTTCCTCCCTCCCTCCCTCCCTCCCTCCCTCCCTTCCTGCCTCCCTCTCTCTTTCTTTCTTTCTTGAGGCAGGGTTTCTCTGTGTAGCCCAGTTTCACTCTGTAATTTCACTCTGTAGACCAGATTAGTCTCTAACTTAGGGATCAGCCTGTCTCTGCCTCCCAAGTGCTGGAATTAAAGATTAAAGGCATGACAAGATCTCCTGAGTAAATTGGGAGCACGGGGACCTTGGGAGAGGATTGAAAGAGAGGGGAGAGGCAGGGAGAAGAGCAGAGAAAAATATACAGCTCAATAAAAATCAATAAAAACGAAACAAAAAAGATTAAAGGCATGTGCTGTCATCTCCTGGGCCATCTCTTTTAATATTATCCATACCATAAAACATTTGAATCTCTAAGACTGAACCCAGTGATCTTCTTACCCATAACCAGTTGGTGTAGTAGGTCCTCAGAAGGGACAGACAACCGGGAAACTTTTATCTCTTGTCTGTTACAGAGACAAACAGGATTTTTCAGACTTGGAGAGGCAGAAACACAAGTAGGCCAAAAGCAGAGGCAGAAGGCAAAAGAGTTCCTGGCTGGCTCAATTAGGAAGGACTGTAACATAAAGACGCAAGTCTGAAGAGCAGAGGGAACAGTGGGTATTCTCATTCTAAGCGTGGCTGAAAGCCATGCCTTTGAGCAAGATTAAAGTCAATGTGAGTTTTAGACCATCCTACCATTCTGTCTATGGAGTCATTTATATCAGTTTAGATATTAAAAGTTCCGAGGTTGACCCAGCAGTGACTATTTTAATTATGGAGCTCCAGTGAATCCTGGACCTAAGATCACAGGTCCTATAGAATTCAGAGATTTTTAGCTATAGACCAGTGGAGAATTGTAGGAATTCTCTGCCAGTCTTTGTCAGTGGAAAACTCTTGGAATCTTCTACTGAGTGAGTCTCTCTAGAAAATTAGGAGTAGATGAAGGACAGACACAAGAACAGAGGTCAATGTTCAGTTGCTTAGAGACTTGAAATGACCAAACACACCTGGAACATACAAGGGTGTCCCAACTATTACAATTCCAGGGTTAAGGTACCACAGGGCGGGTGGAGGGTTCTCAGACCTTTTGTCTGATCAAGTGGTTCTTGCAGCCAGTGAAAAGTCTCCAGTGCCTTCCATTAAATGGGTCTTACATAAGAAAGTTTCAGTGAGCTCCCAAACCTAGCTAGGGCACCTCCCAGCTAGGGCCAATGGCTTACCTTGTTCTGGCATTTTGCTGTGTTGCATTCTTGTTCTGGTTGACTGCAGAGTGGCCTCCCATGTATACCAGACTGTGTAAGTAGAAGACAATAAGGTGAGTGAGAAAGGGCAGAGACAGAGGAGAAAAAGAAAGGCTTCTGGAGAGAGAAGGACCCTTCACTCTGGTCCTAGAGCAAAGGCGTGGAACTGCCTGCTGGGGGAGGGGCTCCAGGTGCCATGGCAGGTTTCACTTATGTTGGGTGGTCATTTAAAGGCAGCTGTGGAGAGACAGAAGGTGGAGAGAATGAGAGCCTTGGTCTGACCTTAGGTGGGACCATGTTTACTCATGGTGAGATAGCATTTTATCACCCATATGTCAGATGACCAAAATGCCTACAGAGGAAGATGAGATGCAGTCCCTTAAAGGGGTGGAAATGAATTCTGTAACCTGCTAGAGAAGCTGGGAGATGCAGTCCTCATCAGGAAACTGTCATCGTTGTACTGAAGAATTCATGTGGTTGCTGGCTCCTAGGCATCATACACCCAGGTGAGATGTCTCTGCCCAGTGCTCGAGGCTGCGCTAGGAGTGCCTGGGCCTCCTGTGGAGTAGTGAGCTCCTAGGCTCTGGTAGTAATCAAATAAAGGGCAGACATCCAGTGTTACAGAAGGCTTGGGTGAGAAGCTAGCTCTGCCTCAATGAGCATCATATCTTTAACACACTACCCATGCTTATTGAGTCTTGGGTTTGTTTAATTAAGATTTCTTTTCTTATTTATGTGAACCCGTGTGGGTTTACCTGAATTTATGCAACCATGTGTGGAGAAGCCTGTGGAGGTCAGAAGAGGACATCAGATCCCTTGGTTGTTGGCTGTCACATGGGTTCTAGGAACCAAGTCTGGGTCCTCTGCCAAAGCAGTGAGTGCTCTTAACTACCAACCCATCTCTCCAGCCCCACGCTTTGGGGTTTGCTTTAGTCTGTGAAGTGGAGGAACCGGAAGTGATGACATAGGCTGAGCATCCTGACACCATATCTAACGCAGAATTTGAAGCCATTCGGATCTTAGTGGTTAGGGAGATGGCTCAGCTGCGAAAGTGATTACAATGGAAACGTAAGTGTGATACAGTAGAGTACAGTACCCATTGACATGTCATTTATGAGCTATAGGAAGTAATCTAGACATGCTCAGAAGTGTGTGGAAGGAAGTGTGTGAGCTGTAAGTGTTGTGTATTTTAGTCCTGAGGGAAGCCTGTGAGCCATGAATGTTGTGTATTTTAGTCTGGAGGGAAGTGTGTGATCTGTGAGTGTTGCTTATGCTGGTGTGGAGGGAAGTGTATGAGCCGTGAGTGTTGTGTTTGTTGATGTGGAGGAAAGTTATGAGCCGTGAGTGTTGTGTTTGTTGATCTGGAGGAAGCATGTGAACCATGAGTGTTGCATATGCTGGTCTGGAGGGAAGTATGGGAGCCCTGAGAGTTGTGTTTGCTGGTCTGGGTATGAATTCTTCTCCCCAATAGACTCTTGTGTTGACTGTTTGGTCCCCAACTGATGGAGCTAATTTTGGAGGTTCTGGAAGCTTTCAAAAGTGGGGCACAGCTGGAGGAAGTAGGTTATCAGAGAATGTATTTGGGGAGAGCTGTGCAGTCTCCTAATCCCCCATCCTCTGTTTCCTGTCTTCCCTGAGGTAAAGAAGTTACAAATCACACGATCCTTCTACCATGCCATGCCTTGACACATGGGGCCAAGACATAGAAACTGAACTCTCAGAACCTAGAAACTAAAAGAAGTCTTTCACCCTGAAGTTGCTTATTTGTGTCAAGTGTTATAACTTTAAAGTGTGTATGTGTGAGCATGGATGTGTGTGTGTACTTGAATGTGTGTCATGACATGCATGGAGATCAGAGAAAACTTGTGTGTGCTGTGTATGTGAGTGTGTGCATATGCATGTGTATATACTAGAGCATCTGTGCCATGGCATGCATGGAAGTCATTGGACAACTTATATGTGCATGCCTCTGTGTGTGTGTATGTGTGTGTGCTTGTGTGTACTTCAGCATGTGTGCCATGGTATACATGGAAGTCAAGAGGACAGCTTGACAGAGGTTTCCTCGTTCCACTATTCGGGTCTTAGGGATAGGCCTAAAGTCACCAGGTTTTGTAGCAAGTGCTTTCACCCACTGAGCCAACTTGCCAGGCCACACTGTACCATTTTATATAAGGTGTTTGAGGATCTTGGAACCAACTTCCGCAGATATCAAAGGATAGCTGGACCTACCCGGTAGTGTGAAGTCTACAGAAGTTTCTCCCAGCAAACCTGTGAAAGGATTGTTAAGCACTCAGCAAATGCCACTTGTGGAATTATAGTCTCAGTGATACGCTGTTTTTCTAGGGGATTCCTTCCCTTGGGACAGGGAATGATATCAAAATCTTGGAGGTAGCACCCAATATCACCTGATTCTTAGTGGCCTTCTGTACTGCAGATTGTGTAGGTTTGGATAAGAATGGTTCCTATAAGTTCATATACTAGAGTACTTGGTCCCCAGTTACTGGAACTGTTTGAGAAGGATTAGGGGGTGTGGTCTTGTTGGAGGAAGTGTGTCACTGGGGGTGGGCACTGAGGATTCAAAAGTCCACACCATTCCCAGTGTGGTCTCTCTGACTCCTGCTTATGAGTAAAGACATAAACTCTCAGATACTGCTCCTGAACCATACTGCCTGCCTTCTGCCTTGCTCCCTGCATGGACATGGACTCTAATCTTCTGGAGCTGTAAGCCCCCCAAAGCCTTTGCCTGTAAGTTTCCCTGGTCATGGTGTCTCCTCACATCAATAGAAAAGTCACCAAAACATGGCACTCCTCTTGGTGTCTAGGTCATCAGTGAGAGTGGCATCTTGAACAGGGTACTCGAAGTCAGTCCTCCTGTCCCCCAGAAAGATCTCCAGCTTCCCAGTGCCACCTCTGCTAATTCCCAGCCAAGTACAGATTCCAGAGAATTTTCCCTGACCCTTTCTTTGTCACCAAGGTAGCCCAGCCCCTCACCCTAGACATGTTGATTCTTGCCATCCATTGTTCTAATTCAACAATGATGATGAGAATTCATGTCCCCCCCCCCCCCCCTTTTTTTTTTTTTTTTTTTTTTTTTTTTGGTTTTTCAAGACAGGGTTTCCTCAGGAGCTATGGAGCCAGTCCTGGAACTCACTCTTTAGACCAGGCTGGCCTCAAAATTACAGAAATATGCCTGTCTCTGCCTCCTGAATACTGGGATTAAAGGTGTGCGCCACCACCCCCTCACAAATTCATCTACTTATTTGGTCACCGCACTGAGTCCTGAACCTACAGAAGACTGCATGGCATCTGTGTGGAAAAGGACCCGTGTACATGCAAGTCTTTTTAGGGATGTTTGTGATGCTGTTTGCTCAGCCTAAGATACCTAAAAGTAGGACTTAGTTTTCCCCTCAGAAGAGGCTTCTTGAGGACAGACCATGTCTTCCTCATACTGAAGCTCCCTAAGGACAGGCCATGTCTCCCTTAGACCGAGGATCCCTGAGGACACAGGCCATGTCTTCCTCAGACCAAGGATACCTGAGGACACAGGCCATGTCTCCCTCAGACCAAGGTTCTCTGAGGACTGACCATGTCTTCCTCAGACAAGGATCCCTGAGGACAGGCCATGTCTCCCTTAGATTGCGGCTTTGAGGTCCTGCTCTTTCTCTGCCCACCCCCTGCTGCAGAGCCCTGTGAACCTTCCCAGGCTCTTTCTCCTGTGCCTGTGCTGGAATAGATGCCAAACTCCTTTCTTTCCCTCCTCTCCCCTGGCTGCAGCCTGGGCCGGTGCAGTATCCTAGCCTTGCAATTCTGGCCAGACCCATCTGCTTCTGCATGGCTGCTGAGCCAGCTGCAAAACCAGGTCACCTCTGTCTCCTTGTCTTTCTCATCCCCTCTCCCTAATCGAATTGGGTTTCTTTTTTTCCTTCTTTGCATTGTGCATGTCAGAGGCAGCGTCACTGGCCCTGCTCTGAGCCTGCACAATCAGCAAAGTGTGGCCCTCATTCCTTCCTGCCCTCTTTCCTCCTGCTCACACTTCTCCGGCAGCAGCTGAGCCTGTCACAGCTCTCAGGGGAGTCTGCAGCAGGCTGTAGGGCCAGAAAACACTCCTTTCTTCCTGTCCTCCCGCCCTGCAAAGGAGGTGTTTGGATGAGGGGTGACAGGCTCTGGTGGCTAACAGGGTCACAGCATGATCTTTCCTTGATCGGCTGCTATGGAGAGGTTTTCTGACCTCAGACAGTCCCTGGTCACACTCTGGGGCTACCAGGGCGCTGACAAGGACAACCCAGGTCTTGCTTCTCTCTGCTCTTGTGAACTTGGGTCCAGGTCACAGTTCAGGTTTCAGGGTGCCCTCAGATACACCCAGGCATTTGGGGCACAGCTGCAGCCTCCTAAGTGGGATGAGTAATCAGAGCTGTCATGGTGACGGTGATAATAATCGCCAGGCAGTCTTCCTGTTAATGCCTAGGGTGCCTCCCACGGGGCACCATCTCATCTGCTCACATGACTGACAGGCAGAGCCACTAAGATTCAGAGGACCAGAGGTCATTGTGATCACATTGCACACAAGGTCTTGAGGCTAAAGGAAGCCTCCCCTGGGGACCTCTTGCTTTCAACTGTGACTCTGATACCCAAAGCACAGCTGCTTGAGGGAAGGAGGCTGACTAGTCATGATGGAAACTCAAAGCCGAGGCCCTGTGGAATCCAGATCTGAGGCTCTGTGTGCTCCTGGAGCAGGTTGCCTTGTGCCTTTGAGCTTCAGGTGATTTTCCATGCACTGGGACAGAAGGGCAGACTCCACTGGGCGTCCAGGAGGGACTGGCTCCATAGTCCTCACAGGTACTAAGTTCACACATGCTCCACCCCAAAATAACAAACAGAGGGTCATTTCCATATAGTTTGGGGGCATCCCTTTTGTTCACTGCTAAGAGGGTAAACCTGCCTGATGTGAAGCCTGGCAGCCTGAGTTTGGTTCCGAGAGGCACATGGTAGAAGGAAAGAACTAGTTCCCCAAGCTCTCCTCTGACTACACGCATACTCTTCAACCCACAAATAAATAAATGAAGTATAATAAAAAGTTTAAATGGTATCCATACTGAATGTGCAGACCTTTCTCCTGATTCTGTTTCCTAATAACTTGAAGGCCCCGTGCCCGCTTCCTCCAACATGCTGTTCACGTGAGCTGCGCTGTGGTGCCACTTTTCTCTGGGTTCCAGGCTTACTCTGCCCTTTCTGGCCGCTGCTTCCCATCATCTGGGGCAAAATGCCTGGCCTGATGAGTCACACCTCACTTTTGAAGAATCCCAGGGTTATAAGCAGAACCTTATTTTCTCCTATCAATAGCCAACAATCAATAAAAAGATAGCTTGAGAGTCATGCTAGAAGCAGAATAATTCGATCACTTCTCTTTCCGTGTGTGTGTGTGTGTGTGTGTGTGTGTGTGTGTGTGTGTGCTTGAGCAAGACAGAAGTAAAGTAAAAAACATCCCACTCATAGACTTTTTAGAGCTGGGAACAGATTTTTAAAAACGCGAACTGTACATCAAGTAATAGGAAAATATATTTTGGTTCTGTATTTTATCCAGCTAAGGGAAAGAAAAGTCAGGACAAAAGAGATGAGAAGAGGAGAGGGAGAGGCAGAGGCAGAGAGAGGGAACAGAAAAAGAAACTGTTTACAAAACAAAGCATTGTTCCTCAAGACACCCCAGGACGCCAGAGAAAGACCTCACCCACAGAGTCGAGACCATCTGGACCTCTAAATGCTTGCTGCAAATTCTATACAGCCAGCAGGCCCTTTCGGGTGTCTGGTGATAGAGACAATGGGGCTTGATTAAACCTGAGTGTTGGAGACCTTCCCCATCTCCTGAGTGTTGCTATTTCCACCCTGGGTTCAGAAGGGACAGGACTCCACCCTTATAGCTCCGTCCACAGTGGGAGGGGCAGGCATGTCAACAGTGATTGTAATAGTCTCTCCCTGCAATGATCAGGATCAGTATGGTGAAAGTTAAAAATGACCGAAGAGAAATGAATGGATTTCAAATGAGGTCTCCAAAGTGCTAATGGGGCCACTCACAGCTGCTACCTGGAGGAGGCACAAGCTTTCTCAGGTGTGGGGAAGGCAGGGGCAGTGCCAGAGAAGGCTGTTGTGTTGCATCACTTGAAGTTAGGTTCTCCCTGGACTACTTCCTAGCTGTGTATCTTAGGCAAGTGATTTAACCTCTCAGAGTCCATCTCTTCATCTGTGAAATGAGAATCGGTACAGGTATCATAGGGCTTTTACATTAAGAAATGAAGCATTCAATACTATCTTGTAAAATGGAATTTGTTGAACAGAGGTAAAAAGGTAGTGTTGGGAGATGTGGGTGTCACAGTGTGTGACTAGTCACTGGGTACATTACATTTTCACAAAAGGAAGATAGGAGCTGTGGTGAGTTACAAGTCTGTCCAAGCCATCTGTGGAACTAATGACCCCAGTAGGGCTAGACCACCACCTGCACAAAGCTGTCTGTGGGGAGGAAGGAGTTCAAGTGATCTCAAGGCCTCAAACCTGAACCTTATCTTGGCTTCTATGCCTTCTATGTCCACTGGCCTTGGACCTGCAGCTTCTGCAGGCTTACAGTATGCACATCAACTGTTTCTCCACCCAGAAGCCCCTCCTGGGACTTCTCATTGTGGACTGGAGCTTCTACTCCTTGTGTCTGAGATATCAAAGAGGTTAAAACAGCAGGAGCAAAAATAAGCCTTCAAGATAGGGCCAGAGGAGTGGCTGCTGCTGAGCTCACTGAGGCTTGTGGAGTCTTAAGCCCAGGGCCAAACTTGCACCTGTTAGTCATACTCAGCCATCACCTCCTGCCTGTATCAGGTGCAGTTGGGACTCCCCCGCAACCCTGACTCCATGACTTGGGAAATGGAGCCCACAGAGGTTTGGAGTCTTCCTCAGAGTTTCCAAGCCAACCCTCCTGGTTAGCCTCAATTGTCAACTTGAAACTGCCTGCAGTCATCTGAGAGGGGATACCTCAGCTGAACTGTCTAAACTCGACTGACCTGCGGATATATCTGTGGGGAAATTGTCTGAGTTGTTAACAGATACAGGAGGATCCAGCCCACCATGGGCAGCATCCATTTCCTAGGCAGATGGTCCTGTGCTGTATAAATTAAAAAGCTAGTTAAATGTGAGCCTGTGAATGAGCAAGCAAACAATAGTCCTATGTGGTTCCTGCCTCTAGGTTTCTGCCTGGAATTCCTTCCCTGGCTTCCTTCCTAATGGGCTGTGGCCTGGAAGCATAAGTCAAATTAACCCTTCCCTCCCCGTGTTGCTGTTGGCCAGTGTTTTCATCACAGCAACAGAGAGAAAATTAGGACAGCCCCCCCTCCCGGCCATGACCACTTGTGTCTGCCTTGGATCCCCAAGGGAGCAGCATCAGGGAGGCAGGAGGCAGCAGGACTTGGATGCTGCCAGCCTTAGTGTCGCCCATGCATCCAGCTCCTCTTCAAGTGACAGGGTGCCGCCTCACTTGGTAACCCTGAGGCTGTCCCTGAGTGTCTGGTATGCGGGTGTTTCAGGTTTAACGTGGTCTCCCCTATGCATTTCATTAGGCTGCTGGGGCAGAAGGAGCAGGACTTCTGTGGTCCCAACCATGTTAGGGTTTAGAGTTAGACATGAATATTACAGAAATGTGTGAGTACAACATGAGTGCAGTGTCCACGGAGTAAGAAGAGGGTGCTGATCCGCTGTAGCTGGAGTTATATGTCCTTCTGAGCATCCTGGTGTGGGGGCTGAGAATGAACTTCCGTCCTCTGCAAGGGCAGCCAGTGACCTGGACCACAGAGTCCTCTCTCCATCCCCAGACTCCTTTAAAGTACACATAGCAGAACAATCCTGCAGGATGTCTTTCTTGCTCCTTTCTGTGGCCAGATAAGCTGGCCGAGAGGAACAACTGAACGGGACTTCCATCAACGAGGCCATGAGGAGATGAGTCCACAGGTGGTAACCATCCCTGCGCGCCCCTCATCCGGAACTGACACACCCAGAGTCACGCTTCATGCCTTGTTCATCTCTTAATCTAGTTGAGTTGACAATCGAAATTAACCTTCAAGGAGGTAGAAGATTAATTTTCTGATTCTCAGAGAAAACTGAGTTCATATCCTAGCTCTGTCCTTAATGGCTGTATGATCTTGGACAGGTAACTGACCCTCTCTGAGTGTTGTGTGTGTGTGTGTGTGTGTGTGTGTGTGTGTGATACTTTTTTTTCTATCCTTAGAAAAATTTTTATTTTTTTTTATTTTTCCCTCTTTCTTAAAAATGATTTTTGTTGAGCTCTACATTTTTTCTCTGTTCCCCTCCCTGTTTCTTCCCTCTCCTTCAACCTTCTCTCAAGGTCC
Organism: Alexandromys fortis; assembly: GCF_014885135.2. Taxonomy (NCBI): domain Eukaryota; kingdom Metazoa; phylum Chordata; class Mammalia; order Rodentia; family Cricetidae; genus Alexandromys; species Alexandromys fortis. Next base: position 309,120 of record NW_026068037.1, read on the forward strand.
CCATGCTCCCCAATCTACTCAGGAGATCTTGTCTTTTTCTACTACCCATGTAGATTAGATCTATGTATGTCTCTTTTAGGGTCCTCATTGTTGTCTAGGTTCTCTGGGATTGTGATTTGTGGGCTGGTTTTCTTTGCTTTATGTTTAAAAGCCACTTTGAGTGAGTACATGTGATAATTGTTTTTCTGGGGCTGGGTTACCTCACTCAAACTGATGCTTTCTAGCCCCATCCATTTGCCTGCAAAATTCAAGATGTTGTATTTTTTTTCTGCTGTGTAGTACTTAGTTGTGTAAATGTTCCACATTTTCCTTATTCATTTTTTGGTCGGAGGGCATTTGGGTTGTTTATAGTTTCTGGCTATGAGAAACAATGCTGCTGTGAACATAGTTGAGCACATGTCCTTGTGGCAGGATTGAACATCCTTTGGATATATACCCCAAAATGGTGTTACTGGATCTAGAGGAAGGTTGTTTCCTACTTTTCTGAGAAATTGCCACACTGACATCCAAAGGGGCTGTA
>NW_026068037.1:309998-398061 GCF_014885135.2 Alexandromys fortis
AGATTCGTCTGTTGAGAGTTCTCTGTTTAGGTTTGTAATCCATTTTTTATTAGATTATTTGTTCTTTTGATGACCAATTTCTTGAGTTCTTTGTATATTTTGGAGATCAGACCTCTGTCTGATGTGGGGTTAGTGAAGATCTTTTCTCATTCTATAGGCTGTTGTTTTGTCTTGTTGACCATGTCCTTTGCTTTACAGAAGCTTCTCAGTTTCAGGAAGTCCCATTTATTAATTGTTTCTCTTAGTGTCTATGCTACTGGGGTTATATTTAAGAAGCAGTCTCCTGTGCCAATGAGTTCAAGTGTACTTCCCACTTTCCCTTCTATAAGGTTCAGTGTTACTGGCTTTATGTTGAGGTCTTTGATCCATTTGGACTTGAGTTTTGTGCATGGTGATAGATATGTGTCTATTTTCATTCTTCTACATGTTGATATCCAGTTATGCCAGCACCATTTGTTAAATATACTTTCTTTTTTCCATTTGAGATTTTTTGCTTTTTTTTTGTCAAAAACCAGGTATTCGAAGGTATGTTGATTAATATCTGGGTCTTCTATTCAATTCCATTGATCCTACTGTCTGTTTTTATGCCAATACCATGCTGTTTTCAGTACTGTAGCTTTGTAGTAAAGTTTGAAGTCAAAGATTCTAATGCCTCCAGCAGTTCTATAATTGTACAGGATCATTTTGACTATCCTAGGTTTTTTGCTTTTCCATATGAAGTTGAGTACCATTCATTTGAGGTCTGTGAAGAATTTTGCTGGGTATTACATTGAATCTGTAAATTGTTTTTGGTAAGATTGCTATTTTTACTCTGTTAATTCTACCTACCAAAGAGCATGGGAGATCTTTCTACTTTCTGGTGTCTTCTTCAATTTCTTTCTTCAAAAATTTAAAGTTCTTGTCATACAAGTCTTCTACTTGTTCGGTTAGAGTTACTCTGAGATATTTTATGCTATTTGTGGCTATTGTGAAGGGTGATGTTTCTCTGATTTCTTTATCAGCCCTTTTATCATCTGTGTACAGGAGGGTCACTCATTTTTTGGGGGGTTAATCTTATATCCTGCTACATTACTGAAAGTGTTTATGAGTTGTAGAAGTTCCTTGGTAGAATTTTGGGGGTCACTTATGTAAACAAACATATCATCAGAAAATAGTGAGTTTGACTTCCTATATTCCAATTTGTGTCCCCTTAATCTCCTTTTAGTGTCTTATTGCTCTAGCTAGGACCACAAGAACTATATTAAATAGATATGGAGAGAATGGACAACCTTGTCTTGTTCCTGATTTCAGTGGGATCGCTGGGAGATTCTCTCCATTTAGTTTGATGTTGGCTGTTGGCTTGCTGTTTATTGCCTTTATTATGTTTAGGTATGTTCCTTGTATCCCTGCTTTCTCCAAGACCTTTATCAAGAAGGAATGTTGTATTTTGTCAAAAACTTTTTTGGCATCTAATGAGAAGATCATGTGGTTTTTATTTTTCAACTTGTTTATATGGTGGATTATGTTGACAGATTTTCATATGTTCAACCATCCCTGCATCTGTGGGTTGAAAGCCGAATTGATCATAGTAGAAGATGGTTCTGATGTGTTCTTGGATTTGATTTGCCAGTATTTTATTTAGTATTTTTGCATCAATGTTCATGAGTGAGATTGGTCTGTAATTCTCTTTCTTAGTAATGTCTTTGTGTGGCTTGGATATCAACGTAATTGTATCCTCATAAAAAAGAGTTTGGCATTGTTCCTTCTGTTTCTATTGTGTGGAATAATTTGAAGAGTAATGTTATTAGTTCTTCTTTATAAATCTTGTAGAATTCTGAGCTGAAACCATCTGGTCCTGAGCTTTTTTGGTTGGGAGACTTTTGATGACTCTTTTATTTCTTTACCTGTTATAGGTCTGTTTAATTTGCTTATCTGGTCTTGATTTAATTTTGGTAAGTGATATTTATCCAGAAAGTTGTCCATTTCCTTTAAGTTTTCTAATTTTGTGGAGTACAGGTTTTCAAATTAGGACCTGATAATTTTCTGTATTTCCTCTGTGTCTGTTGTTATGTCCCCCTTTTCATTTCTGATTTTATTAATTTGGATATTCTCTCTCTGTCTGTTGGTTAGTTTGGATAAAGGTCTGTCTATTTTGTTGATGTTCTCTAAGAAACAACTCTTTGTCTCACTCATTCTTTGTATTGTTTTTTTTTGTTGTTGTTGTTTCTATTTTGTTGATTTCAGCTCTCAATTTGATTATTTCCTGCTGCCTAGTTCTCTTGGGTGAGTTTGCTTCTTTTTGTTCTATAGTTTTCATATGTTCTGTTAATTCACTAGGGTGGGATTTTTCCAGTTTCTTTATGTAGGCTTTTAGTGCTATGAACTTTCCTCTTAATACTGCTTTCATTGTGTTCCATAAATTTGGGTATGTTGTGTAGTCATTTTCATTGAATTTTAGGAAGTCTTTAATTTCTCCCTTTATTTCTTCCTTGACCCATTGATGATTCAGGTGAACATTGTTTAATTTCCATGTGTTTGTAGGCTTTCTGGAATTAGTATTGCTGTTGACTTCTAGTTTTAAACCATGGTGATCTGATAGATACATGGGGTTATTCCATTTTGTTTTGTACTTGTTGATGTTTGTTTTGTTACGGAGTATGTAGTCAGTTTTTGAGAAGGTTCCATGAGGTTCTGAGCAGAAGGTATATTCTTTCCTGTTTTGATGGAATATTCTATAGATGTCTGTTAAGTTCATTTGTGTCATAACATCTCTTAGTTCCTTTTTTTCTCTGTTCATTTTTTGTCAGATTGACCTGTCCAGTGGTGAGAGGGGAATGTTGAAATCTCCCACTATTAGTGTGTGGGGTTTAATGTATAATTTAAGCTTTAGAAGTGTTTCTTTTACATATGAGGGAGCCCTTGTATTTGGGGCAGAGATTTCCACTTGATTGATTTTTCCTGTGACTAATATGAAATGCCCTTCTTTGTCTCTTTTGATTGATTTTAGTTTGAAGTCTATTTTGTTAGATATTATGATAGCTTTACCATCTTGTTTCTTAGGACCATTTGATGGAATATTTTTTACCAACTCTTTACTCTGAGACAATGTTTGTCTTTGAGGTTGAGGTCTGTTTCTCGTATGCAGAAGAAGGATGTATTATTCCTTTAAAAACGGCGGCATGGGTGTGTGGACAAACACAAAATAGGCGAGACACGCACAAAGAAGAAGACGAGACATGCGGCTCGCACGTGGGTGCGCTTTAATGGGGAGAGGGAAACACAATAAGGAATGGGATGTGCGAGACACACAAGGGTAGGGGGTGAGAGAGAGCGAGACCTCGTGGAGACTCGCTTTTAACGGGGGGCGCAAGGTTATCTGGGAGGAATGACCCTCACCTGGGCGCGCCAGCGCGCCAAGGTGTTCGTACTCCAGGAGGAGTCTGGGAGCTGTAGTTTCCAAGGAACAACAGGATGGATTCTGTTTATGTATCCAATCTGTTAGCCTGTGCCTTTTTATTGGTGAGTTGAGTCCATTTATATTAAGGGATATTAATGAACAGTGATTGCTATCACCTGTTAATTTAGTTTTCATTGTTGGTGATGTTCATTTGTGCATTTTTCCCTTCTTTGAGATTTGCTGCTATGAAACGATCAATTGTCTCTGTTTTTGTTGGTGTAGCCAGTTTTCTTGGGTTGGAGTTTTCCTTCCAGTATTTTGTATAGAGCTGGGTTTGTGGCTAGGTATTGGTTAAATCTGGTTTTTCATGGAATATTTTCTTTTGTCCTTCTATGGTGATTGACAGTTTTGCTGGGCATAGTACCCTGGGCTGGCATCCATAGTCTCTTAATGTCTGCATAACACTTGACTGGTACCTTCTGGCTTTTATTGTCTCCAATGAAAAGTCAGGTGTAATTCTGATAGGTCTGCTTTTATATGTTACTTGGCCTTTTTCCTTTGTAGCTCTTAATATTCTTTCTTTATTCTGTATGTTTAGTGTTTTGATTATTATGTGGCGAGGGGATTTCTTTTTTTTTCTAAACATTTTTTTATTATTTTCTTAATTTATTTATTTATTATGTATACAACATTCTGCTTCACACACACCAGAAGAGGGCACCAGATCTCATTACAGATGGTTGCGAGCCATCATGTGGTTGCTGGGAATTGAACTCATGACCTCTGGAAGAGCAGTCAGTGCTCATAACCTCTGAGCCATCTCTCCAGCCCGGGATTTCTTTTTTTGATCCAGTCTATTTGGTGTTCTGCAAGCTTCTTGTATCTTCATAGACATATCTTTCTTTTAGGTTGGGAAAGTTTTCTTCTATCATTTTGTTAAATATATTTTCTGTGCTTTTGAGTTGAATTTCTCCTTCTATTCTTATGTTTGGCCTTTTCATTGTGTCCCATATTTCCTGGATATTTTGGGTTAATCTTTTATTAGATTTAATGTTTTCTTTGACTAATGAGTCTAGTTCCTCTATTGTATCTTCAGTGCTTGAGATTCGCTCTTCCATCTCTTGTATTCTGCTATTCATGCTTGTGTTTGTGGTTCCTGATCATTTTCTCATGTTTTCTGTTTCTATAATCCCCTCAGCTTGTGTTTTCTTTATTGTCTCTATTTCAGTTTTCAAGTCTTGAATAGTTTCTTTCAAATGTTTGATTGCTTTTTCTTGGTTTTCTTTAAGGGATTTGCTGATGTCTTCCAGTTATTTGTTTGTCTTTCCTCCATTTCTCTGAGGGAATTTCTCAGTTCCTCTTTAACAGTTTCAAACATTCTCCTGAAGTTATTTTTAGGTCATTTTCATCTGCTTCATCAATATTTGGTTGTTCAGTCTTGCTTTTGTAGGGTCTCTAGGTTTTACTGGTGTCATGTTGCTCTTCGTGGTGTTGCGTGTGCTCTTACTTTTCTACTCATCTTCTTCTCTAATAGGTGTGGTTGGGGCTGTCTATGATTCTGTTGATTAATCTTCTAGGTACCAATGAATCCAAAGCTCAGATGGTTGTTCCCCATGGTACCATCAGTGCCACAGTTCTAGTTACCCTGTTGGTCACTCCATGTTCCTGGAGGTCACTCAGCACTCCAGAACTTTGTTCCACTCCCTTGGAGCCCTGTCTCAGGCTTGCTCTAGCCTAGGCTGTTGTCTCAGACCTGTAAATAAATGCCCCTGGTATGGATCCATTCCTGGAGAGGTCCCTGGCTTGGGGTTGGTCCTGTAAAGGACTCTGGCTTCGGTCTACTCCCTTGGAGTTCCCAGGCCCAGCGCACCCAGACCAGCAGAGGACCTAGCTCAGGCTTACTCCCTCAGAGATCCCAGACTCATGCTCAGACCCTCAGAGGTTTCTGGTTTTGTGAATGAGAGTGGGAACAGCCAGTTTGTAGGAGCAGCTGAGGCTTTGAGTTTAAAGCACTAACATCTAGTGTGTGGGGTATGAGTTCCACTGTGCCTGGTGACAGGAGGTTCCTGGGTTTGCCTTGTGTAGCCCAATCAACTTGTTGAACTTGGACCCAAACCTTCAGTGTAACCATGCCACTTTCAAGGAAGGCCTTAAGGTGTATTTCTCTAATTAGCTTTAAAATGGCGTCATTAAATGATCATTAACGGGTGAGATAATTTATGCCCTATGATTGTTAGTGGAGTGGCCTCCCCTCAGCCCTCCTTAGTCACTCATCTTTAGTCAGGCTTGCTTAGCTCTCCTAATGAATAATCTGGAATATGGCTCCTCCCTTGTACTTTTATCATCTACAGAGGACCTTTTGTGTTGAAGACTTGATGAAGTAAAAAGGGTCAGGCAGGCCTGAGTTCAAGTTCTGACTCCTCTAGCTGTGTGATTCTAAGCAAAACTCTTGGCCACTCTGAGTAGATCTCTGGTGTTTTTTGGCTGCCCACACACTTGCTGAGAAGCACAGGGATGAGGATGCTGAGTGTGATTACAGCTCCAGCCCTCCCCTGGAAGCTTCTAGAGAAAGGCTTCCCATTCATCTCCTACCATCATCATCATCATCATCATCATCATCTCAGAAATGGAGATAAAACCCAGGGTCTTGCTCATGCTAGATAAATGTTTTCTGGTGGAGCTCAGTTCTCAGTTTCTGCCTAACCTCTCTCTCTCCTTTGATAATTTTGTACATCTGATGACCATACTCACCCCTCCCCCATCCTCTCATACCCCTCCCAACTCTGTGTCCTCTTCTTTCTCCTTCTTAACCCACCATGTCCAGCCTGTGCTGCCCATGTACTCTTTGATGTGTGGGCTCACACTGGAGTGAGACTGACATACCAAGGGTTACATGCAGAGAAAACTAACCTTCCCCACTCCTAGCAGCTGCCAGTTGCCAACAGCTCCTCAGCTGGGGGTGGGATGTCAAGCCTATCTCTCCTCTCCATGCTGAGATTTTAGTTTGAGCTTTGCACAGGTCTTGAGCATACTGTCACAACCACTGTGGGTTCTATGTGCAACTATCCATCTGTGTCCAGAAAAAAATTTCCTTAGTCATCCACCACCTTTGGCTTTTGAAATATTTATGCCCATACCTCCAGAAAGATCCCTGTGCTTTGGAGAATAGGATGTGATGTAGATGTCTCATTTAGAGTTGGTCATTCTGCAGTCTTATTAGCTTTGAATTTTCAGATATGTATGTTTCATTTGGAACACCCATGGAGCTCAGGAAATTAGTAAGGAGAGGGGGAATCTCAAGAGAGGGGAGATAGAGCACAGTGGTCTAAAGGTCTAAAGGGGGAATAGTGAAATGGGGAGGGTTAAATTGGGGTGGGGTGGATGGGCAGGGTAGAGGGGTAGTAGAGGGAGGAATAAATAACACAAAAAAGTTACATGAAACCTAGTCTAACTTTTAAATGTGTGAGTTCCCATCCTCCAAGGAACTATCTGGAATCCCATTGGGCAATACCTCACCCACCCCACTGTGGGAGAGCCTTCCTCAGGTCCCCTTGGTATCCCAGTGTCTTGTCGACTCCCACTGACAAGTCCAAGTTTATATCTACTGTGAAGCCTTGTCATCAAAACTGTTGGATGAAGGTGTGACTTTCTGTGCCATGGAGACGAAAGGGCCTCATCCAGTCCTGCTCACCCTGACGCTGGGTGTCCCTACTCCTGGAGAAGGCATTACTTAATGCTCCTGTTTATAGAAAGAAGATGGGATGGATCTGCAGAAGCCCCATGAGTTCCTCTGGGCAGAGCAGCTGGTAGGACAGAAGCCAGCTAGGGTGCCAGAAGGGAGGGTTTGAGGCGTCTGCCCTCCACCCCTCTGAGTTTGACAGGTCTGAGCACAGACTGACCTTTCAATCTCTCCTTTTCGAGCATCACTGCTCTTGAACACACACACTACCCAGGTGTTAACGATGGCAGCATTTAACGGATGGGTCCCTGGAGGAGGGTAAATTTCAAGCCAAAGCTGGAGAAGAGAGAACTTGAGAAGACTGTGTTAAGGGTGGGCTTGGGGACAGAGTTCTATGCCCAGGAGGCCTGGCAGGTGTGCGGGGTGAAAGAGCAGGCGGAATTCCTGGAGGAGATGAGGAACTTCACAGGGAGGCGTGGGGTGAGGAGCTGGTGAAGCCAGGTCTAGGGCGAGGCAAACCGTGGGCAGGGAATATGTGTAAATCTCAGTTCTCAGGCTCGTAAAATCCTACAGCTGTGGGTCTTTGTCAGTTTTATATTAACATTTACCTAACAAGTAGACTGAGAGATTGTGTTATTTACATACATATATGGAGGCTGGCTGGACCCATGGATCCTTTCCTTTACACGACGTTTTATTGATTAATAAATTAGACACTTACAGATCAAGCACAAATCAAATCTATCCATTTCAGACACCCGTCAGGCTCAAATGAATGTAAATCAGGAGGCTTCATTTGCATACACAAAGCAAGCCATTTAACTGTCATTTGTCATCCGCACCCCTGAGAGGCTGTAATTTGCTTAGCGAGGCAGCCTGTAGCAGGCCGCCCCTGTGCTCTCTGGGTGACTTCTGAGACTGGGGCAGTGAAGAGAGCTGTTCGTCTTGATTTTTTCCCCCTGTGTTTTAAAATCTGCATGTTTGTGGAAGGGCAAGATAAAGAAGTTTTTGGGTAGTTTCAGTTTTTCAGAATTTCTCAAAAAACTGGGTATGGTGGCACATGGCATATCCCTGTAGCCCCAGCATTTAGGAGGTACAGACATGAGGACCAGAAATTCAAGGGTTGAGTTTGAGACCAACCTGGGCTCCATGAGGCCCTGCCTATAAACAAACACCTCCCCATCTTGGGTGCCAAGAAAACAAGGCTAATAGGGACATTGTCCCCAGGCTGTCTGTGTCACTGTGGGTCACAGTTAAGGGAACATCTATGGGTGACTTTCTTAGGACTGTACAGAAGTGACTCACAGTCTGGGCTCTCTCTCTCTAGCCCTTCTTCTCATCCCTCTGCTCAGAAACCCAGCCGCTGGCCAGCAGTGGACAGAGTACAGGCCATGCAAGGCCCAAATACGAGCCTCAGTTTGAGTCTGACTTTGGACTCCGAAACCCACCTTTCCAGGCTGTCATGGAGGCAGGTGTTGGGTCACTGACCAAGTCTGGCACCCCTGCCCTGCTGCTGGAGGGGCTGCGTATGCTTACAGGTCTGCCGGACAGCCTAGGGTGTCTCCTTCAACCTTTACAGAACTTGGCCCATGCGAGGTCACACTTGCCAATGCTGGGCCAGGCCTGTATACAGTTGTTGCTCATAATAATTGTGCCCCTGGGAAAAGAAAACCCCATGAATTCTGCTTCAAAGGGTGACTGATGATAAAACACCTGAAGGTGCTTGAGGGTCTTTAAACCTTTGAAGGGGTAAGGCAGAAAGAGTTTGATTTTGTGGCTAGGTATTGGCCAGTCCACTGGGCCCAGGGCTGGATCTGTGGGAAATTGCTGGTGGTGTATGTGTGTGCGTGTGTGTGTGCGTGTGTGTGTGTGTGTGTGTGTGTGTGTGTGTGTGGTGTGGTGTATGAATGGTGTATCCATGGGTATCCAAAGGGTAGAACCAGAAGCCACAGCCTTCCACAGAGGATGAAGAAGTTTTACATCTTCCCTATAAGGAGTACTTATTGAGCACCTGCTGTGTACCAGGTACCTTCTTAGGTCTCACATTGGACCCAATGACAAACAGTCTTGTTCATCTGGATTCAGATGGCCTGTGAGGTTCTGAAGTGACAAAGACCAGCACATACCCATGGAGACAAATGCCAAGGACCACAGAAGGAAACCTAGTTACCAAGTTCCCTGCTGGGAGAGCCTGCCTTCTCCTTACAACATGCCCCCTTCATGGACCCATACCTGACATTCCTCCGGGGCCTGGCTTTTGGCCCATAACACAGAGGCAGGACTCAAGGAAAGCATCAGGGCCCTCGAGTTTGTCCTTTTTCTTTTGAAACTGTCCACGATCTCACAGAAAGGCTGTTGCCAGGTCTAAGTCTGTGACTCAGGATCCCTGGCTCTCCTGGGATTCCTGCACAAACCCCACCCACAGATCCCTATGGTGATGTCTAGGCCTGGGATTTGGGAGTCCTGGTGGTCTTCACATAGTCCCTTGCTAGCTCCAGCCTGCCTGATTCTATCCCAACTCCCAGAAGAGTTCCAGGTAGAAGATGAGGGGATGGCAGGTGTTCTGCTCAGATGTGGCCTGTGTACCCCACTCTGTGTGGGGGTTCAGGACTGTCATCTGGTGAATATTTAGAATCTTCTGGCCCTGTGGGTGCCACCCACGCACCTCATTCTCTTGCCTATTGCCCAGAACCCCACAGCAGATATGGTAGTTTGAAATAAAATGGCCCCCAAAGGGAATGGTGCTATTAGTAGGTGTGGCCTTGTTGCAGGAAGTGTGTCACTGTGGAGGCAGGTTTTGAACTCTCATCTATGCTCAAGATACTGCTAAGTATATGAGTCCACTTCCTGTTGCCTTCTGATCAAGACATAACCAGCACCATGTCTTCCTGCATGCTGTTATGATCCCGCCATGATTATAATGGACTAAACCTCTAAAACTGTAAGCCAGTCTCAATTAAATGTTTTCCTTCATAAGAGTTGCTGTGGTCATAATGTTTCTTCACAACAATAAAACCCTAAGACACCGGGTCTTCCTGAGCACCCTGGTAGGTGTGTCTAGACCATCACGTGCAGGACACATGTGACCGACTTAGCTCACAACTGCAGATTACTGTCCATGCTTGTGGGGAAGCTGCTGGCCACACTCACAGTCAAGATGGGAGAGGAGGCACAATGGACCCTTGCTGGCTTGCTGTCACTTAGTTCAGGACCCAGCCTGCAGAAAGGCATTGCCCACAGTGGGCTGGTTCAGCTAACAATCAAAACCCACCCATCCACATTCCTACAGGTCAACTTGACCCAGATAATTCCCCACTCTAGACTCTTCAGGCTGTGTCAAATGCTGCCTTCTTCTACATGTGCATACCACAAGAAACCTTCCTTCCAGAGACGCCTGACTTTCCGGCCCCGCCATCGGCTGGGCACCGCCACTGACTGGGAACCTACATTGGCTGGGCACCACAGGAGTAAACACTCCTCCCTTCCTTACTTGGGTCATGGCCATCATCCCCAGAGAATCCCTCCAGCCTGTCCGTTTTACAGATGCAAAGTAAAGGCCACAGGAGAAGGGAACACAGTCTTTATATCAAAGATCACAGCCAGTTCTGTCTCAACGTGGGGCCATCTTGTGAAGGGGTGACTTTACAGACTGCTCCGCTTCCCTCCTGTCCCTCTCTGTCAGTCTCCTTCCGCCTTAGGAAGAGAAGAGATTGCTAAGGGGAGGTGGGTCAAGGTGAAATGATCCCACACGATTTTGAACGGCCCAACCTGGGCCAAACCTCCCTTTTCGGACACCCTTCTGCAGTCCTCATCCCTGCCACCCAAGTGCTTAAGGGCAGAGCTCAGAGCATCTTGTTACTGTTTTTGTGAATCTTGGATGATAATTATATGTATAAATTCGATTGCTTAAACCGTTCAGGATTAATCGGCACCAACACACGGAGCTGTGCTTTGCCTGTAATTAGCGATTCCCTGGCAATTGCATTTTGCAAAATAGCACTTGATTTTAATAACAGGCTGTTAGTAATAGAACGCTGTGCCCACTTCCTTTCAAATTGTCAAAGAAGCCCCCATTCCTGGTGCCCTGGGCTCCGCTGAGGATTAAGCACCTTCTGGAAAAGGGGTCTTAGCAGCAGTTCTAAGCACCCCTTACTCCTTTCTTTCTGTAGAGGCCACCAAGATCTCAGCTGCTGGCAGACTGATCTAAGAAACTCAGCTTTCCCGTCAGCCATCCTTTCTCCTCCCTCTGTTCAGCACACACACACACACACACACACACACACACACACACACGCACGCACGCACGCACACACACGCACGCACGCGCACGCTCCCGGTGACTGCCCAGTCTCCCTTTGACTCCTCAGTCCTCTCTCTGTTAGCAGGGGCTCCCAGTATTTTTTTTTGAGGGGGGGGAGGGTTCAAGTCAGGGTTTCTCTCTGTAGCTTTAGGGCCTGTCCTGGAACTCACTCTGTAGACCAGGCTGGCCTAGAACTCACAGAGATCCGCCTGCCTCTGCCTTCCAAGTGTTGAGATTACAGGCGTGCACCACCACTGCCCAGCCAAGCAGCTCACCATCTTTGAGGGACTCTCTCTTCCTCACTCTGGTTTTCACTCTCCTTCTAGCAACTCCTCCGGCCCTGCTGTCTGTCTGCTCTGTTTCTGCACTTCCCTCTACGGGTCGGGCCAGGTTTGCACTGCTCTCATCTTCCAGGTTAGAAAGGAGAAGCATCCTGGTCCCTTGAGTGCACTCTGGTGAGTTAAGGGCAGGTCCCACAGTTTCCCTAGTCACAACCCTGGTCAGCTTCTGCCATTGAGACCAGGAGTGCAGAGTAGGAGGTGAGCTCTGGCTGCCAGCTGCCAGCCCCTCCTCCTCTTGATGCCCCCGTCCAGGCCTTCAGAGACCTCTGCCCTTGCTAGAGCTGTTGTCAGCACAAAACCAGCTGCCTGGTCCTCTCTGAGGGTGTGAAGCACCAGAGTGACCATGAGATGGACTTTGCTGTGGGGTGGATCGTTAAGGAAAGGACAAGGTATGGAAGATGGCTGAGTGGTGGGGCAGGTGCCAGGTGTGCAAAGGAGGGCAAGGGTACAAACCCGGAATTTCCCCTTCTTCCCCTGTACCCCTGGAGGATCTCACAGTAGATCCTCTATCTTCCCAGAGCCTCTCCCTCAGTAGCCAGAAGACCCTCCTGTCATTCTTGCTGTCCCGTGACACCTCCAGCCCCTCCCTGTCTAGCCCACATCTTCACTCCGCTTGCTGTGCCCTCAGCCTGTCTCTGCTACTCCAAGACAGCTGCAGGTCAGAACCACAGCATCAGCGGGACCTCCTGTGTCCTGTTTCTTGCTAGTCAGGAGAGACTCCTGTGGCTGCCAGAATGTTCTAAGTAAACTTCATGGATATATTGCTTTGAGTTCATTCTGGGTCTCTGCTCCTGCAGAGCCCAAGTGACTCCCCCTTACCCCCCTAGTTCTTAGCACCCAGCCTTTACACACTGGTGGGCCAGGTTGTGCCAAGGACCACGCTACTTGGAATACCCTTCTCTACCCTTCTGCTTCGATACATTCCAGAGTAGATGCATTCTAGTGTCTACAACTATGCTTGGCTTGTGGTCTCTGCAGAGTGTTGGTTGATTGAATGATGAATCTCAAATGGGGAGTCATCATTCCCCAAATCTTCCCTGGAACCCCTCCCTCACCATACCCTGGACTTACTTCTCTCTCTCTCTCTCTCTCTCTCTCTCTCTCCCTCTCTCTCTCTCTCTCATGTGTGTATGAGAGAGGGGGGAGGGGGTCCTCTTAGTCCTTTTTCTATCAACATCAGTTTCAATTCATTAAACATTTTGGAGAGTTGAATATTCACTTCATTCAGAATAAGCGCCTATAACGTATCAAACACTGTTCTAACCACTGCAGATGTGACCACTTCACTCACTCACTCACTCACTCACTCACTCATTCATTCATTCACTCATTCATTCAAAGTACAGGCATCTACTATGTGTCAAAACAATGTTCTAATGGTGGTAGCTGTGGAGATGGCAGAACTTGGCCTCTGCCCCTTCTCTCTTCCCAGTTCTCCTGTTAGTGCCCTCAGGGTTTCCCTTGGCCAGGCATACTCCATATACCCTTCCACATATCTCTGCACTGCCAGGGAAGTCCCTGCTCCTCACTCCTGTCCACCAACCTACCCACTTCCCACCTGCCTCAGGCTCTCTTGGGACATGTTAGGCATACTTCAATAGTGTATGTGAGCCCGAGGTAAGAGCCACGTCTCGTTCATTGGCCTTTGGTGCCTAGACTAAGGTAACCATCAGATATATGCATGGTTGAGTGGGCATAAAGCAATGGTTGAGTGTATCCAGATCATCTCATCTCATAAGAGGACCATCCCTGCAGGGATGCAGGAAAATGACACCTGCTGGCTTTCACTGAGTGCTTCCTGGGTGACTGTGTAGAGCTGGGTTCTGGGGGGAGATGAGGAGTCTCTGCTTGTCACTGAGCCCCATAGGTCTCCCTGTGAGGGGAGCAGCCTTGGAGGTAGGTTCCCTATCACAAGCCCAGCATCCACTGGGCACCAACCTCCATGTGTTGCACAACTCATTGGGTTTGGGGGACTGCAGCTTCCCTTCCTAGGGCTTCTAGTAGTACTGACTTCATAGGGATGATGAACAAATGTTAGTTGCCATCTAGGTGCCAGGCATCAGAGAAAATACAGGGAATGAAATAAAATCAGCCTAGCAGAGATAAGGAATACCACAAAGATGCTTAGCACAGCATCCAGGCCACAGGCGGTGGACATGTTCTCAGTTCTTGTTCCCAGCGGATGTGAATGTATCATTTTATAGATACATAGAGATATAAACCAAGCCAAAGTCAGAGAGACGGAGATGACACTTACGGTCAGGCAGCTACACACCTGGGAGTCACAGCGAGTAACTGGTGTCCCAACAGGCCTCAAGGATTCCAGTGTGCCACTGCCCGCTGCTCTTTGGATGGAGGTTGGTGGTAGGGGAAGATCAGCTTGATGGTCCATACTGCTCTCAGAGATTCACTTTCTGCTGCTGTCGTCCAATTGTTCAAGCGGAAACAATCCCCGTCTTCTTCCCAGCACCCCCAACACAGTGGCTACCACCTATGCCTGCCTGTGCTAAGGGGTGATACAGATTATGCCGAATGAGGGTGTCTTCTGCGGTGCCCCTGCACAGGTGAAGGCAGTGGGTGAAAGTGTTTGAGACTAGCAGGTGTGTGCACGAGACACAGGAGAGGCGGCTGCATGGGCAGTGCATGTAAGAACTTGGCCTGTTTTTGTTCAGAAGCCACATCAGACTGTAGGACAACACCTTTCCAGGACCTAGTGATGTTCTCTAAGGAAGCCAGCATCAGACTCACTCCGAGGGTATAAACTGGGGGCGTGGTTTGCTTCCTCACCCAGAGATTTCTTTCCCAGATCAGGTGAGATCTCATCTCATCTTCCTCTCTCCTGTGCAGCAGGCAGGACCGTTAATGTCCTCACCTCTCCCCTCGGGGACCCCACTTCCACCTCAGCCCGCCCCTTCCCTCCCCTTATCCCACCTTCACCATCCCCCTCACCTCATCTAACCCCATCTCTACTTCAGCCTGCATCTCCCCTGCTGTGACCCCACCTCCACCTCAGCCTGCCCCTCCCCCTTCCTGTGACACCACCACCATCTCAGGCCACCCCTCCCCTCCTGTGACTCCTCCTCCACCTCAGCCTGCCCCTCCCCTCCAGTGACCCCACCTCCACCTCAGCCTGCCCCTCCCCTCCTGTGACCCCACCTCCACCTCAGCCTGCCCCTCCCTCCTGTGACCCCACCTCCACCTCAGCCTGGGACTCAAGCCTTTTAGAGACCAAGTATTTACACAATGCAACAGACTTAGACATGAATTTCATACACTTGGCAGTCTTTGGTGGATGTAGCAGACCGTTTAACGGGGGCAAGGAGAACCCAGCTTCTTCTGCCATCAGCTCAGCAGATGTCCCAGTGCCAGACCATCTTGCAGCCACTGTTGATGCTCAGAGGAGCACAAGCCATTGGTGTCTCCAGTGTAGTCAGTATATTCAAAGTGCCTGGGGCAGGGCCCGGTAAGCAAAGATAATCATGATGAAAGGAGCACGGAACACTTGGCCTAAGAGATGAACCCAGCACCAAGGTCC
The DNA here is from genome assembly GCF_014885135.2 of Alexandromys fortis. Classification (NCBI taxonomy): domain Eukaryota; kingdom Metazoa; phylum Chordata; class Mammalia; order Rodentia; family Cricetidae; genus Alexandromys; species Alexandromys fortis. Next base: position 325,230 of record NW_026068037.1, read on the forward strand.
TCGCCCTGCTCCATGCCCTACTGACTGGGTCAGGGCATCAGCTCCCAAGAGGCCCAAGTGTTTCTTCAAGATAGCACAGCAAATCAAGCCCAGATTTGGGAACTGTCCTGTCTCTGGTCATTCCATGATCTTTGTCTTTATTTGTTTGAGCATACATGTGCATGTGTGTGCAGGCCAGAAGACAGACTCAGTTGCTGTTCCTCTTTGGGGACAGGGTCTCTTACTGGTCTGGGACAGGCAAGTCCTAGGGAGGTGGCTACCTCCCCAGTGCTGGGAATAAGGATCTTTCCACCACGCTGCTTCTTGTGCTTGGGATGTTGGCTATCTTCCCAGCCCAGACTCCATCATCTTATCAGAAACCAAAGTGAGCGAGTGGGTGAGGAATTGATGGTGGGAGGAAATAGCAGCCATGCTGGCTAACAGGCATGCGTCATCTAGCAGATGGGTGGACTCCGGGGAGAGAGCCCTTTTAGGCAGGTGATTTTCTAATGAGCAAAATAGGTGGCGTCAGGCAGAGCCGGTGCAAGTGAAATTAGGTGACCTCTCCTTTTGCCCTCTCAAGTGATGCTTGGAGTCAGAGCTTCTCTGACTCAGTATTTTCCTGTTTCCTTATGGGTATTTTGGTCCCTGGAAAACCAAAAACTTGATGACCCTTTAGCCCCTGATTTGGTCTCGGTAGTTTTGGTGTCAATGGTAACAAAAGGTGAGCTGGGACATCTAAGACCCTTGGCAGAACCAAGAGTTAGAGTCTCCTGAGCCTTGTCAAGGAACAGAGAAGATGGAGGTGTGGTTCAGTCTGTTCCCAGATGACCTCACAGGAAGTACCGATGTCACCTGTCACCGTGTGCCTTCCTCAAGACTGTAGTTGGAATGTGTGTTCTTATTTGGAAGGATTTCTCAAGAAACAGATGGGAGATGAGGTAGCAGGAAAGCAGGGGATGAGGGAGCTTGCCAGGCACCCACCCCTGGGAGCATCTGGGATTCCTTAATCTCACAGGGCACACTAGCAGCCAGCAAGCAGTGAGCCTCAAATTATAACCCTTAAGGGCTGAGTAGGCAAGGGTGTTTGTGTCCTGCTGGCTTCAAAGGCTGAGGACGTCCTGAGTTGTGGGGAGGACTAACTCCCTGCCACTTTGGACCCATTGTACAGTCCAGCCATGTGGCTCTAAAGTGCAAGAAACCTCTAAGAAGAAAAATGCATTCGCAGGCTGCTGGGAGTCACACAGTGTCATGAAGAGATGAAGGAGTTGGGGACATCAGGGATCCCTGCCACACTCAAGTTGAACCCACTGAGGTGGCTCTCAACTCAGGCTTTTAAACAAAGAAGCAAACTTATTATTATGCTTTTCCTTTGTTTATGTGTGTGTGTATGGGGGGGGTTCTCCATGCAGATGGAGGTCAGAGGACAACTTTCATGAGTTAGTTCCTTCTTTCCACCATGTGGGTCCTCGGGATTAAATTCAGGTCGTCAAGCTTGGCAGTAAGTGTGTTTGCCTGCTTAGCCATCTTGCCAGCTCCCTGGCACCTCCAAGGGCTTATGGGAAATCAGACAGGGCATAGGGAATGGGAACTACTCTCAGTTTCCCCACACTGGGTGATCCTCTAGGAAGTGATCCGGGGTATGGGGGTAGGGGAAGAGAAAGGAAAGGGCTGAGGCAGGGCTAGCTTGAAAATGCTGCTGCTAACAACATGAAGCATTTTCCAAAGGTGGGAAAGAAACCTACTGCAGACCTTCTCAGATCCTTTACCTTCGTGGCATGTATATTCATGTAAAAGTACATGTAATTTCCTTTTCGTCACACAGCAATGCTGATTTGCATAGGAATCTATAATGTACCACATGTGATATAAATATCCACTTTGTATGTATGTATATAAATATGTGTTGTTGGTATTTTTTTTCCACCCTTCCATTTGACTCATGGAATCATTTCTTTCCAATCTAGTTCTGTGAACCATCCCTTGGAACTGACACTCAGAAAATTTTTCTAGCATTTTCTCTTACGCAGTTCCGACAGATTCTGTTAAAACAAGAATATCTCATGTCTCCAGATTAAATCTTCTCAAACTTTCCAGCTGTGGTGGTGACTACCTATAACCCTAGCACTTGGGAGACAGTGGTAGAAGCTCCACTGAGGTTGGGGGTAACCTGGTCTGCCCAGTGCATTCCACACTAGCCAGGGCTGTATAGTGAGACCCTGTCTTAAAAGTCAAGAGCAAAGCAAAACTGTGTGTGCTGATGCCTAACTATAATCCCATCACCAGTTGGGAGGTAGATACAGGAGCATCAGGAGTTCAAAACCAGCCTCAGTTACATGGTGAGTTGAAGCCCAAGACCAGCATGGGCTGCAGGAGATCTTCCTCTCAAAAACAAATCAAAATGGAAAACAGTTCCCTAAGGTTGTTGAATGGCACTCAGATGTCAGCCTATTGCACTAGGCTTCGTGACAATGCCTCTTCCGCATGCATACCCCTGCTCCCACCCATGCCCACTCTGGCCAGGCTTCTCTTCCTGGTAGCTGCTCGGGGTCACCTTGAGCTTTCATTACTCTGGATCTCTGACATACTGCTCTCCCTTCTGCCATTCACGCTCCGAGCTTGTTCATTTTCCTGAGAACCCAGCCTGGACATCACTTTGAACAAGTTTCCTTTGTTCCCATCACCGCCTTAGTAAGACCTCTAGGCCCCTTATAGCATCTCCTCTCCCACTTAGCCTCCTGCCCCTCTCTCTTGTGGAATTTTCTCTGCTCTTTTCACCTCTGCACAGATGAGCTAACAGCCACTTGTCCTGTGTGTGTTTACACTTTGTCTCCTGGTGCCAGAATGCTCTGCTCACAAGGGCATCGATCATTTCTCTCTTCCCTGTTCACAACACCTAGTGCACAGAAGACTCAAAAAATTCCTTATTTAGACCACTTGAGGATGGGGCTGGGTTGGTAGAACACTCACCTGGAATGTATAAGATCCCGGAACAACATAATGAGTAATGCTGACACACGCGTATGATCACAACCTTCAGGTGGTAGAGGTAGGAGTCACCGTCAGCTACACAGTGAGTTAGAGCCCAGCCTTGGCTGCATAAGGCCCTGTGTCCAAAAGAAAAAAAGCAAGATAGAAACCTTGTTAAATGAGAGACTTTGGGTAACGCCTTTATCAGCTTTTCTGTTCTAGTCCCTTAAGTGAGTGATTACTGAATATTGAGCTTATTCGTAAACAATGGCTGACATATCTTGCCTCCCAAACACATGGCATGGGTCCTTGTACCATCCCCAATCTCTACAGCTAAGAGTTGAGAAGGTCTTGACCAAGGATACACTGAACAAATACCTTTTTTATAAAAATCCTTTAGGTTTTTTTCAATCTGTGCATATGTGTATGATGGGCATGCCTGTGTGTATGTATGTTTCAGTGAGCAGATGAAGGTGTGTGTCTATGTATGTGGAGGTCATAGGTTGACATATGTATGTGGAGGTCATAGGTCTTCCTTAGTTGCTCTCCACTTCATTCATTTATTCTGCCAGTCTAACTTGGAACTCACCAATTACCCTAGCTGGCCAGCTTGCCCTGGGGAATCCTATCCACCTTTTAAGCACTGATAGGCAGGCCACGATGCTCACTCACCATTTTCGTGCGTTCTAGGGACCCAAACCCATCTTCAAGTGTGGTACAGACGGCTTTATCCACTGGACCTTCTCCCCAGCCCCTTGAATTTCTGTCATCATGACATCCAGCTAGCATCCTGACTGAGCTGGGGGCTGGGAGAGTGACTCCTTCATGGGCATCTGACTTCCCCAGCCTACAGAGGCTTGTGTCTTCCTCTGTCACCTGCCAGACAGGTTGTTGTCACATTCTGTGTGGGATACTGGCTAGAACTTCTTTCTCGCTTTGACAGTGGTGTTGGTACATGTTCTCCACTGGGCAGGAAAACAAGTGCTTTACTATTCCCAAGTGCCATGTGCCTGGCACTCTGTACAGGCCACCAGATGTGAATCTAGGAAGATGTGGGGCTCTGGGTGTAGCTGACTGGCCCAGGGTGACGGATAGTGGAGGACCACCTTGTTTGAATATGAGCTATTCCTTACAGCCTCATGTTTGAACACTGGGTCCCCAGACGGTGGCGCTGTTTAGGAAGGTGCTAGAACCTTTAGCTTTGCTGGAGGAGGACTTTAGGTTTTGTAGTCTGGCCCTACTTCCTGTTCTCTGTTTCCTAAGTATGGATACAATGTGACCATCCAGCTTCCAACTCCTGCTGCCATGCTTTGTCTGCTGCCTCCCTTTCACCTCGACCCCTGACCCCAGCATGATGTAAATCCCCCCTCCTGGAACTGTAAACCAAAATAAGCTCCTTCCCCACAGGGTCGTTGATCATCGGAACAGAAAAGAACCTGATACACATCTCACCCTGCCTCCCCTGGTGTGCAGTGCCGTGTAGTGCAGTGCTGTGTTGTGCCGTGTTGTGCAGTGCCGTGTTGTGCAGTGCCGTGTAGTGCAGTGCTGTGTTGTGCCGTGTTGTGCAGTGCCGTGTTGTGCAGTGCCGTGTTGTGCAGTGCTGTGTTGTGCAGTGCTGTGTAGTGCCGTGTTGTACAGTGCTGTGTAGTGCAGTGCTGTGTTGTGCAGTGCCGTGTAGTGCAGTGCTGTGCTGTGCAGTGCTGTGCTGTGCAGTGCTGTGCAGTGCTGTGCAGTGTTGGAGGCCGATGGCCACCACATCCACAGTTTCCTCTCCTTTCCATGGAGACTCCTTTGAGGGCTGTTGTAGTGAGCATATAGTCTGTCTCCCAAATGCTCTTGTCTCTTTTCCTTACTTGCACATCTTACTGTCCTAGAGGTGTCACAGCCAGAATGTGACCTCAAGCATTGACTTGAAGCTTAATCTGGGCCTGCGCATGCACGTCCCTGATTATTAAGAATCTAATAGAGGCATGGTTCAAAAACCACATGTCTTTCTTGGCACTAAGCACAGCCCAAACAGCGCCTTAGGAGCGTCTCCTTCTAGATTCCTTTCCTCTGTAAACAGGGGGAAAGCAGCATCATTCTTCCCATTTGCCGAGGCCTGCTGCCAGCCAGGGCCATGTCATTTTGTAAACTCCATTTTGCTTGAACTTTGGCAATTCTATTTACTACATTACTTTGGTTTCTAGATGAAAATGAACTTGTATCTCTGAATTTTTGATTGTCCTCCCCTACAGACCCAAAGTAATGGCTAGCCGGAAAAGATGTTTACTGACCACTATCACTGAACATTCTTAACTGACCACTCATGGATACCCCTAGAAGTGGCCAACTGTGGGGTTCCAAAGGGAACTTTGTACCTTCCATCCCACTTCCACACCTACCCTATAGCTACTACACTTTGAAGATTGACATGGGCTCTGCTTCTTACAGACATCCTCTAATAGTCTGGTTTTCTGTTGCTAAGATAAACCATTGACCAAATCCAACATGGGGAAGAAAGGGTTTGTTTCATCTTACAGTTTATACCGTGTTGACAGAAGCTGAAACAGAAACTATGAAGGAGCACTGCTCACTGGCTGACTCCCTACAGTTTGCTCGGCCTGCTTTCTTACACAGGTCCACCTACCCAGGTACTTTAGGGCCTCCTACATTAATAATTCATCAAGAAAATGCTGCACAGACTTGCCTGTGGGCCAATCTGATGCTGGCATCTCCTAAGCGAAGTTCCCTCTTCCTAGACGATGCTAGTCTGTGTCAAGCTGACAAAAAACTAAGCAGCATGGATTGATTGGTCTGCAGGTTTCCTCCAGGTAAGCCCTCTGGTGTCTTATGTCTTTTAGCCCCTTGTCTGTCTTTCCTTCTCCCTGACTGTTCACTGCTAAGCTTCAGGATATTCAGCACCAAGGTCAAGAGCAAAGCCTTGGAGCTCCCTGGATAGCATTTGGCTCCATTCTGGCAGCCTGCTCACTCAACTTCTGTCTCTGTGCCTCTCTGTAGGGCCTGGGGATCTGACCTTCCCAAAACTCTCTCCAGGATGAGTTCAGGGCTTAGTGTACATCTGGCATGGAGCAATAATTCAATAAGCAGCCATCATCGGAGTCCTGTATGCGTTTTGTTAGAATGCCAGAAACATAGGGAGAAACCCCTTTTTAGATCAGAAATTAAAACAAGACACTATTAGTCTGAGTCAGGGCAAGGCTGACCTAACATGTTAGCAGATGGTTTTGGTTCTTAAGAGCCTGCCACATGTCTAGAGAGTCACAACTCTAATGGTCTAGTAGTGATGAGCAGTGATGCTGTGCTAAGTGGGGGAGGCAGCCAGAGTCTGGTCCCTGCCTCTGGATCCAGGAACGAGGGTGTCACATCATACAGGGAGCAGAAGCAAGATGGATACCTCCAAAACACTGTTCCCTGGGGTATTGTTGCCAGGTTTTCTAAAGTGCCCACCACCACCAGGTACGGTGGCACACACCAGTCCCAGTGGTTGGGAGGTGGAGACAGAAGGGTGGGGAGTTCAGTGTCATCCATAGCTAACCTAGGCTAGATGAGACCCTGTCTCAAACAACCGCAGAAGTGTCACCTTTTGTCAGGGTTAGACCTCACAGCTGTAGGATCTTTTTCTTGCAGATTTGCCCCAGGTTAGCACCGCTTTGAAAGCGGAAGTTGAGAGAAGCCTGGGTACAGGAAGTATGGGGGCTGAAGTCCTCAGCAAAGAATCCCACTGACCCCACTCCAGGCTCCTCCTCATGAAGAGCCATGGCTTATTCCACTTTGGGGGACAGTGGCGTGTTGGAGTAAAAGCCTTTGAACAGGCCTGAAATGGTAAATTTCAGCCATGAAGGTGAAAGACCCTGCTGTGGGTTCTAAAGTGTACAGGGAGAGACCTGGGGAACTTGCAGTGAGGTGACACCTTCCACATGCACAGAGGGGAGATAAACCTTACCCATGACTTTAATTGAAGCTAAATAAATTGTCAGAGAAGCAATGTGGGTCCTATACATGCCAGAATGTGGTTCTAGAACACGTATGATACAAGTTTAGCTTGAGTGCAAAGTTGTGTTTGAGAAACGCACTGAGTGTGTATGAACAACCATATGGAGACCAGAGGACAAATTCAGATGTCCTTTCTTGGTGCCATCCACCCTGCTTTTTGAGACAGGGTCTCAACAGACTGAGCAGCAAGCACTAGGGACCTATCAGCCTCCGTCTCTCAGAACTGAATGACAAGTGTGTGCCATCAGGCCTGGCATCGTTTAAAGATTTATTTTAATGATATGTGGGTTTAAGGAAGGAGGGGTGAGGGTATTCACACATGATCCTGAGGCTTCAGATTCCCTGGAGACAGAGTAAAAGGCAGGTGTGAGTGGCAGTGTGGGCACTGTGAAATGGATGAGGGTTCTTCACCCCTGAGCCATCTCTCCAGACACCGGGGCTGTCTTTATTTATTTATTCCTTACAGTTAGTTCTGGGGGTTGAACTGGGGGTTTCACACTTGATCAGCAAGCACTTGGCTGACTGAGTTATGCCCTCCCACCAGTCCAAGGCCTGAGTTTTTAAATAACAGCCTGATGGCTCAGGGAGCCTTACAGAGTGGCCAAGAGGTTCAGTTCTAGTAAAGCCAGTGTGGCTTTCTCAGTTGGTGAAGTTTCTGATTGCTTATGATCTGTTGCAGGATCCCCCCTCCCCCGATTTTGGGGGATACAGCAAGGCAGTCCCTGAGATCTCTAACAGGAGAAATCACCTCCCGCTGAGAGTAATCACCAGTTTCCAGGAGGAATTTTGCCTTGTGTGCTTGCTTGCTTCTTAATCACCCTCTAAATATGCATTTTCACGTTATCCCCTAATGGCACCAAGAGAATCATTAGAATCTGCTGGGACCCTAATCCACGGTTCTGCAGATCTCTAAGTATGTAATTTCCCTCCATGACGCAGGTTTCCGAAAGTCCACAAATAACCATTTGCGAGATAAAGTCGCAGCCCCAGAGTCAATTACAGCAAAGGCTGCAAAGAATCTATTTCCTTTTTGAAAATTAAAATGTGAAGTTAGTAGTCACAGCACTCCAGACTCCCCTTTGCCTGAGTGGGAGGTGGAAAATGAAGCTAGCTCCTCCCCTTGGTCCTTGACAGGCAGGATGCTGATTTGGGCTGGTTTGGGACTCTGGGCCACCAGGGTGGTGGCTGGAGGAGAAGCCCTGCTCAGTGGGGTCAGTTGCCGGGCTTCACATCACACCGGACGGCTGTCGTCTCCTTCCATCGTGAAGTCACATGTCCCGAAAAGGATTGAGGGAACCAACTGTGACCATCCTGCCCATGACGGTCCTCCTTTGCAGAGCTGGCACTGCAAGGAGGTGTGAAGGGACTGAGGCCCAACCAACAGGGACAGCGAGGTGTGGCCTGGCATACACACATGCACTCCACATCCGCTTTCACAGCTCAGGCCCACAATTCCCTGTGGATGGCTCCTCCTACCTTTGCTATTATTGGCTCCCCTGGACTCAAGAGGACTCCAACACAGGACCTTTCCTGACACCTGCTTCCACTCCCATCATGAATGGCAGTTAGGACAGCTTCTTTCTAGGCCCATTTCTCTCCTAGCACAGCCGCGGCTTCCCCAGGGTTAGAGTGTTGGCAGGAGATAGGTTTTAGCACACGCCAAGATATCGCAAGTCTGTGGGTGAAAGGGCAACTAGGCTTTCCCGAGGTTACACAGCTATCACATGGATGCATCCCATGCTATCTCAGAACCCCTCTTTTGCCCTGGAAGTCACGGGACCTCTCCCACACATGGCAGTTGCGTAGACAGCAGAGACCTGCTACAAACTGAGGGCCAAGATCCAAAACCACTACCCTGACCAACTTTCTTCCTGGGGCTTCTGGTGTGGGGGGTCTTCTATGTAGAACCAATCCAGCAAATCCAGCCCCCCCACCTCTGCTTGACCCCCTCTGACCCCTCTGACCCCTCTGACCCCTCTGCCCACTGTCAAGCTCTCCAGCATGTGGGCCTTGGTCTGGAGAGGAGTTTTGTGCAGCCCCGAATCCACTCCAATTGTATTTTCTCTCTGTCCCTTGAAGAATCAAAATTGCTGAGTGCCTGCTATTTTCCCTGAAACTGTATAGCAAAAAATCTTCTTCTGGGCTCTGACCCTGAGAGTCTGCTTTCTGCCCAAAGCACAGTTTTACAGACAAGTTATTTCTGATTCTTTAAAAGCAAAAGCAAAAGAAAAAGAAAAAGAAAAAAAAGAAAGAAAAGAAAAGAAAAAAATTGGAAGAAATAGACTGTGTTGTAATATAATGTCTCAGCAAAAACCCCAGGCGTCTGGGCCTGCACTTGGCCCCTGTGCTGACTGAGGGGAGTCTGGGGGACATCTGGAGTCGTACTGGATGGGACCAGACATACTGCAGGATGCAGGCAGGATGCCTGTGGCACTTTGATAAAGCCAGGGAGCTGATGGGGAGGGGTACAGAAGGTTCTAGGTAAAAGGAGAGTTGTAGCCAGGTGGAGACAGCAACACTCGCAGGTCTGCCCTGAACTGAAGGGCCCTGGTTCGAAATAAGCTGTTTTCTGGGACGCCATGCAAATGCCTAGACTAGTGAATTGACCTTAAATTCATGATGCGCATGTGCATGCCTGGTGAGCCTGATGTGGTTGAGGCTGGGCATGGATATTTTGTGCTGGATGTTTGTGACCAGAGTGGTCACATTGTCACTCTTACCTGTGGATCTCCAGGGCTAGCCACACTTTCTGGGATGCACGTAGCAGGCACTCTGTCTGGGGACTGTTTGAGTATTTGTTTGGGGTCACAATTTAGGCGATACATGCATGCAGGGATCTGCGGGATGTGTCTTTGCGTGACTCTGCAGCTGACGCATAGAATGCAAGCTCCGTGAGTACAGGCCTTGGTTGAGTCCATTCTGTCTTTCGCCAGGGCCGATTCTAATGAGTATGCTGGCACATTTGTACCTGGGCAAGGGAGAGCACTGTCTACGAGTACCTTTGTGTTTCTTTGTGCCTATAATGGTGAGCGTACCTGGGAGCAAATGTGCATAAATGTCCATGTGCCATGCGGTGAAATGGTGGCCTCAGGGTAGATGATGGAAGAGGAAGCATGATGAAGGAATTATGTAGAAGACCTTCATGTGTTTATCAAGGTCCCCAGCCATGGGCTCTGGCTTTTCTGGCAATGGTCCTTGTATGTGTGGATTTCGGTCTCACAGTCTTCTTCAACCATGGATGAAGCTGAGACTCCATTGTTAAGGAGACTGTATGCACAGGGACACCTTTTACTTCTCTCTGTGTGACAAACCCTCCCTTCCTCCCCATGCCCCATGCCCATGGCAATGACTCTTCCTCCACTGGGTCTCTGCCAGACTTCCCTAGAGGTAAGCAGGACTCTCAGGTGGGACCAGGTTGTGGATTCGTGAAGTCACTGTCCCCTCCTTGTGTCTCATGTCCTCCTCCAGTGCCTCTCTTTCCCTCAGCACCCCATAAGGAAGCCTTTCCCTCCTCAAGGTCAGTTTCCTCTCAAGGCTATCCCCAACCATAAGGGTGATAAATGGCTGTGGGGGCCCAGACTGGGGAGGTGGCATTTCTATGGCTTTTTAACAGTGCCCCGTGTGGCAACTGTTGGTGAAAAGATCTTGTGTTTTTGTCATCATCCTTGCTTCCCGGGGAGCACAAGACCATTTGTAAAGGCCAGGCATCCATTTGAGGGAAGACATTGCGGAATTCTGGAAAAACAGGGCATTGTCACATAAAACTCCCCCCACGTAGAAGTGGAAACCGAGGCATGTGGATACCCAGTTCCTCCCCTCTTCTACCCTGGCCTGCTGTGACAACTCTCTTTCCTTCCTTCCATAGACACGATGCCACTGTTTATTCTGTGACACAGTGACTTATTTACTAGATGGGAATTTGATAATGAGAACTGGAGAAAAGAGATCTCAGTCTGCTGTCTGATAAGCAAGTCCAGGGCCCTTGGTCCCACATTTGAAGAACTTAGATGAACCAAGGTCACCCTGGATATTAGGGACAAAGCCAGGAATGGGGTTTGAGTCTACCCTGTACCCAAGACAGACTCCACCAAGCCCTTTCTCCCACTATGCTCTGCTCCCCTTAGATCCCTGACTAGTTTGGGTTGTAAACATGTGACCAGCCACAGCTCTAGCTGGCAGCTCCCCTGCTGCATGTCCCTAAGGGGTCCGTCCACCTGCTGGTCCTTTCCCAGAACTATGGTGTATGTCTCTGGTCTACCACAGAAGCAGGCTGGCCTCCAGTGAATGGCATACTTATGTGGTTAAGTGCCTTGCTGAGTCACGTGGTCTGTCCTTGGGGAACTGGAGGCAGACACTCTCTGAAGCCTGGAATATGACCACGATAGAGCTCTGGTGCTGACAGAATGGGGTGAGGCAAATCGAGGTTGGACTGAACACCAGGTAACTGCTTCTTATCCAGGCTCAGTCTAGTGAGGAAGACACGAATATGAGGCAAAAGGCCTTGAGTAAAAGACGCCAAAAGAGGGAGGGTCGTAAGGACAGAAAGCAGTTTAGGGATCCTGGGGCCACTGGAGAGAGCAGGGGGTACCCTCAGGCCCCACTCACAGTCAAGAGAAGGCAGGACATGTACTGGGAGGGGCATGGACCCATTATAACAAGTGAAGCCCACAGAGGGGGTGTGAAGGCAGAGCTGGGTTCTGAGCCAGCCTGGCATCCTGCATGTCTTCTGTGCACAGTGGGCCCGGCCTTACTTGGAGAACTAGCACTGTGCCTCTGAAAAGGGTCAGGAAGCATTAAACTAGTATCAATCCTGCACATCAGTCAGCGTTCAAGTCAAAATCAACTACAAGTGAGTATCAGGAAGGGAACTGAAGTGTCATGAAGAGAAACTAAGAGAACCAGATGGACTGGTGACGTCAGGGAACGTATTTACAGACATACATACTTCTATCCCTAACCATCAGCCTTGGTTCGGGTCCCACTGTCCAGGACTCTATTATGGTCACTTGCCATAAGTGCTGTCTCATTGGAATGTCCCCTCCTACAAGGATTACTTTATGTCTGTGGACATCCTTGTTATGACTTGACATCATCAAATATTAAGTTGCTGCTGCTCAGCCACCACTAGGATGGAAGGACGCACACTGAGGACAGCAGGTCTCCTAGGATCTTAGAACAAGTGCTTGGGAGGTGGGCAGGACTCTCCTGTCCTTCCATGCTCTGCAGGGGCTCTGCCTCTGCTAGTGACAGAGGTCCTACACTGTCCCTCCTGGACTTCGCTCTCCCTAATATCTACAAAGGCAGACACTTGCCCCACTTGGGATCAGTCTGTGGCCTGCCCAGTGCACGGATCAGCTGGGCCTCTGCAAAGCCCAGCCCGGCTCATATAGAGACTCACCAGCCTCAGTAAGTGGGTCTAAAGATAATCAATCATTTTTCATTCCAAGCTAAACAAACAGCTCTGAGAAACCTCTCTTTAAAGCCACACACATAGCCAGGTCTGTGTCTGGTTAAATGGCAGTGCACACTGACCTAAGCTGGCAGGTTCTGTGTGCTTCCTGCTTGGTTTTCAGAAATGGTGTGGAGGTGAAGCTGGGCAGGAAGGAGGGGACCTCACCTTGCAGCTTCACTCAACTTCAGGGCCCAGTGGGAAGTCCCAACTCCCAAGTGGGAGATTCTGCCCAGTGATTTCCACAGCCTAAATCTCCTCCCTGTGTCCCAAGGACAGAGGAGTGTCCTGTTCCTGGAGGTGACCGTAAACCACAAAACCCAGACTTTTGGTCTTCCAGAGAAGGGAACAGAAGTGGTGCTACTTATCTATCAAGATCACACCGCAGAAACAGTTGCAGAGGGGTGGAGCCAGACCTTCAGACTCGTCCGTGCTTTCTGTGGTACTGAAGGGAGGGGACCAGGTCCCTTGTATGGTGGTGGTCTTGACTGGGTCAGTAGACATTTCATTTCCACACCCTGGAGACACACATTAATATGGGCACAAAATACAAAGTTAGGGTTAGATTTGGTCTCTGGAATTGCAGGAGGGCGGAGTGGGGATAGAGGGTGAGGCTTTGAAGAGCATGTGAGCATGGATTTTGGAAACAGGAGGTACCTCATTGCCTTTCCACTCTGCCATGGTTCCAGGTCTCCTCAGAGTAAACCCCATTGTTCCCTCTGAAGCCTTACATGGCCCCCATCCACCCTGACAGCCCCGGATCCAGCTATCTGTGCCACTACAGCTGTCTAGGCAGCCATGACTACTTTACAGCTGAAGCCCACGGATGAAGAGAACTCAGCCAGGAAGCTGCATTTGGGCAGGGAATAGCAGAGTTCAGGTAGGCAGGAATCTCCATAGCCCAGGCCGCGGGTGGCAGAGGGAGACTAGCAATGTTTCTAGAGCAAGTGGCGGCATTGGGATCCTCTAATATCCCAGCCCTGGCAAGATGGAGCTTAGGATATGAGCACTCCAGACTGGATATCAGACTGATCTCACAGTTGTGGTCTGTGGTAGCCATGGAAGGCGGAAGTACATTGGTAGCCAAGCGCAGTTGGCAGGACTGAGAAGGAATGGACAGCAATGGCTTTCTTTCTCTGTGACGGTCTCGACAATGATTTTAACATGCGTCCCCAGTGGGGACAATTCTACCAAAAAGCTGCAGGTGCCCTATGGGGTCCACTGGGTTTGTGTTATGTGACTGACCGCAACACCAGGGCTTCAATCAGCTCCTCTTCCTCCATGAAGCGGGCAGTGCCTGTTCCTCCTCCATCTCTGCACATGGCTGGTAGCCTAAGGCATGGACAGGCCATAAATAATACCAATAATGAGAGAGTCTGTTCCGAGCGCAATGATTTTATGAAATTGCATTTCTGAAAAGGTTAATTTTCCCATCTCCCCACTTGTACTCCAATCTGGGGAGGCAACTGTGAATTAATTGAACCCACTTCCTTCCTGGTCTCTGAGAAAGCCTGGCAAGATGTTTGCTTACCTGGGGCCTGATGTCCCCAGCTGGCTGGAAGCAGCAGTTTCTGGTCCCCTTCTCAGAGTCCAGTGAAAGGACCCGAGGCTGACACATAGTGCTCAGGATGGGGTCAAGAGGTCCTGGTGGAGGGAGGGCCGGGCTGGATAAGGAAGAGAGTAGTGCAAGGTTATGTGGAGTGCTCTTGGGGGACAGCGCCTGGAGACACCAGAGATGAAGGGAGCAAGTAGAGCCAGGGGATGAGTCCACCTACGCATGGCATGGAGTGTGGGGGCAGATGAGGGACAGAGGAATGTGAATGAAGGCAGATGGACAGACAGACAGGCAGACAGGATGGAGCAGCTCTGTAGACCCTCTTGCTCAGCTCCACGGTTTTTCTCTCAAGTCAAACAAATGTACTGTGGAGATAGCTCAGTTGGTAAAAGGCTTTGCAAGAGGGAGGACCTGCCCAGGGACCCTCTGAGCTGAACCCTGACACCAGCCAGGTGGGTGGATCCCCATGTCAAGCTTTTAAAAGTTAGGATCAGGACGAAGGCTGCAGAAGAGTGATAGATTCTGACCACTTTCAAGGATCATGGGAAAGAGGGCCTTGGAAGGGAAATGTAGATTCACCTCCTGGGGGAAGAGCTGAGGAACAGGAAAGGAAAGAACTGGGCAGTGGAGACATTCTGCCCTGAGTGGATGGAAAAGCTGCTGTCAGGACAACTACGCAGGGCTAGGGGGACCTCAGAGTGCAGGAACCAAGAGGGACGTGCATGGCAGTGCAGGCAGACTTGAGGTGCTCTTCCAACTTGTTTCGACATGTGTTCACACAAGGATGTCCTCTGACCATGGTCTTGCCCTGCCCTAGTCTTAGGCCAACTGATGAGAATTTCCAGCCTCTAGTTTTTCATTTTCATTCATGGAACCTTGTCAGCTTCCCCAAACAGGGGACCAGCTCTTGTCTCAGCAACCTGACTCCCTCCTCCGCCATTGGTTGAATTAGGATATCATCACATAAAAGATGTTCCATTCCCTGATGGCCACACCCCCATCCTTCCATCTCTTCCACATGACCCCATGGCTTGTACCATCTCCAAAAGCAAGTCTTGGAGTGCTTGAGACTTGTCTTTGCTTTTATTTTTAG
Source organism: Alexandromys fortis (assembly GCF_014885135.2). Lineage (NCBI taxonomy): Eukaryota > Metazoa > Chordata > Mammalia > Rodentia > Cricetidae > Alexandromys > Alexandromys fortis. The sequence continues at coordinate 340,272 of NW_026068037.1, forward strand.
TTATTTTTCATGCATGTGGTATATGTGTTTGTGTGTGCATGCATGTACCTGTAGAGACCAGAGGTCCTGTGTCTGAGTAGTGATTTCTGGGGATCTACCTGCCTCTGCCCTGCCTCTGATGGACTTCAGGTACCTGGCATTGTATGTGGGTGCCGGGGATCTGAGCATGACTTCTCATGTTGCCTCTGCAAGCCCTTTAACAACTGATTCAATTTCCCAGCCCAAGACATGTTATTAAATGTACCCTGTTATCCTGTTTACACCAGGCCTCATTGTTGACCCTTCTGCCTCCTTGTGAATTCCCTGTGGGACTCTCTTGCATTTTCCTGTTGGCTTAACTTTCCATCCCAACCCCATTCATTTGTCTCTGTTTGCACAGCTCCCTCCTCTATAAACCTACAGTGTAGCCACAGGCCATGGCTGGGGGTAGTCTGCACCAAGAGAACAGTCTAGAAGACCATCTGGTCCTCCACCCCTCTTTAGTCTAGGAAGAGTCCCAGGCTGCCATCCTCTCCTGTCCTAGAGGTCCTCTGCAGCCTGCAGGACTCTGCCACAGGACCTTGTGTCACCTGCTGAGCTCTTCCTGATCAGGATTCCACCAGACCTTAGACACATGAGTTCATGTAAAGTCAGGGGTGGCACTCATGGTCCATGGGCTTCGCTTGACCCTGGGAAGGAAGTAGGTGCAGCTGCATCGATAGGCCAGCACATCTTGCTTTTGTTCCTGTTCTCGGGGAAATCCTCAAACAGTGACTAACTGGGACTCCCATCATGGTCCTTCTGCCCACACAGGAGGGGGATGGGTGGATATTGCTTTTTCTTGTGCTACGCCTAGTGCTACATAGTCTTCCAGATGTCCCCAGAGCCTCTGGCTGCCACCGCTGTGGTATAAACCTCTGTTTCATGTTTTCTTTCCCACCTCCCTTCTGCTCCCTCTCCAGCGATGTTCAGGGGTAGCCTTCTGGGTCTGTGCTGTTGAACCCTTCTCCCAGGCTGTTCTGGGGCCACTTACCCTGATCCCCTGTCCTGGCGGCCTACGACAGCCGAGTGCCCTTGCAGCCAAGATCCCTGGATTCATCCTGAGTCCTCTCAGAAGCTTGAAGTCGAGCTCCCAGCAAAGCCCCCACTCTAGTTCTCCCAGCTCTGGCCAGCAGCCTGGCCTAGCCCACCACCTCGAGGGCTTGGGCCAGAGGCATCTCCTCCGTCAGGACCCTGCTGTCATGTGGCAGGACCGTTTCTTGTGGCTGGCATTATCGCACACTGATTCATCTCCTTCTGGAGGAACCGGGCCAGCTGCGGAGAGCAAACATATTGAGTAAATTCACAAAGAACTGATGGCTCAGCTCAACATTTTAATGGCGACACTAAGCGCCCTCTCACCATGATAAACATGCTCAACGCCTAAAGGGATTATGGCTTCCAGGCTGGCCACTCTGTCACAGGGAAAAATTAATCTTGAGATTTAATCAAATCCAGAGCTGCACACTGTGGGAGGGAAGGGGCTCTTCCCCTCTGTGATGTTCGGGGGAGGTCCCTCCTTCCAAGTGACTTCATGGTGTCATCTTGACTGAGTGCACACAGGCCTTCTGGGCCAGACAGTTGAGGCATTTTTGCATGCTGCAGCCTTCCTGGGAGCTGCTCCTCACGCAGAGAGGTGTTGGGTGGAGTGTGCGGAGGGCAGATGCAGAGTTCTGATTCCCTCTGATGGTGTCTTCCGTGTCATCCCCTAGCACCCTCGGGTCCTCTTCTGAGGGTGCTTATAGTCGCCAGCATCTCATGCTGGTTCCCTTTCCCTCGAGTTCTCTCAGGGCTCCACCCCCACCTGCTTCTGTCCAATCAGATCGAGGGGTGAGCGTGCAGGGAGGGTCTTATTCAAGCAACTCTTACAATTCTCGCACCTTGTAAATGAGACAAAACTCTCTCCTGCAGGGGACCCAGTGCTGCGCTTTGTAACTCGTGGGCTTTGTCCGAATTCAGAGGAAGAGGGTCCAGAAGGTCTCAGGGAGGAGTGGAGTCCATGACTGAGTTCTTCCCAAGCTGGCTCCTGGGAGGGTGGCATAGGACAGCAAGATCTATATTACCCTGGAGAGAGCACACGCGGGTCACCCTTAGGGCCTGGGGCCTCCAGAGCGAGTAGCTTCACAGGAGATTTTTGTGTGCACTGAAGTGTTCCAGGTGCTGGCCTGCACACGGAGAGGCTGCAGGGAGGTCCTACTGGAGACGTGGATGGGGCCAGTGAGAGGAGCTGCTGCCTCTGCTAAAGAAGAGCAACAAAGAGTAGGGGGAGGTGGCGGATGGTGAATGAATTGTTCTCCTGGAAGGTCAGAGGCCTGCCTGGAGGAGAGAGGCTTCAGTAGACTTCATCTCTGTCTCTGCCAGGGCCACCATCTGGCTCTTGAAACCCTCCATCCCGATATATGGCCTATACAGTGTGGGTGTGGGTGGGTGGGTGGGGGGTGTTCATGACACCCTTTCCTTAGAAGTGGCAATGGGCTAGCCAGGCTCCAGAGCAGGCAGAGGTAGGCAAGAAACCCCTGCGAATGTAGGCCTCCTCCTTTTTGCCTGTTAGAAGCATCGAGAGCGGGCAGAGCACACACCTTTAATCCCAGTACTCAGAAGGCAGAGGCAGATGGATTTCTGAGGCCAGCTTGGCCTACAAAGCAAGCTTCAGGACACCCAGGGCTACACAGAGAAATCATGTCTGAAAAAAAAACAAAACAAAACAAAACGATTGCAACAGCAAAAAGCAGACGGAGGCAGCCATTCTCTGTCTGGCTTGGCATGGAATGACTTGGGGGTGACCTTCAGCTTGGGCTCAAGGATGCAGTGTGGGATTCTGATGCGCCTGAGTGCATATGGAGTCCAAGGCCAGAGCCTGTCTCAGGAGGGGACCCTGCTTCTACCTCTGGGCCTCATCCCTCCCCAGCACATACCAGGCATCCCATCACAAAGTAGCTACCCTCATTTCCTGTCAGACACAGTCAGCATGGGGATGGTGAACTCTGCCTAGTATCTGTGGGCTGTGAGCTGCTCAGAGGAGCTAATCCAGCAAGCCTCCTCTCAGAGAGCAGCACACGGTGCTGCTGGCCCCATCACTAACAGGGCACTGTGTCCTCATCAGAACGAGCCTCCATCATAGGTCAAAGGTAAACTGTGGAGAACATACCTCTGGTCCCTCCACCCCACCCTACTACCTCCTTGAGAAGCCCTGTGACCCCAGGAAGAGTGGATAGGTTCTAGAGTAGAGGCAGTAAGGGCAGCTTCTCTACCTGCTACTTCAGGGTTCAAGTTCTGAGAGGAAGAGGGAGAGGAGACACTGACCTGTTCAAGGCACACTGAGTCCCTAGGAGGGGAAGCTTTCACAGGAGATGAAGGGATCTGGAAGCAGAAAACGTCAGCAGGCGGCGTGCGAGTGTCTGGAGTTGGCATGCCTGTGAGGAGTATACATTCCGAGTACTGAAGCCCAGGGTTGGGCTCAGAAGCAGCGAGCCCAGTGTCGGCTCAGAAGCAGTGTGCCCAGGGCCTGGAGCAGAAACAGCGTGCCCAGGGTCGGCTCAGAAGCAGTGTGCCCAGGGCCTGGAGCAGAAACAGCGTGCCCAGGGTCGGCTCAGAAGCAGTGTGCCCAGGGCCTGGAGCAGAAACAGCGAGCCCAGGGTCGGCTCAGAAGCAGTGTGCCCAGGGCCTGGAGCAGAAACAGCGTGCCCAGGGCCCGGAGCAGAAGCAGTGTGCCCAGGGTCGGGAGAAGAAGCAGGGCCTGCTTCACTGATCTTTATTCTCTCAGCCTCTCTGGTGCCCTCTGGGCCTCGGTAGAAAAAGACAAAATTCCAAAGGCCGGAAGAGAGACCAGGGAAACGTCCTGGAGAGCAGCTGCAGTGGAGACAGGGAGATGGCGGGCAGAGCAGCCCTTTGGCAGCCTAGTCGTTTCTCTGTGCCCCTGGCAGACCTGTGCCACACGGGAGCTCATTACTGTCACTTATCTGCCTGGACTTCCGGGCTCTTCTGAAGTCCTGCTTTACCCAGTCAGAGCTATTTCTTTCAGACCCTGAGGAGCAGGGAAAAGGACCAGGATAGAAAGTGAAGCCTCCAATGCTGAACAGGACAAGGGTGGGGCAGGAATGGGTGGAACTGGCAGGAACAGGGCATGGGAAGGGTGTGGCGCTGGAGTGGGCGGGGCCTGCTCGGGGAGTAGAGGACTGTGGGTAGGGCCTGGGCAGGGATGAAGCTGGCTTGGGGTTACCAGTGATGGAGTTGGATGGGCATGGCCTCGGGTTGTTAGGGCCTGAGCTAGGTAGGTGGAAAGAAGTGGGGGCAGGCTGCTGAGGCCACTGGAGGGCTTTAAGTTCTAAATTCAGAAAAGCTGGCAGGTGTCACCATGGCAACTGCAGAACAGGGACAGCTTTGAAAAAGAAAAAGGACAAGTTTGACGATTTTATTAGCTGTCTTTACACTCTTCACCAGGAAGGGAAACAGGGGCCTGGAGGCGCTGGAGGCTGGGCAGTCCGTGGCGGTGGACCCCATAGAGAGAACATGAATCAACCTGCAGGGCTGGGGATGACTGTGCCGTGTAGCCCCACCTCTCCTGGTGCTGTCTACCCACACAGTGCCCCCCAGCTCCTGCTTTGAGGACCTGCGTCATCTAGGCTTGATTCTAGGCGGGTCCTGCCAAATTTTGGACAAAACTTTCAGGTCCAAGATGCCCCGTGTCTCTACACTTCAAGAGATGCTCATACTGGGGATGGTGGCAGACAAGTGCAGGCACCCCCAAATCACACTGTCTGGCTTCAGCACTCCACAAGCATCTTAGCCTTGGGCAATCTGGATAGCAGCCTCATGCTTTAACTGCCCAGCGATTGGAGAATAATCGCAATGCCCAGTTTTTCTATGGCTGTGCCGATGCTCTGGGCATGCGCAGACCTCAGGTATGCAGCTGTGAGTAGATCACAGGGTTTGGGGGCGGGCTATGTGGACCTAGCTGCCATTCCCATCTCCATCTGCAGACTGGGCACCTGCAACCTTTTGCTTGCTGTCAATAGAGAGCCTCATTTGTCACCGGGGAGTTGGGTAGATGGAAGGACACTTTCTCCCAAGGTCTACCTCTGTGGGTCTCGGGCCCTGCATGCATGCCCTGGGCCTCTGTTTGCAAGAAAACGGACAGTGGCAGAGCCAAGAGGTTTCAGTTCCCAGAGTGGGGTGTGTCTGCAGGGATGAGTGCCTCATCCAACACCTTTAAAACCATCCATAGAGATATTATCTTAGGCTCTGTCTTATTACTGAGGATTTCAGGGTGGTTAGATTTTACAGCTAAGTGCCCACAAGCAGTACCTTCCATAGCACGCTTCTTGCCCCAGCAGGCCCCCGTGTAACAGCTATGTTGTCCATGATTCTTAAACACAGCTCTGCAGAGGACATTGAAAGGGAGGCCCAGAGAAGGCAACGAACTCATCTAAGGTCACAGAACAGGCAGATTAAAAAACTGGGATTCAAATACAGGACCAAAGAACTGTAAAGCATGACCCTTGACAGACCCTCAGTGTTAACTCCTGACCTGGGGTTAATCACCTTAATCACCAGGGCCTTGCTGTGTGAGCTCATCTTTTCAGCCCCTATTTAAAAAGAAAGAAAGAAAATTAAAAAGAAAAAAAGCACGCACTGCTCCTGACAGGCAGGGCCGGGGGAAACGCCAGGCATGCGAAACAGCAGGCACGAAATCAATGTTGATTTCAGCTTTCCCCCAGGCCAGGAGGTTACCATACAAAAACTGCACGGGGACGAAAGTGTGCCCACATCTAGATTATCAGCTTCTCAGGAGGCCTTGAAATTTTCCTAGAAACAGCCTCTAAAATAAAAGTCAAGTTGTATGCCAAATTGGATTCTGACACAGCACGGATTCGTGGGGCTGGCAAGCTGCCCACGGTGGAGAGAGAAGGAACGCAGTTCAAGTTCCACCCTCCATGAGAGTGTGGCCCTGGCACAGCCCACAACCTCCAAGGTGGACATTAGCTGAGAAAGGAGAACTAGAGGCTTGCCTCCTACTAGCTGGCTTTGCTCCCACTCCGAGTTGAGTTTTATCTCTGTCCCCAGAAATCCAGTGTCTTGCTCCAAATGGCTGTGGAGAACCAAATTTGGGTGTATGCCCCACCCACCCACAGGTTCCCTGAGGATCCTGCAACCAGACAGGTGCAGAGAAGAGAGAGACGAGGGAGAGATGCCAGGGATGTTAGAAGTCACATCGCAAACTCCCCATTTTACAGATGGCAGCACCGAGGAGTAGAGGAGAACGTGATGTAACCAGGTCAGCGTGGATACTAGGGCTCCTGGGTCTTGACTTAATGCCCCTGAAGTTTGCAGATGCTACAGTTCAGGGGATGAGACCAGCACTCCTTTCTCATGTCAGTTCTGGGAGAGGGGCCCTCCGAGGGGTGGGCGGTGGGGGAGTGGGGATGGGAGGCTATGGTCCTGGCATCGGTCTAACTCCCTTAGTCTGTTTGTGAACACCTACTGAGTGATTCCCTAGAGAGAAAGAACCAGTGTGGGCGAGAAAGATGGCTGAGTGAGCTGAGCGAATGATGGATTTCTCCTCTGTGATGCTGTCTAGCTGTGTCATCACTGGCAAGTGGCTCAACCTCTCTGCTCCTCTGTTTCCCGACTTGTAAAGTAGGTCATGATGATGCTGACTCTTTGGGCTCTGGCAAGGTATAAATGAGTTCTACCAACACCAGCAGAGTAAGTCAACAGACACACATCGGCATGGTGGCCGTGTGGCACAGCAGCAATGAGGACCGTCCCCATTTACCTCCTAAAATTTCTGAGAACTGAAGAAGAGGTCAGCACAGAGTGGCTCAGACCTCGTCCTAGTGGTGGGCAGAAGGAAAATGCCACCCACCCGGACACACGTGGTGGAGGCCCTCGCTGGCCCCTACAGAACTATGCAGGGGGCCTGAGGATTCCACACACCTGATCCTCTCCTGTAACTTTATGCATGGGCCCCACATTCTCCTGTGACTTTGCACATGGGCCCCACATTCTACTGTGATTTTACACATGAAACCTAAATTCTCTCTAATCCTTGCGGGGAAAAAAGAAGGCGTCCAGGGCTTCACCTGAATATGCCACACCCTGTAAACAGCAACTGTGGCAATGTCCCTTCACTGGGTGTGGAGATACATTGGGTCCCAAAGGAAAAGAGGTCCAGTGAGTCACTGCTGTGGCTGCTGAGAGCCAGGAGTGGAGGGAGGGCTGTGGTGGATGGAGGGGGATGGATACAGGCTGCAGGGAGGGCTGTCCTGGGTGGGGGTGGGGTAGATACAGGCTGCAGGGAGGGCTGTCCTGGGTGGGGGTGGGGTAGATACAGGCTGCAGGGGGGGTTGTCCTGGGAACGGTGGAATGGATACAGGGTATGTATGGTATGAGGTCACAAGCTCCAGCTGGTAGCTTGACCATCCTAGGGCTTGGTTATTGAGAGAATCAGAGCTGCTTCAACAGCCTTCCATGGGAAAGCTGTAAGATGCTGGGGAAACACTTCCAATCATTCCCAGGGAAAACACTTCCAATCATTCCCAAAATGAGTCTGACCCTAGTGACAGGCCATCCACCCTAGCCTGTTATCTCTTTACTGAAGTAAGCCGCCACATATCTCAGAACATCTTCCTTTGGCTGTGTGACTTTGTGGGGCACACATAACCTCTCTGGTCTTGCAGAACCGGGACTATAGAGATAACCTTGCTGGAGGCAGGCAGCCAGGTCACACTGTCCTCAGAGATTGACATCAGTTCTAGAGCCCCTGAGCCTCTTCTCAGCCTCTCAGGAGGTCCCTTGACTCACAGAGGAAGTCAAAACAAAACCATGGGGAGACAGAAAGGGGGCCGCTTTTAATTAGCAAACACCTTGCCCTTCTGATTAGTAGACGTCTATTTGAGAAAGTCAGCTGAATGTGCGAGCTCTTTCTCAGAAGCTGACGACTTCATGCTCAAGCCATGCATTGGAATTCCACAGACATGCTCAGCAAGGCTTGAGGGCTGCTGGCCTGTCAGTCCATCCCCATAATCAAACAGCATGCATGACTTTAATTAACAAAGAAGGCAGAAGTGCTCCTTGGGAAGCCGCCTGGGCCATTTTGTATCAAGGCTGAGATATCCCCAGGGGTGCAGCCAGGGTAGGAAAGAAAGAGAAAGCTGTCTGTCATGTGCTTCCTGGGGAGTACACAGGGCTGGCCGAAGACTCTGACTTCCCGAGGCCCTGGCTGGTATGGGCTGGATCCGGCCAGGGTGTCTGGAATCAGTCAAGCACAGTGATGATCAAGGGCATGGTGTAGAAGGAGGCCATTCTACAGAGAGATGGACAAGAGGGCTGCTTTAGAAGCCCTGGAAGGTTTGAGCTGACATTTTGAAGTATGTAGACAATCTTGCCAGGACTAAAACAGAGAGTGGGCTAGGGGCTGCGCCCACTAAGTAAACCAATGTTTACAGGGCTCCCGAAGGGCCCAGACATGAGCCAGATGTTGGTATAGTTGGGAGATGGTGTATACACATCTGAAAGTCAGGGCCTACCCCCTGAGACATATGGGGAGATTGGGTAGACACAGGTTCCACCCAAAGGGAAGCTTCAAGAGACCTGGGTTACCCAAAAAAAATCTTGGGGGAAATGTGTTCAGAGAATAGAGAGGCCGTGGGAGGCCCATGACATCCTAGAAACAGCGTGCGTGGGGACAGAGACTCTGTATGTATGTCTATGTGTGTGACTTGAGTACAGGAGGTCAGGGGGACCCAGCCTAATCAAGCTACAGGTGATATAGCTGGGCAACAGGCACCTCTGCAGTAACACTAAAACCACATCTCAGGGCTGAAGAAAACATTCACGTTTCAGTCGAGTCTGGATTGTATTTACTCTTCTACAAATGAAATTATAAAATATCATTTTAATACATTTTTATGGAGAAAGGAGCCACAGGGAGGCAAGTGTCTGGGGCCCAGTGAATTCACACTGGTGTTTTAAGACTGAACCCTGGCTTAGATGGTGCTCTTCTGGCTGTCCCTCCAAGTCTGTTTTAATCAGTTGTGTGCCCCTGGGCCATCGCGAACTCTTTGGTGATCAGCTTGCCCTTCTGGGGACCTGGAAGTAATAAACCCATCTCCCAGGATGGTGACCGGGAGCACAGTAGACAAGGCATCCCTGCAATTGCAGAGAAAGTTGCAGCAGCCATGAGCTTGGGGAAGTGGGAGACTTGAGGAAGGTTGGGCAGGTGCTGCAAAGACAGGACCAATCTCAGCACAGAGGTCATCAGAAAGATGGGGGTCCTGGCTCTGCCCCCTTATCCCACTTCCTGTTCCTCCCAGCATGTTTTCCTGAAGGAACAAGAGCCAGCAGGCACCCTGGGAGCCTCCATGGTCTCAGCGTGTAAGAGCCCCGCCCCCTGTGCCTGCCTTCAGCCTTTCTTGCACAGTGGTAGCATCATGGCAAAGCCAGTATGTGCTCTGTGCAAGGTGTCAGGCACATTCCTCTGGTGCTCAGTGGAACTCCCTCCTGCTCCCCACCTCAGCAGCACCTCCCTACGTCTTTGCTTCTCCACTTTGCTTCCAGGCTTCCTCTCTTGGTCCCAGATTTCATGGGTTCCCCATAACACTCCAGGGTCCAGCTGCCATCTTCCAGCTGTATGCCAGGCAAGCTCAGACTTGGCCCTTCTGCTCTAAGGCTGATACTCAGCCTGCAACTGAGAAAGAGTGTACCCCCAATCTTGCCCAGCCCCTTGGGGGGACAGTGACTCCTACCAGCTCCTTCTCTGTGGTCAGGATGAACCCTGCTGTCCCCTCAGGACATGGTATCTTATGTAGGACAGCTGAAGTGGGGCATTCCCATCTCCAGTATCTGGAAGGGCATAGGCAAGGACTCCAGCATTATCTTCCTCTTTAAGAAACAGAAGGTAGGGTTTCTGGGAGTTACTAAGCAACGACCTTTAAGTAAAGCTCACCCATACTCTCAGAGCACAGCCTCATTTAGAATAGGACCTTGAGATGACATCGTTCTGGATCGAGGTAGGTCATTAAGGTGAGAGTAGCCTTCTAAGAGAGAGAACTAGGGTTGGGAAGTATGTCAGTCCTTAAGTTCAGTCTGGGGGGGGGAGAGATTTAGAAGACGAGAACAAAGATGATGATCTGGAACAATGTACCCAGCTGCCATCACCATCAGAGAAGGCTCCTGGATCCTGCCTCTCAGAAGGCACTCAAGGAGTGTTTCCTGCTCCACATACTGGATCCTTTGCTCTATCTGCTTGAGTCTAAACTGTGTCTAAAACAGCCAGAGACTCAAACCTCCCCTGCATCTATGCTGTACCCACTGAAAGTAGGGCAAAACTGGGTTCTTAAATCCTGGGGAATTGAGTGAAGGGGGCAAGTGTGAGAGGCAGCGCTCTAGGGCAGCCTGGGTGTGGCCAATCCAAATGGCCACTCTTCTTCACCCAGGTCAGGTGACCGGAACCACTGGTGCCTTGGTTTCCACACTGGTCAAACAGGCGGGGGTTTTATCAATGTTCACACTCTGCGGTATGGTAGGACTTGCATGGAACCACACGGAAGATGCCCTGCAAGCTGAGCCTAGTATCCTGTGAGCACTGGCTGTTGCAGCTCCCAGGCAAGGAACAGGTGTGCCCCGCCACTCCTGTGACATGGTTCAGATGGCTGGGCTGGAGTTGAAACTGGGCTCTGTGACGTTGATGTATGACATATGCTTCTCTGTTTTAGGAGCTTCCTGGGGACACAGGGCATCTAAGTCAGGCGGGAGCATAGATGAATTGGGGATGGTTTGGGGGCCACCTGGCCTCGGCATGTGGCTGGGGCTGCTTGTCAGTTTATCGCCATCACTCTGGCCAATCCCCAGTGGAGAGTGGACCCTAAAACCTGGCTGAAGCACAGGTTTTCTTCTGCTGGGAGAGAGAAGGTGGGCAGGTAGACCCAGAGGTGTGGGTCTTAGAAAAAGGAATCTGAGCTAGACTCCAGGGGCAAGGATGAGCAGATGTGTCCTGTGTGTCTCCGACAGCAGAGGGAGGCCCTCCGTCCCAGCCTCTCACTCTGGGAGACTCATTTCCAGAACAGCCAGAGAAACAGGTGCAGAAGGAACTGCTGGCTTGCAGCACAAAGTGAAGAAAGGGTGTGAATGCCCGGGCGGGAGATACGGCAGAGTCCAAGACAAACACCACATTCATGGAAAGCTTCGAGGCAGTGAAAATGGGCTGCCAGAGAAACACAGTTCAGAACTGTCAGTCTGCTAAGGTGTCTGGAGGTGGGGAAGGGGCCTCAGTGGAGGTGGGGAAGGGGCCTCAGTGGAGGTGGGGATGGGGGCCTCAGTGGAGGTGGGGATGGAGAGCTCAGTGGAGGTGGGGATGGGGGCCTCAGTGGAGGAGGGGTGGCAGCCTGGTGGAGGCCGCAAGAAAAAAAGAGCTGAGAACAGTGTATCAGATGACGCTGAGGATTGGGACACACACCTACATCGGGAGGAGGAAGGATGGCCCTGCTGCTTTCCGGTACTGATGGTGGATCAGGTACTGTTAGAGGTACACAGTGGATACATAAGAGGATATTTCCAAAGATCATTTTGTGTGTGTAGAGTCGAGAGACCAAACTTGGTTGTCATTCCTCAAGTTGTGTCCGCCTTGTTTTAGTGTGTGTGTGTGTGTGTGTGTGTGTGTGTGTGTGTGTGTGTGTGTCTGAAGCTTGCAGAGGACACTAAGTGCCCTGCTCTATAGTTCTCCCTTTAAGATAGTATCACAGTGATGTATTTACGGGGCCACGCAGCCAAACCTGGCTTCACACAGGTGCTGGGGATTTGAACTCACGTCCTTGTGCGTGTACTGCAAACGCTTTACCAACTGAGCAACTTCCTAGCTCACGCCTGCCTTTTGGTGGAGAGTTCTCACTGGCTTGGAGCTCTCCAAGTATCCTAGGCTGGCTAGCCACTGAACCCCAGGGATACACCAGTCTTTGCCTCCCTGGTGATGGCAATAGGAGTGGACAGGACCATCACAGTGCCTGGTTTCTTAAATTGGTTCTGGGGATTGAACTCAAGTCCTGAGGTCATGTAGAAGGCACTTTACAGACGAATCTATCCCCTTAACCCCTTGTTTTCAGGCTAGAAGTGACTGCAGGGGTCCCTCTGCTTCCTCTATTCTCTCTGTCCCCCACTTCTACTGTGCCACTTCTGTAGCTCTCAGCTCAGAGACTTGAGACACACAGTCTGCCTGCAGAGATTCAACAAGTTCAAGCAAGCAGTGTGTGTTCTTATGTTGAGATCTGCAGGTCCCCAGTTTTGCAAAGCATCTCCCAGTGTGGCGCTGCATTGATGTAATTGGCTGTTTTGACCTAGAGACAGCCAGCTCACCAGTGGGAGGAGACTAAGAAAAGAAGCCAAAGGTGCTACAGAGAGGAAGAGAGAAGCTGGGTGGTGCACAGATGAGGAGAGCCTAGGAGAGAGAAGGGAACTATGGGAGTTTTGTAACCTTCTGCCGGTTGTCCTGCCCACTGTAGAATTGTGCAGGCCTCAGGGTGCAGCCTCCATTCATACATGGCGTCTGTTGGCTGTCATATAATACCAGCTAGTGCCACTCTTTGGTTGTGTCTGTCCTTCTTTAGAGAGGATATAAAGACATGTGGCTCACTCAACAGTTGTGGACTAAGGCTGTGTTTTTAACTCTGTCCCAAGAGCACTTGCTACTCTCTCAAGGATCCTAGCTGCTGGGCTGGCTATAGGTCTCATATGTAGCCTAGGCAAGCCCAAACAGCTAGGGGCCTTCCCCGAGGAAGGACAGTAGGGATCAATGAGAACATGGTGCTCTCTGCTTCTGGTGAAAAACTGGGAATTTTGAGGTACAGAGACAGATTCGTACACTGCATCTCCGAGCCCCTCTGCCTGAAGCAGAGTGTTTTCATAAACAGAGTTTATAACAGAGGGTTTTGGGAGGTGACAAGAAGCATCCTGATCGAGTAGACTTAGGTGAGGAAGGGTCTTGCAAGACAGAAGACTATTCTAGGGTGAATGTACTTTATCTTGCTCCATTGACACATGACATGCCACTGGCTTGTGACAGGGACCAAGGGTGCACTACTCCCTCACACTGGAGTTTCTGAGGTTAGGATCTGGAGGTCAGAGGTTGAGTGTCCATGACTGTCCTTCTCCATCAGATCAGGAGCTGCAGATAGCAGGAACTAAGTTTCTTCCATCATAGTAATAGAGGTCCGTCCTCACCTGAATAACTTCTCAGTCCTTTAGAGGAAAAAATATGGAGCCAGATGAGAAGAGACAAAGAATTTTGTGAGGAAAACAAAAGTTGGATACCGAGGACCACTGCCGTGAGGGAAACGAGAGTGGGCACTGAGGACCTGTCTTAGTTAGGGTATCTATTGCTGTGCTAAAACACCATGAATGGAAACAATTTTGAGAGGAAAGGGTCTATTACATCTTTCAGCTTGTAGTCCACATGATCCAGGGAAGCAGGACAGGAACTTAAGGACAGGAGGCAGAGACGGTGCAGAGGGCAGGGAGCACTGTGCACTGGCTTGTTCTGTCTGACATGCTCAATTTGCATTCTTATACAGATCAGGACCACCTGCCCTGGTATAGCACTGTCCACAACAGGCTGGGTCCCCCCACATCAATCATTAATCAAGAGAATGTCCCAGGGGTCAATCTGGTAGGGGCATGTTTTCAATAAAAGTTCCATTTCCCTAAATAACTCTGTGTCAAACACATCAGGACAATTGGCCCCTTGTCAATTCAATGTACCAACACATTACTAGTAAACCATAATCTTTCCTTCTTGTTGATTCCAAATATCTCATATTAATACCGACATCTCAATATAAAGTAGATCATCTAAGAACCGGCCATGAAGCAAATGTGGATCATCGCTCTAGGTAGAGGGGACAGCTCCAGAGAGACACCTGGGTAAGAGATCACAGAATAATCAGGAACATGGAATGGGGTATGCTGTCTCCTTGACTGGAAGTAGTATTCTCTTGGAAAGCCAGGTAGGGACATAGTCAAGGGACACCAGTACCTACAGGAAGATGCCCAAACCATCATGCATCCTATGAGAGCCACTGGAGGTCCGAGCCAGTTCCATGTTGATGACTGGTGTCATTGTCTATAGTGTGTACCATGGGCTTGAAGCAGCAAGAAATGGCAGTGTAAGTATGAGATCATTGCAGTGGCCCGGGAGAGGATTCTGCTTGTAGCTGTAGAGACATCTCTTTGTATCCCAGAGCTACCTCCAGACTCAACCACCTCCAGTTGCAGATTCAATGCCATCTGTAAGAAAGTGGAATGAAGGGACAGAAGATCCAAGTTGGACAGCAGGCATTTGCTTTCGTCTTAAATAAGAGCCCAGAGAAGCTCAGGCTTCTCTCTCATTGCCCACCGGACAGGTCCTGCATCTCCAAACTCACGCCAGTGTACAAGACACTTCAGCTCTACCCATCAGGTCCATACTCCAGCCATTGTTCAGGAAGAAGAGAGAAGCTGCACCTTCTACTAGGCTCAGTGCCCTCATCTGTGAGAACAGACGTAGGGTTGATGTGAGGGATCAGTGGGGAGACACTTTGTCAAAGCTCCCGGCTCTCCTACTGTGCTCTCTGTCACCTTCCAACAAGCCAGGAGTATTCCAAGGCAAGAATTCACGGGGCTTAGGTAAAAACTGCACATGAGGAATCAAATTACCATGAGGTGCCCAAGCTCCTCCCGCCCCCAGTGCCTCTGCAGGAGGTGTCTCCCTACAACACTGCAGGACAACATGGAGGGTCAGCCTTAGCTTGCTTGCATCCATCGCTGTCCTGTCCACTGCTCTCTCTTTTGTGATTCTGCACATTGTGTAGGCTTCAGTCCTGGGGCCAAGCCCAAATTAACATGGGTACACAGGTCAGCCCTTTCCAGAATCTTCCTTTTGGCTCTTTCTCTCTCCAATAGCAAAGAAAAGCATCACACCTCTATCTTACCCGGGGTGCCTTGAGTTCTTTAGAGTAATTATTGCTCTTTCAATAAATGGGGAGGTTTTAATTTCACCAGGGCATGCATAAACCACAACTTTGCATTTTCTCTGCCGTAATCAATACCGGAACAGAATTAAGAGGTTCCAGCAAGACTTGAGCTCTTACCCGATCTATTAAAGACTAACCTGCATGCCTACAGATGGGGCCTCCACTAATGTGTTCCAGCAGGACTGAAGCCTGGGTCTTTTTGCAGTGTAGCCAGTTTTCCTAGTCCCTTCCAGGAGGTGCCGAGCGGAGTGTGTTAGTGGAGGATGCCCCACTATCCTTGATGCTACAGGGGAAGATCTGGCTTTCCTTCATCCCAACTTTAGGTCTTAGTCATGGCCACCATCTGTTCTGTTGGCTTGTTTAAGACTTGTTTCCATTACCTTTGTTTAGTGTGTGTGTGCGCGTGTGTGTGTGTGCACTGTGTGTGTGCACTGTGTGTGTGCACTGTGTGTGTGCACTGTGTGTGCACTGTGTGTGTGCACTGTGTGTGTGCACTGTTTGTGTGTGTGTGCACTGTGTGTGTGCACTGTGTGTGTGCACTGTGTGTGTGCACTGTGTGTGTGCACTGTGTGTGTGTGCACTGTGTGTGTGTGCACTGTGTGTGTGTGCACTGTGTGTGTGTGCTTACCTCATGGAATCCAGAAGAGGTCATTAGACCCCTGCAGCTGGAGTCACAGGCAGATGTGAGGCACCTGAGTTGGGGTCTGGGAAGCAAAGCTGGGTCCTCTGCAAAAGTAGTCGGTGCTCTTTCCCACCAAGCCGTCTCCCCTGCGTCATCTCTGCCGCCCTGTCTTTCCCTTTGGCTCTTGTTGCCTTCTGAGGTACCGTTGCCGACTTTGTCTTGTCCTGGACTGGAAGCTCCAGTTTCATTAGTGCGGTAGATGATTTATTTTATTTGCAGATTTATCTTGAAAGTTTTCAACGCTGCTTGGATGTGACAGAAATTTTAGGAATTATTTACCAAAGGAATAAATGAATAAGATTCTCTGGTACACACACACACACACACACACACACACACACCAGGCGTGTTGACTTTTATCTTTAGGGTATGTAAATTGTGTGTTTCCAGGGGCTTTGTATGCAGTGCCTCCTCTGCACACTTCAGCTGGTTGATACAAGGAACCGATGAAGTGAGCGCTACGTTACAGTGATGAAAGCAATTAGCCATTCATTCTTTCCTTCAGTTGCCACCCCCACCCCAGCTTTCCCCAAGCCAGCTGGCTAGAAGAACAGAGACCAGACAGCTATTCTCTGCCTTCATCTCTTTAGCACATGGCTAGTTTTATCAAGAGCATTTAGCGACTGTCACATGAAGGAAGATGTCCCTCGGCAGCTGGGGGTTGCGAAGCCCCTCGTTTTTATGCATTCATCCATCAGAGGGGTCTTGCAGGGAGACATTCTCTGGCCAGCTCACTCA
Organism: Alexandromys fortis; assembly: GCF_014885135.2. NCBI lineage: Eukaryota > Metazoa > Chordata > Mammalia > Rodentia > Cricetidae > Alexandromys > Alexandromys fortis. The sequence continues at coordinate 356,709 of NW_026068037.1, forward strand.
CTTCCTCTGTCACCCAAGCTCCCTGGATGGGGTTATCCTTCCAAATAGACCCTCTCCTGCACAGGCCTCTCCTATGGTAATACTCCCGCTATGAAGATAGACAATTAGAGGTAATTGGGACAATCAGCATTTATTATGGCAATTTGTGCTTCCGAGCAACCTGCCACCCGGTTTGGGAATCCATCCAGCTGTCATTCCCTCATACAATTCAGAATCCACAGATTTGCCTGTCCTGAGCTCAAGGAGGGCCTGACAGCAGGACCAGGACCAGTCTCACCCACCAATCGGAGGTGGGTATGCAAATCAGGGACTGGGATACAGACAGGTATCTTTTCCATTCCTGGGCCTGGGCAGGAGGCCTGGGGCAGTGGCCAGCCCCTGGTGACTGATTTTTCGCTACATTAACCAGATGTTTGGCTTAATTGACAGAAACGTTTCCGCCATCTCAGCTGAGTGCCTCAAAGCCTAGGCCTGTGTTAGTGAGCCTCAGCGCAGGACCTCTTTGAGACGCCACAAGTCAGCCCACGCAGGGGGTTTAACACTCGTGGTGTCTCCCGTTTGAACTCACCTTCTCTGGTGTAACCACATCCCTTGAAACCCTCTGGTGCACACAGGCAGTCATACACAGCCACACACAGCACTTATAAATGTTGGCTCTTGGCTTGGGCTTGCTAGGTCTGGATGTCTTCTATACTGGTGGTTAGTGCAGAAACCACACTGTTTTCCTGGCCGCTGGGATAGAATATCAGTTACTCTCCCTGATGGTTTCAGAGGTTAGGTCCATCGTGGTGAGGGTGATGTGGCTGTTGGAGTAGTTCCTGAGGTATCAGCTGGAGTGTATCACTGCTGACCAGGAAGCTGATTTAGATGGGAATCATGATCCATCCTCGGTGACCTGCTTCTGTCATCTGGCCAGAACTTCCCAAAGTTCCACACTCTCCGAAAACAGAGTCACCAAGTATGCAAACATTTGAGTCCTTCAGCCCTTCTCACTGCAGGACAGTGATGAGCTGACTTAAAAATCAGATGAGGTGATGACCTGAGGACCTTAACAATACTGGGGCAATCATTGGTGTTCTCGTTTCAAGTTCCTCTTTCCAGAGCTGTTGTTCTCCATGGGTGACTCTTTACCAACCCCTGTGAGGCAGCAAGTGTCAATTGTTGGGGCTCAGTGGGTAAAAGCACTTGCTTCCAAGCCTGAAGACATGAGTTCAATGCCTGGAAGTGGAGGAGAAAACCAACTCCTGCAAATTATTTATCTATCGAGCTCCACATAGTCACCCAGGCCCAGGCCCCTTCTGTCTTGTGACTCTGCTGTGGGTAGGTATTGTGTCATTTTCATATAGTCACCCAGGCCCAGGCCCCTTCTGTCTTCTGGCTCTGCTATACCTGTGGGTAGGTATAGTTTCATTTGCGTATTTGGAGCTGGGTTGTTGGTACCCATTGCTGCCATCCCACTCACAAACTCTGGAGTGAGAAGCTAGTGTCAGAGCTTTCTTGAAGCAAGGGATGCAGAGACTAGCCACACTTGCTCTGGCAGCTTCCACTCACCTTTGCAAAAGGCAGCTGAGGTTTGCCTCCGTCTGCTCTGAGCCACCACTCACCTCTGTGGCTAGGACCAAAAGCCCAATGTGTGCACACTACTGTGCAAAGTTCTGCAGAGCACACTGAGGCAGGCACACTGCTCTTTCCCAAGGTCTGAAGTGTTTGCCTCTCCTGAGTAAGGCCTCTTTTGTGAGCAGGTCTGCACTCCTGCTCTCCCTGCCCCTCCCTGTAGAGTCACCACTGTGAACAGGACGAATGCCTTGTGAGGAGGGACTCTCCAGTGGGGCAAGTCCCCAGCCCCCACCTGACCCGACTCCATTTGCACATCCGAACTTACAAAGCTGTTTTCTCTAGTGCATCCCGTGTATCTACATGAAGATGAAGGGTAGGCAGGTTCTCTCGTATGTTATACAAAGTGAACGGGCTCAATGATGCGAATGGGGGGATGAGTTACTGTGATGAACTTGGGGCTGGTGAGAGGGCTCAGCCAGGAAAGGCACTTGCTGCCAAGCCTGGAGACCTGAGTTCCATCCCCGTGACCTACATGCTGGAAGGAGAGCACTGACTTTCCCAGGTTGCCCAATGACCTCTGTGTGTGCGCGCTCTCTCATCCACAAATAAAATAAGTATAAAGTTTTTAATAAGCAAAACTACACAATAGCAGGCAGTCAGCATCCCCCAGTCTTAATATTTATCATAATAAGAACACCTCATCTACCTGAGTGAGGCTGAACAGGACTTCCATCCTCCATGCGGTCCTCAAACACCCAAACTCACAATGGCTGCATTTTCCCATGACTGCAATTTCTGGAGAGCATGATCCCTGTAGCACTCCTAGCTGGGTAGCAGAGAATCTGGACTTCGACAGGTGACCATGACAGATATCCTCATAGGCAGTCATAAAGCCTGCACGAGGGCTGGAAACACTGTGGGATGAGAAGAGCTGGCAACAGGTGCGTGCCAGCACAGGCGGTTAACACAACCAGTGGCTACTCAGGACACCTTAAACTTCTCTGATGAATGTTCTCATCTCTGTTCTAGCCCAAGGCCCATGAGAAGGCAGAGCCCTCCCTCTTCACATCTCCCTGCAGTAACATCTTCTATTTACATATGTGATGGGTTTGACAGTTGTTTGGAGGAGAAAGGCTAATCCTAGATGCAGAACCTCCCTGTGGGATGCTGGGCTGTTTTCCAGAGTAGACAGCCTACCTATATTTCAAAGGCTCGGAGCCGCATAATTGGGATGTCTCCTTTGTATTAGGACTCCGAGAAAACCTTCTGCAAATACACATACTCCCCTGACTAGGAGATACGACTGTACAACCGTCACTATCCATTCATAGTTCTGTATGGTGATGTCACTCAGTGAGCAGAGACAGGGCTGGGGGCGGGGGCGTGTTGAGGGGTAAGCATGAGCAGGCAGGTTTCAGTAGGGGAGGCAGAAGAAGAGGAAGATGGGTAAGAGGGGTTGTAGAGGGTAGGTGGAGGCATTGGGTGACAACAGCTCCATCCTTCAGAAAGCATTCAGAGAGCTACACAGTTCACCTGTTCCTGCTTGGAGCTCAGCTTGTATGGGTTTGCAGGAAAACCATTCTCCCAAGGACTAGAATGACTCTGAGCTGGGCACCTATGTGGCATATTTTGGTGACCATGTGTTACTTTTGCATTGCTGTGACCAATATGTATGACAGACATGCCCTGAAGAAGGAGGTTTATTGTGGCTCACCATCCCCAAGGGGTTCGGACCCCTCTTGGTGGGCTCCACGCAGGGTCAGTGGTTGGATCATAAGGTAACTGACGGGAAGCAGAGAAGGGAGTAGACGCCAGGATCAAGTATAACTGTCCGAGACCCATCTCAAGTGTTGGCCTTCCTCTATCCAGGTGCTCGACACTTGAACCTGAGTGGGACATTTTAGATTCAAGCCATAAGACCAAAAGAGACCGCTTTTGTTCTTCTTCGTTTTCTTTTCTTTCTTTCTTTCTTTTTTTTTTTAAATCTTTCTCTCCTCTGCTCCTCCTTAGAGGAAACCACGAGCCTTAGGTCTGGTTCTCACACAGCTTTTAATAACTGTGTAACCATGGAGAGCCCTCAATGATCTGTTTTTATTTTGTTTAGTTGTGAAATGAATAGAAAATATTAACTGTTCCCTCAGGGCTGGAGGAGAATTAAACAAACCAACAAATGCATCAGCTTTGATAACTCCAAAGGGCCCCAAGCACAAAGGGCTACATGTGTCATTCCCGTTATTGTCTTGGCTGGTTTGTGCCTTCATCCCACCAAGTGAGCACAAGGGACAAAATTATCAGCAGCTGGAAGTTCTCAGAAACGCACCAGAATGAAGCTAGTTCCCATCTAGGAACCAGTTTCACCTGGTCCCAAGTTTCTCCACGGGTCCCTTTCTGCTGGTCCAGCCTAAGCTGCTTCTGACTTCCTAGCAGGCAGCAGCCTCTTCCTTTGAGTCTGAAAATAACTTCATGCAGCTGGGGTTCTCTGTTGGGTTTTCACTGCTACATAACAAACCCCCATAAACCTAACACCTGAGAGCAGTGCAGACTGACTACCCTGAGGTTACTGTGGAGCCTCTGGTTTACTCAGGACCTCAAGGCTGAAACACGGCTTCTCATTTGGAAGCTTGGCCAGAGAGTACCCAGTTCTGATTTTCGCAGAATACTGTGGGGGTTTAGTTCCTTGAGATTAGTTTCTCTAGTTTCTTAACTTTCTGAGACTACCCATAATCCCCTGCTGTACAGTCATCTCCCTGGCATGCCCGATGGCCTCTTCACCGCCAACAGGAGACTTTCCGCTCACATTTTCTATTTTCTCAGCCTGAGGAAGGGCGGGGGCAAGCGGTTGATAAGGTCACACCTACCGGTAGTTTCTGTTTTGATTTAGTAGTCAGTTGATGAGAGACCTCCAATAGCAGCTTGGTCTCTGTAGTATAATTCAGTCACAGGGGTGTTGGCTGATTACAGTCATCTGTCCCCACACAGGCAAGAGAATAGGACTGTCCATAGAACAGGAAGCTTGGAGGCCCTCTGAGAAATCTGCCTGACATTCCAGAGGCCTACATTTTGGTTCTCTCAGATGAGTCAGCACTTCAGTCCAACCTTGTTAATTAATTTTGTATTGCTGTGACCAAAATACCTGAGAGGGAAACTTAAAGAACTATCATGACCCATGCTTAGATGTGAGTCCACCATTGAGTCTCCATTTTGAAGCTCACCGTCATGGCTGTAGGAGCATATAGAGAAGAAGGCTGCTCACCTCATGGAGGAGAGGAAACTGGGAGAAGGACAGACTGAAAACAAGGTCTAACTTTCAGAGTCATGCCCACAGCGGTCTGCTTCCTCCAGCCAAGCTATGCCTCCTAGAACACAGAGCCTGGCCTGTTTTGAGGTACATTTTTAGGACAGAAGGATGAAGGTGAGAGGAAGGAAGACAGCATAGAAGGGGAATCCACACAGGGTGACATTTCACTGTGATGGTCTCTACCTGGTGACAAGCCATGACAAGGCAGTACACGTCCTTTATGGGATGCATTTTCACATTTAAGCTGAATTTGGTTTAGGGGTTCTGGAAAATCCAAATGTTAGAAGGAAGCCGCCTGTTGGAGCCTGTCTCCCCGAGGTGCTCTTGTGTTAATCACACCTTTTCCTGCAGTGACCAAGTGCCCGACACAGACAATTTTAAGATGGATAGTTAGATTTTGACTCACAGCTCCAGAGTTATACCCTGGTGGGACAGTGTGAGGTGGCCAAGAGAGAAAGAGGGGCCTGATGAGATGGCTGAGTAGCTCAGGTCCCTGCCAACAAGCTAACCTGCATATATGTGTATATGTGTGTGTGTGTGTGTGTGTCCTTTTTACCCACGTGGAAGAAGAAAGAGAACTGACTTCCACATGTTGTGTTGTCCTCTGAACTTTACATACACACCGTGGCATGTACACACCTACTCATAATACATCTTTCTCACACACAAGGTGCAGAAGGAAAGAGGGCAGAGATGGGGCGGTTATAGCCCTCAGGGTTGCACTCCATGATTAATTTCCTTGAACTGGACCCCTCCTACCAGTTTCCATGGCTCCCAATAGCACGCCCAGCTGGGGACCGGGTTTCCTCGCATGAGCCTGTGGAGATGGTTCATGTTCAAACCACAGCTCCTGTGTCTGCTGTGTCCCCTCAGCAACTCCCCTTAGGGAGTGAGCAACACTCCATTCACAGGTGGCTTCCCTTCACAGGAGGGGCTCTGTGTTCTCGGTGTGAACTCATGTGGAACCCACCCCACAGGACATCACAGAAGAGGCCAGTGACCCACAATCTGCATGAGGCAGATAGACATGATTTGTTGGGTGAAGGAATGGCAAGTATCCTCCACAGAGCAAAACAACTAGAAACAACAAACAAAAACATCAAAAAGCTAAAAATCAGCACCACAGCAGAAAGAGGAGGGAAAGAATTAAAACATTTATTTATTTATTTATTTATTTATTTATTTATTTATTTATTTATTATCTGTTTTCTGCCAACTTCTATAAGGAAAATGAATTTAGATTAAAAATGAGAATGGAAAAGTATGCATAATAGACACCTGGTCCTTGTGAAACCTCGGGTTTCCTTTCTGACTATGAAGCAATGACAAAGACTGGATGATAGATAAATGGGTGGATGAAGTAATGATAGTGAGTCTATATGTACATATATGTGTATGTGTGTATATATGTGTATGTGTGCGTGTATTTTACTAACACTAATAAGATCCTATTACACTAGCTTTACACCCCAGTATTGCACAGATGGGTGGGCTGGAAGTGGCCATTTATGTCATACACATGTTTGGCTATTACAGACAATGATGCAATTGAATCTTCATATCAATAACTTTGTCAGTCAGTGGAAATAATGGTTCTCAAGAACCACAGAACTGATAGAATGGATTTCTCTAGATTGAACTGAGTAGTCCACCAAGTACTATGTCACCCTTTTGGGGAAAAAAAGGAGAGGTTTAAAACCCATAGAGACTACTCTCATGAAAACTAACTCAAAAAGGGGGGTGCATGCCTCTCAAGACACTCAGACATTCCAGTAAATATGACATTGATAAGGGTGGTGGCACCTATAAGTGACAGGGAGTAGTCAGAATTATCACCGTTACCACCCCCAAACCCTCCCCCCACCACTGCCACCACCATCATCAGAGGCAGGGTCTCATGCAGTCCTGGCTAGCCTTGAACTGCTTATATCCTCCCTCCTGCTTCCAGTTCCTACCATGTCTGCTTTGATGCAGTATTGGGAATCAAGCCCTAGACTTCCTTCATGCTATGTGAACATTCAACCAGTTGAGCCACATTGCTAACCAAAGCTATAGACGTAGAGCTCAAGCAGCCAGTATCCCCCCTTTTCACCACTGTGTTTATTTCAACCCCACAGGGAGAGCGCAGTGTTAGACAACCATGGTCCCTCTGCGTTCTCCTCTCCCCTCAAAATGCTGCTCTTACTGCTCTCCAGCTCTCTAGTCCTCACAGCCCATGTCATTCCAGGCTGAGTTTCTGACAGGTCACTTATAGGTGCCCTCCCTGTCCTGAAGCAGCCAAAGACTTCCCAGAGGGGCCTTCTCATCATCCCTGTCCGTGCAGCCAGTGGTGAGCCTCACCTCCTGCATCAAACAAGGGGCCACTCATATTTTACAAAAGTTACCAGAAGGCTTAAGGCTTAATGAAATTTCTCTCTCTCTCTCCTTCTCTCTCTCTCTCTCTCTCTCTCTCTCTCTCTCTCTCTCTCTCTCTCTGTGTGTGTGTGTGTGTGTGTTGATAATGTATTAGGGAAGTGATAAGAGAAAATTAAAACACCTTAATGCTCAAGTACTTGGCTGCCTCATGTCAACGATTTCTTCTGAATGCTTTTGAACTCACCTCTAAGACTTTCTGACTTGGTGGTACAGTTAGGTCCCTCAGCAGTAGCTTCCAACATGAAGAGTTTAGGAAAGTTGGTTCCCATGCCATAGACCTCAGCTTCCTTTTCTTTTCCCAATGTCATGCTGCTCTGTGTGAGAATCCTGCCAAGCAACAGTAGCCAGCATGGCTGTGTCTTAACCTTAGCTGGTGACACCATAGGCTCTGTGACTTTGCCAATTGGTGTGGTTCATTTTGGATCATGGTTAGCTGGGGACATAAGCAGTGTCCCAGAGACAAGCTCTCATTGTTTGGTCCAGAGTGTGGCTGGCCTTGAACTTCCAAATATTGGCCAGTCATGTCCCTGGTCTTGCAGCAGTCACCTGAGTTGATCTAGGGTGGCTGTGGTATGCATTGCATCCTCAGTGTAATCTGCACAACAATCTCAATCGCTGCTCTCTTCCCATGCGCAGAAGGCTTTTGCTGGAGGAGTAAGAATGGCTGTTTAGAGTGCATCCCAGAATCTTCCAAGGCTCCCTGGCCTTTGGGCTCCTCTAGTTCTCTTTGTGCAGGAGGGAAGAGAATCATGATTCAGATAGCAGTGGCCAGGTACATCCAGAGTATGATTTCTGTAATGGGCTCCATTAGAAGTGACAAGAACGGAGGCTCTGGAAGGTTCTCAAATGAGCTGGAGCTCATTCCTAATCCAGTAGGAAACCATTATGGTTCTTCTCCCCTTCCTTGGGTCCAAAGACTGCACACACAGAACATCCTTCTTGTACATCGGTGTCACCTACCAGAGATTATTGCTGCCTCTGGCCACATAAAGCTATACATATGGCATGGAGTGGAAAGAGAAGGTCTGCTCCTACCAAGGGTGAGACTCACACAGGAGGCTGCTGGCCCTCCAGTCCCTAGGCATAATTGTCAGCAAACTAAGGTCAGCACGGCCCTACCGAATCCTGGTAATGAACTGTCGACTCTGCCCATCACAGGCTTCGTGGCCAGCTCAGAGAGATGCTCAATAAGAGAAAGGTCTGATAATTCAATCACGCAGGCCAGACATGAGCAGACAATGTGGTTTCTGCTAGAGCAAAGACTGCCTTGTCATTCCCCCCTCTTCTCTCGAGCCAGGGCTGATTGAAAGACTCCAGCAATTGGGCATGGAACCTGGGCCTCGGGGATTAAAGGTCAGTTAGAAGGTGGCACATCTTTTCACATGGGAGTTAAGTGGGACAAGTAACGGACTGAGGTCTTACTTCTAGGGTCTACCTGCCAACTTCTAGAAGAGCTAGGCACTGCAGTGGCAGTGTTAACTGCCAGCTTGACACAATTTAGAACCACCTGGAAGACAGGACTCTAGGCATCTCTGTGAGGGGCTATCTTGTGTTAATTAAGGTGGGATGGCCTGGTTGAGATCCTAGACTGAGTAAGTGGAGAAAGGAAGCAACTGCTGGCATTTATCCCTTTCTGCTTCCTCATTGTGGATGTCATGTGACCAGCTGCTTCTTGACTTCCCCTATGGAGTGAGGCCTTGAGCCCTTGAGCCATGAGCCAGAAGAAACTTTCCCTCCCGGCGGTTGCTTTTGTTAGAGTATTTCATTATATGAACAGGAAAAGAAACTAAGACACAGATGGAAGAAACTATTTCCACCATAGAAAACATAATCAAGTCTTAGATACCCTTCCCAGAAAAGTGAATGGTCACTTAAGATTCCCCATTCAGTTGTCACAGTCCATGAGCCCCAGGAAGTTCTCCATGAACTATGTAGATAAACAAACAAATTGAAACTCCTCTTCTAAGTTATGTCACACATGTCTAGCTCTCATTTCAGTCCTGTCACCTGAGGCTGGGGCTATTGCCAGCACAGTGAGTTGCAGTAATGGTTATTCTCTTGTGCTGCCTTTGAGCTGAGTATGTGGTATACCACACACATCCCACACCCACGCCCATCTGAATGACCATCCTTTTGGGCCTCACAATAAATCTTCTGAATGCCTTTATCTCCCCTTCCTCACCCTTGTCTGAGCAGACAAAGAACTCTCCACAACTACTGGGAGCAATCGTCTTGTTCTTGGACCATGCTCATATCTGGGGGTTGGGGGTCCTCTCTGAAGGTCTAGGCCTGTGGTAGGGACCAGCCGGATTTGTTATCATAGGAGTCCCCTCAGCACCTGCTCTAGGGTCTTTCATGCGTAGTCCATGCTGAGAAGACACTGTTAGTATGAACAGGTAGATAGTAAACAGATGCCCACACTTGAGTGTTGGCTGTGTCTGCCTTTGGAAGCATAAATCTAGACATTGGCCAGTCCTTGTGGGCTGAACGAGACTGTCCCAAAGAGGTGATCGTCCCTCCCTTCTCTAGGCTATGTACAGAAACTTTGACATTTAAGTCCAGTGTAATTTGTTTTCACTTGTGTTTGAAAATACCAACAAATGTCACCCACTTTCATTGCCTTCTCCTGACATGTCCCATGAGATGCTACACTAAGTACCTCAGGTCCCTCTGCATCAGCCGGAGATGCAGGATTAGGTAAAAAAAAAAAAAAAGGGGGGGGGGTTGAGTGTGTACGTGATTCAAGGAAAGAAGTGGGGTGAGTGTAGAATTAAAGAAGGCTCTTCAAGAACGTGTCAAAGATGGGAGAAGGGGTGGGAGGGGCAGTCCACTAGCTCCACCATGAGGAATGCTCCATTTCCACACACCTCTCTATTCTAGAGGACCCTGTACCCTGGAGATGTTCTCATCATGAGGAATGCTCCATTTCCCCATGTCTCTCTATTCTAAAGGATCCTGTTCCCCAGAGAGAATCTCGGTCCTCCTTCCTCTGAAGCTCCTTCAGTTTACCGGGTGTATTTCTTACACTTGAAGCTGGGATGCTAATGCATACTGTTTGGAAATTATACTCAAATTGTCTTGTGAGTGACTCAAAAAAAAAAAAAAAACACCCAAATGAGTAGTTAATGGCCAGAGATAAGATTTCTTCTCCCTTGTGACAAGTCCAGGGAGCGCAGTCTGTCTTTGAGCAAATAGACTTTTATCAATACCCACAGCACACACTGTTGGGGAGGAAAAGGAGCCTGGTATTTGGAAACCCCTTACACTATCTCTATAACTGTTCATGAGTCTTAAGCTATTTAACAATTAAAATTATAATTTAAGAATATGCAGGAAGTTCAGAGTGGTAATGCCGCAGTTAGCAGGACCTAAGTTCCTTCCACTTAACTACATACACATGATTCAAACATGGCTACCGCCTCATGCTTCAGAATGACTGACTCAGCCATTTACACGCAGTCGTCAGGAAGCAGCAAGCAGGGAAGAGTGTCTTTTATAAGGACACTCAGTACATAATCGCTTATAACTTTGGGGCTCTAACTTAATTACATGACCACACTTGGTGAACTGGGAAATTTTCTGTCATCTTGACACAAACTGGAGTCATCTGCAATGAAGGAATTCAGTTGAGAAAATACCTCCAGAAGGTTCAGCTGCAGGGGTGTTTCCTTAATTGGGGATGATGGGGGAGGGCCAGTGCACTGTGGGTGGTACTATGCCTGGGCCAGCAGTCCTGGGTTCTGTAAGAAAGCAGGCTGAGAAAGCCACAGAGAACAAGCCACCATGCAGCACCCCTCCATGGCCTCTGCACCAGCTCCTGTCTCCAGGATCCTGCCCTGCTAGAATTTTGTCCTCATTGCTTTTGATGAACTGTTGCATAGAATTGTGAGCGAAATCAACCCTGTTGACACTCCTCAAGTTGCTTTGGTCATGGTGTTTCATCACAGCAGTAGTAACGCTAACTGAGGCTCTTAGGCACTAGGATGGTTGGGAAATGTAGTCTTTTCTGATGTGGCCTTATGGCAAAGTAACATTTCAGATTTATAACAGCAACTGCCTCCTCTGCCTCCTTTTTCTTTTTCTCTTCTCCTTCCTCTCCTCCCTTCCTTTTTCTATTTGTCCATCCTCCTCTTTCCTTTCCTCCCTTCCTCCTCCTCTTTCTCCGCCCTCCTCTTGCTCTCTCTTCTCTTCCTCCACTCTACTGCACGTTTTCTTGTGAGTTTATAATGTGTTACTGCATATACTTAGGGACTGTAAGTTGATGCTGTGATTGTGACTGCAATAATGAATATGAAATAACACCAAACACTTGGTATGTTTATGGTGAGAGCATTTGAAGTGAACTCTTAGCAAGTTTTAAACATGCAGTACTCTGTTATTAACTGTATTTACCATGCTGACTTGGGGGTTCTGGCCAGGAACGGACAGAGTAGACATTAGGAGATGGACAGGAGCTTCTGCACAGTCACTCCTTGGCCCCTGATCCCTTCAACTAAAGCAGGAAGCTTCCAGGCATCCTTTCTTCAGCCCATGAGGCCACTCCACTTTTACTGCTCTGCAGACCATTCATCTCGTTTCTGTGGCTCCACATAGGGACACTAAGCCAGAGGAACCATCTTCCTTGGCTTGCTTTGTGTCAGCCGGCAGGAGACATCCATGGAGTATGGCCTGAGAGGATCACTAAGACTCCCCCTCCTTGAACTGTTTCCAAATTCCACATCCATAGACAAGTTGCTAGTCCTAAAATCATTAGGAGCTCAGTCGTTCAATTAAGGCATTGCAGAACTCTCATTTAGCAAACTAGCCATTAAGAGTCAAGGTTCCCATTTATTTGATTCTTTGGAGTACTCTAGCAAGTTATGGAACATAAAAGGTGTGGGGGGGGGTCAAAGTACACTCAGAATTTTCTTGTCTTCAAACATCTTTCTACTTTTATATGGAAGAGGCTGAGTCAAACTGTAAGGAAATACTTGGCTTGATATCAAAGAGGCCTGCACAAGTTGTTTGTCTTGTTCAGAGAAATACTGTCACACTGAGGATGTACCATGGCACCATGCAGCCCCCATCTGAGGGGACCCTCATGAGGGCCCCAGTCTAAGGGAAATATCATTATCCTCAGGAACCCCTAGTCTGTAGATGCAATTTCTCTGTCCCTCCAGTCAGCTCCCAAATAACCACACAGAGACTAATTATGAATTATAAGTGCTTGGCGATAGCTTAGTTTACTACTAACTAGCTCTACAGCTCAAATTGACCCATATTTCTTATCTATGCTCTAACATGTGGCTCAGGACATTTCTTTAACTGCAGCATGAATTCTAATTGGTATTAATAATAAAAACTCTGAGCCAAATATAGGGGCTAATGCTGAAGATCAGAAAAGCAGAGTGGCTAACCATCAGAGAGTTCTTTTACCTCTACAATGCTCAGACTGAAGGGGTGATCCTGTCCTCAAACTTCATCTTCCTACTGCATCTGTCTCCACCAAACCTCAGACTGCACTGAGCTCCTGTCTCCTCCTGCCTTATGTTCCTCTCTGTGTCCAGCCATTATCACTCCTGTCTCCACCTCCCTAGTGCTGGGATTAAAGCCACGTGATCCCAACTTCTGGGATCACCTTTGTGTGAGCTCTCCTTCTTTTTTAGACAGATACAATCTTGGGTAATCTAGTGTGACTTTGAACTAACAGAGCTCCCTCTGCCTCTGCCTCCAGAGTCCTGGGATTAAAGGTGTGAGCCATCAGCCCCTGGCCTCTAGTGGCTCAGCTCTGCACTCTGATCCCCAGGCAAGTTTTACTTGATAAAACATAAACAAATATCACTACATTTAACAGGCCATGTTTATCTTTCTTCTCCCCATATCTCCTGGTGACTCTGCCCTTCTTCATCCCTGAGCTCTCTCCCCGGCCACAAGTCCCACCCAACCTCTTCCTGCCTAGCTATCGGCCATTTCTCTCTTTACTAAGCCAATGAGGGCAACACATCCTCACAGTATACAAAAGACTATTCCGTAACACTAGTCTGAGCGATGTCTGCCCTCAGAAATCCCTAGTCTGAAGGAGATGCAGCCTGACAAGATATGACTCATCTTCAAGGGAGCCTGACCTGTCCTCAGGGAACCCCAGTCTGAAAGGAAACAGGTCCTATGAACAGCCAGCTTCAGTCAGAGAGAAGTCTTGTCTTCAGGAAGCCCTTTTAAGAGAGATAGCCTCTCCTCAGGGATCCCCTGTCTGAGAAAACATGACTAGTCTTAAGAGGGTCTCTCTCTGAGGAAACATGGTCTATCTTCAAGGAGCCATTGTCTGAAAGGCATGGCCTGTTCTTAGGGATCTTCAGTCAGATGAGGCATAGCCTGTCTTTAGGACCTTAAGTCAAGGGAACTGTCCTCAAGAGCCCCAGATAGGGAGTAACTGTCCTCTGCCCCTCTGGGGGGTTGGATAGCTTTTTCTTTGCCACCCATCCTCTTGCTGCTTGTGGAGAAGCTAACTAGTTTGTCATCCCTCCACGAGGCTTTTCTACCCTCCTGTCATGGATTAGTCTCCCCGAGGAAATGGAGGAACTGTTTGTTCAGATTGTATGGAGCCCAGCACATCAATCGCTCTATAAATATTTATAGTTTCAAGTGACTTAGCTCAGTAAATATGCAGAATCTCACTGACAGAAATCTGGTCGTTAACCAATGGGGAAGGAGTTACTGGAAGGCCTGAGGCAACCAGAGCGGAGACCCAGGCCCCTCTCTTCCATGGCCCTGTTGCCACAGATCAGGGATGCCAGGAACTCCTACAGGGTCAAGATGCTCCTACCCCGACAAGCTTCTTCCTTCACTAAAACAGCTGTTCTTCACCTCTGCTTGCCTTTCCTTAGGGTCATGAGACATCCTGTCCCCAGACTACCCCCAAGCTTGAGATGGGCCAGTGGAGGAGGATTCAGTTCTGCCGGAGAACACTGTTTGGTTTGGTTGACTTCTCCCATGCAGGGTGCCAGTTTCTTTCAGCTAATGGCCCAGGTCTCCTGAGAGTCTGAGAGTTCTATGAATATGCCTCATAGTTTAGCTTCCTGCTTCTGTGGCAGTGGGAAATCCATTCTCTTACTGGTCCCTTTGACATCAGCCACAGAAGGACAGGCTGCAGTGTGAAAATTGAAGTGGTTGTAGCAGCTGTGAGGTTTCACAATGTGCTTATATGTTTTGCACCATTGACTCTGGTCATCCAGACAAAGAGTTCATTTTACAGTTGAGAATATTTAGAGGCAGCAAGATGACCAAGGGTCCCATAATCAGAAGGAGGAAAGGCAGGGTTCAAGTTCAGGGCCATCCTCGGCCTCTCAGTGACTGGGCTTGTGCCTGTATTATACCCGGTCTCCATATCAAGCATGGGGCTTCCTTTAAAAGACATCTGTAAATCCTGCACTCGGAAGGCAGAGGAAGTAAGGTCTCTTTGAACTGGAGGCCAGCCTGATCTGCACAGAGCTCCAGATCAGCCTACATAGTGAGTCCCTGACTCAAAAAACTCAAAAAAATAAATGAATTGCATCTGTAATGCCCAACTCTCTGCGACCAATATACTTGACCTCTTTGTTCTACCTTTTAGAATATTCTCTCTGACTTCTCACCCTAGCTCATTCGAGTGACAAGTGGCAATACTACCTCTTCTGAGAAGTGTGTTTTTGTTCTAGCAGATGGGCAGGTGTCTCCAGATTCCCTCCACACAATGTGACTTTCTTGTCTCTGTGTCCTGAGAGAAACGCTACACGAGATGAGTGGGGCACATCTGGCTTGGAATTTCAGTTCTGCCGGGCATATGCTATCCGTTTCCTGAGCCTCGTTCTCCTGTAAAATGGACAGATAGTATTGAATTATTAAGCAGTTTGAATGCAAGAACTGGTATAAAGTGCTAACACATGACTCATAGTTCCTTCTGTCTTCCCTGGAGTGTGGCTGTCCCAAAAAAAGGACAGTGCCCTCTCATGAAAGGGGTTGTAGGGATCTGAACTCTGGTCCCCATGCTGCATGGCTGACACTCTACTGACTTAGCCCTCTCCCAGCCGCCAGGGGAGTTTTTTGGATTTGTTTTGTTTTGGTAAAAATTAATCAAGGATAGGATGTCACGGCATATCTGGTCTTTGGGTTTTATTTGCCTATAAGCATAGAGGTTGAAAATGGAATATTGGTCTGGTACACTCCCTTTGGAAGGCCCTAAATATCATCTGCCATCAGAACACCATCCATAAGAGGAAGGCATCTGGGAAGATGACCTGTCCCTATGTCCCTACTTGAGCACATGTTTCATGGAAGCCTGACTGAACAAACCCATGCTACCGAGTAGAGCAGGCTACTGTGTCAGCGAGGAAAGAGGGGGGCTACTTCAGGATTCTAGACCTTGAGTCCACAGAGTTTCCAGGTAGGAAACCAAAGGAAGAAGGAGGGGAAAAAGATGAAGTTGGATACAGATGGAAACGGAGAGGCCCCATTAAGACTGAGCCAGAGTGGGGTGACTCTGTGGGTAAAGGGCTTTGCTGGGCAAGCCTGAGGAAGAGCTGAGGCCCACACCCAGGACCCTGGTAGAAGATGGTCGGAGAGAGTCAGGTCACACATGCCGTCCTCTGACGTCCACACGCGTCCTGTGTCGTGTGCAGCACCCCTGCATGTATAATAAATAAAAACACGTAGACCAGGCTGGAGTGGGAGACAGCCTATCATCTCTCTCTAAACCTAACGCAGGGTCAGGATAGAGCCACTGGGAACTCACAGAACTGGTCATGTCCCACCCCCCTGCTGTCCATCAGGCAAAAGACCAGAACACCCCAACATGAAGACAGAAACGATTAGGAATGCAGAGAGCAAACCTTGGGTAATGGAGCCTGGTGTTTGCAATAAAAATTTAAATGTGCCATCGGGGCGGCAACAGCGCTTTTTATCTGATCAGCCTGTCAGAGCCTTAGAAGGCTGGATACTGTAAATGGCAAAACCAAATTGAATTCATATTTACTGCCCTTTAGTCTGTGGGGTTCCTTGTTTCCAGTGGATTAATCTTTCTTTTCTCCTTCTCCCTTCCCTCTTTCCTCGCCTCCCCCTCCTTTTGTCTTATACTTCAGGTGGCTTTGTGGCCCGGGAACTCCTGGGGAGAGTTAGGAGAGAAGAGGGGCACTCCCTCTTGGTTGGCTTTTGTTTCTTTCTCCAAGTCATCTCTGTACCTCCATTCACCATGCCCTGTGGCATGGAGGCCACACCTCCTGGACAGCTGAGTGGTCTCCCTCACCTCTGATCCTTGGTGAAGTTTGGCCACTGAGAGGCATCTGAAGGAAGTCATTTCGTTGACTGTCCTCCTCCCTAGGGGTTGACCACCAGGGCTTGTGTCTGTCTACTTGCTGAAAGCTCTTTGTTCAAGCCTATCCTGGCTGGGTCTGCTTTGTTCCTCTGTCTAGCAGTGACAAGGCGAGGCTTCCCTCTTCTGTTAGATCCTGGATGCTCTATCTCTAGGCTTCCTCTAGACCTGCTTACAGGGTCAACCATCCCTTCCTGAAACTTCCTTTTGATTCTGTCCTTTGCTACCCACGTCCCCAGGATCCTCCTTGTCCATCTGTTTGTCCCTCAACCTGTCTGTCCATTTGTCCATGTGTGTGTATGTGTGTGTGTGTGTCTGTGTGTGTGTGTGATCATGTAGAGGCCAGAGAACTTAAGCTGCCTTTTCTCAGGTGCCGTCCTCCTTGAATTTTGAGGATGCCTCATTGACCTGAAACTGAATTAAGCTAGGCTGGCTGGCCAGTGAGCCCCAAAGATCCACTTGTCTCTGACTGCCCAGCCCCAGGTTTATGAGCCTGGACCAAATGCCCTGCTGTGTGTGTTTGTGAGCAGGCGCGTGTGTACATGTATCTATGTGTGTGCAGAGGCTAGAAATCAATCAACACAGATGTCTCCTTAGGTAACTCTCCACCTTATTTTAAGATTTGTTTGTTTGATTTTACATGCGTGAGTGTTTTGCTTGTGTATACGAACATATAATGTGTGTTTGCCTCATATCCTTATAGGCCACAGAGGTTGTCAGATCCCTTGGAACTGGGGTAACAGTCAGTTGTGAGCTGTCATGTGGGTGCTAGGACTTGTACCGGGGTCCTCTGGAAGCGCAGCAAGTGTTCTTAACTGCTAAGCCATATCTTCATATTTTCAGCCCATCTACTTTTTTTTTTTTTTGACATGGTATCTCTCACTGTACCCAAAGCTCACTGATTCAGGTAGGCTGGCTTTCCAGAGAGCCCTAGAGATCCTCCTGTCTCTACTGTACCCCACTGCAGGGGTTCTAGACATATAACCTGGATTTAATGTGGGTGCTAGGGGTCTGAATTTGGGTCCTCATGCTTGCTTGACAATCCTTATTGACTGAGCCATCCTCCAGCTGCTAGTGGTCTGTGTCAAAGCAGAAGCAAGGATGAGGAGGGTCATGACATACCCAGCCGCTGGGATAGTATTGCCTAAGCGCACAGGAGGTAGAGATGGCACAATGCCCTGGCACCCCTTTGTCCTTGAAGGCCCTGGATTTGGTGCCCCCTGCTGGATGCCTGGAAACAGCCCAGAGCTGACCAGGGCATGGGAGGCTGGGTAGCCTGCTATGGGACTCCACAGAAAGCAATCCCTAATATGTGTTTCTGTGACTTGTACCTATAGAGAGAGCTTGTCAGATGGTTGCCACTGTAAAATCGTCTTGCTTTCGTTGATCTGTGTGGCCCACAGTCTAGGTTGAACAGCAGCATAGACTTGTCTCTCGTTGCCCCCCAGTAGATTCTGGAGAGAGTCATGTAGAATTTCTTGGTCCCTGCTCCCCCAATGCAGCGGCACCTTCCCTGCCACCTCACAAACAGGTGATGTTGAAACTTACAAATAAACACTCACTGAGAAGCTCTTTTGACATTCTAGGTTATTTTTGTTTTATTAATTGTGTGATTTGGAGGCAAGGTTAAATATACTCTGTTTGATATCACACCAAACACATAATAGCAGAGCAAGATGGTAACTCTAGCTCGCGTGTGTCCGCAGCACCAAGAGCCTTTGAGTGACGAGCACGCTCTATGCTCCTGATGAGGTCAGTGATGCAGGCCCAAGAAGTACCTAGGAAGGTCCAGACCTCACCGGGGACCCTGGCATGAAGAATATCAGCTTCAGACTTAGGAGACATTATTATTTTAAGATTGATACTTGAGATATAAAAAGTTGATGTATCCCTGTCCTTGGGAATCCATAGTCAAGGGTTTAGTGGTTTGAATGAGGTATCCAGTAAGGCTCAGACATTTGGTCCCCAGTGGGTGGCTATTTGGGAAGAATTAGAAGGTGTGACCTTGTTAGAGGAAATATGTCACGGGGCGGGGTGGGGGGCGCTTTGATATTTCAAAGGCCTATTACCATAGTGAGTGTATTCCCACTGCTTCCTGCTTGTGGTTCAAGAAGTGAGTACTCGGCTGTTCCTGCAGTCATGTGGGCTGTCACCCTCTCTTTCTTTAAGTTTTCAGCAAAAGAAACATAACTTATATGAAGGGATTCCAGTCTCAGGGAGACACATGTGAGCTCAGAGGTCCCGAGTCTGAGGAGCACAAACAGTGTCCTGAGAGACCCAGTCTGAGGAGGTCACAGCCTAGGCTGCTGAGAGAAATGCAATTCCTCTCTCAACTGACCTTCAAGTATGACCTCTTGCTCGGATGCTCACACTTAATTACGCTCTGTAGCCACAGTGAACTTTAGCGCCATTTAGCCCGTGCCTGCCCTGTAGCCTGGATGGCTTAAATAAGAAAAGCCAATTTTAATTTTGCCCGAGCCAAACATAATGAGGAGACTAAATCATAGACAGAACATCCCCAGCCAAATGGAAATGAGTTTTGGATTATCTGCTGCTTTCAATTATCCGCCCCACTGCTCCCTCCCTTAGCTCAGTCGTGGAGTGGACATGGACCAGTCTGGAAGCTTCCCATTTAGGGGGGCACTAGAGGAAGGCCTGAGCGCACTGGGAAGGCATTGAAGAGTCTGTGGGACAGATACCATCTTTGAGACAAAGACAGAAGGCAAGGGATGGATCCTAGGGTTTGGATCTACTGAGAAGACCTTAGTGAGGGAGAAGAGCCCATGTGATGGAAAATGAGTCCCTGTGTGTCCATGTCCTCCACGACATGTCTATGCTCTCTGAGGTGGGAAGGGAGTGGTCCACTGAGGTGTCTAGAGCTCCCTGCTGGCTGGAGACTTCAGGGAAACCTGTCAGTGCAGGGGAATTTGGAGGCAGAATCTTAAGAGTCAAGAGTGAATCAGAACTCTTGTCTCAATGTATGACCCAAGAG
This sequence comes from Alexandromys fortis, assembly GCF_014885135.2. Taxonomy (NCBI): domain Eukaryota; kingdom Metazoa; phylum Chordata; class Mammalia; order Rodentia; family Cricetidae; genus Alexandromys; species Alexandromys fortis. Next base: position 376,293 of record NW_026068037.1, read on the forward strand.
TCCCCATATCTCAGCACAGGTGGAAACTGACAGGTGGGAACAGGGAAGTTGGGGACCGAGACTGTTGCAGAGAGCTGCCAGTCACAGACCTTCTGCGTCCCCAACAAGGGCAGATCATAAACTATATGGAGATTAATGCATTTGAAGGTGACGGCACAGAACCTGGCATTCGTCTCCGTCAAAGCAAGCAAGCAAGCAAGCTCTGCTCCCTGCCCCTTCTCCACAGCCTCCCTCCCACCCAAGACGTGTGTAGGGATGTGTAAGCTCCCTTCGCCCACACAGCAGTCTGTCATAGGAACCCACCTGTTCCCTTGCTCACTCACCTCCATTCATGTGACACCCCCTCATCCACCCTCGGGAGCTTGCTCAGTCACATGCAGGCTGTCACACATCACACATCCCCAGCCCCCACCCCACCTCCATTCACATTCCAACCTCCTTGTTCTTGATCCCTTTCACACCCACCATGAATGAATGAATGAATGAATGTGGGCCTCCATTCATTAACCCCAAACATTCATTCACATAGGAATCTGAGCATCTCCACAGCTCCCTAGACCCAGTCGGGGCTGAGGCAGATGCTTCTACTGATTTTTTTTATTGTTGTTAATTTTCAGATAAGGTCTCATGAAGACCAGGTTAGCCTTAAACTCATTATGTAAACTGAAGATGACTTACAAAGGAACTTGCTGGCTCCACTTTCTTAGTGTTGACATTACAGACTGCCAGGCTCGTGTCATGCTGTGGGTATGGAATCCAGGGCTTTGTTTATACTAGGCAAGCTCTTTACCAGTCAAACTACATCTGCGGTCCTCTCCATCCTGAATATTCCTACCTCTCTTTTGCATGGGAACTGATGTTCTCCCACCACCTATCTTTCTGGGTTTTATTAGTCATTGATACAGTTATTGGTTTTCATGCATTAAAAAAGGAAAAAAAATCAACATATCTCACATAAACACCAAGGGTCTAGATTGTTGGAAGTTTATATAACACAGCTCCAGTTATAACTATGAAGCTTGACTGTGTCCTCAAGGCTTCAGAAAGGGAGCAATAGTTTGAACAAGGGCTTCTGTGTAAGTGGTTCACTGAGGTTGTAGATTTGGAAACATGGGAAGAGAAGTGGGGAAACGAGGCAGGGAGGAGTCGGAGAGAGGCTGAATTAAGGAACAGGCTGCAGTCAGGGAAAGGAAACTGAGGCTCACTGAAAGGAAACTGAGGTACTGTTTACCCCTGGGGATGTGGAATATGCCTCAGGGCTGTCTTAACTGTGGGGTGAGAAGGCTGAGGTCCCACAGCTCTTGACAGAGACAGGTCCCTGGGCGAGAAGGCTGAGGTCCCACAGCTCTTGACAGAGACAGGTCCCTGGGCGAGTCATTCCCCAACATTCTCGGCCTGCCCCGCAGGAACAAGCTTGTTCTGCTACAGCTTGGAGGGTGCAGCTGTGAGAGGTGCCAGGGACTATGATTCGTCCCTGCTAGAGCACAAGTCATTCACTCACTGACTCATTAATTCTCTCTCAGCCCCGGTTCCTCCTCAGGCCCGCGGACAAGGTGTGCTACCAGGGATCAGGGCTGAAGGAAGTACAGTTCTTGACAAGGTCCCCAGGTGAATGGGAGTGACAGGCAGGCAAACATAATTACACGGTAAAGTCTATCATAGTGTGTTAGCACAGAGGCATAATATGGTCTTCCACAGAGGAAGCATGTCTGGCCTAACAGCCAACTGCCAATAAGGACCGCTTGTCTCACACAGGAGCCTTTCAAACAGCCCTAAGGGGCTCCTGCTGCTCTTAGAAGTCCAAGCCTGAGACACCACTTTGCCCTCCTGGCTGATGTTCAGAAGGTGGATCCATCCTGTCCCTGTGGTTTTGTGGGGAGAGCATAGGGAGAGCTGTTGGTTTCCATAGTACGTGTTCCTGAAGCTGCCTAGAGAGGACCCTTGCAAGAGGGATTGCCATCCTCTCCCAGGGACACTCCTCTGCTCCTCCCCATCCTCCTTCCCCTCTTCCTCTTCTTCCTTTCCCTTCCTCCTGTGCTGACTCCAGCATCCTGTGCCAAAGGCTGAACTTCCCGCTCCCTACAGGAGCTCTCTCCATCTCTAACACACACAGACCTATTCCCCTCTGTGCTGGAAGTGTTGCCAGAGTTAGTCAGGGTCTGAGTGTGGAACCTGGCATCCACAGCTCATCCAGCCATCCCCAACAGGATAGTTAAAGAGACAAGGTGCAGTGAAAAGTAGAAAAGGAGGATCTAGTCAGAGTGGCCACTTTAGGAGGAGAACGACGTGGCTCCCATATCTATCTCCTGAGGTCTAGCTGTAACTAGAATACAGAGGGATGCAGAAGGGAGTAGTCCTAGTCAAGACACTGTCCTCTGGTCATGTCTCAGCTGCAGCCTCTCCTGATAGATTGTCAGAACCGTGAACCTCTTCCTCTCCTCAGGGTGAGCGCCCCCTGTGCTAATCTCAGCCTCATGGTTTCTGGGGCTCCCCCTGTGTTCACCTCAGCCTTTCCTGGAACTCCTGGAAAACTGCAATTTCTTAGTGTCCATTGTCTCAATAATCTGTTAGCAGGAGGGAGGGAGGGAGCTAGGGAAGGAGGGAGGGAGGGAGGGAGGGAGGGAGGGAGGGAGGGAGGGAGGGAGGGAGGGAAGGCACAGTGTCTGTTTAAAGATGTTCAGCTCCTGCCAGAAGGGTTACAGAAGGTCCATTTCTAGGTGAGCAGGGCCAGCCAGGAAGAGTGCTTGGGAAACCAGTTCCCAGGTCGAACTCAATCTTCTTACCCTGAAATAAAGGCCCAGCCTCTAGCTTCTGAAGCCTGTGTTCCTAGCTCAGCTGGAAGGAGGTCGGTTTCTTCTCCCAATGTAGACAGAATGCAGCCTCCTAGACTCCTGTGCTTGATCAGGGTGATACATGGGGCACAGTGGACCCTGAACAGGGACATCTAGGGAAAAGGAGGCACAGGCTGCTACCTCCATACAGGTGGCAGGCTGCAGTCCCTCCCACCTTCCTACCTGGAGCACCCTGGAGGGGGCTTATTCCTTTTTACCTGAAGCAGGAGACAAAGTATCTCAATTGATTTACAGGCTTCAGGGGCGGCTGGGGGTTCAGGCTGTTGCTAAGATATCTTTTAAATGGAAATCAGGGCGGAGAGACAGCACATATATCTAGCCAGCCATCTGCTAAAAGTTGCCACTTCTGTTGGAAGCAGCTCCTGGTGGTTCAGACAGAGAGGTTGGGGGGGGGGGGCTGCAAAGGAAGGAGTGTCTAAGAGGGAGAATGTCTGGGTCTTAGGACTAACAAAGGAAGTTTCCTCTTCTGCCCCCAGTCTGCTGCTCTCCGCTCCCCACTTTACTCCCTCCCCATTGTCTTAAGTATAAAAATCCCATCTGCAGGAGCTGGAGAGATGGCTCAGCAAGTAAGAGCCCTTACAGCTCTTCCATAGACTCCAGAACTCCATTCCTAGCACTCCCATCCCATGGCCCACAATCACCTTAACTCCAACTCCAGGGTATCTGCACTCTTGTGCCTATATCCATAACACACACACACACACACACACACACACTGAAAAATAAGTTTAAAAAATCTCTAGAGGCACTATTAATAAACTAACAGCCTAGTTTCACAATTCTGTATTTATTGTCAGTATATCTCTCTGTGTACACATATGTGTGTGTTTGTGCATGTATGCATGTATATATGCATATGTGTGTATGGTCACTGGCATCAGGGGGCCTTTCAGAGCAAGTGAGCCCCCGGCTTCTGAGAACCTCACCCTTCCTTCCAAGTTTGTCTCCGAGCAGAAAGCACAAGTACTCAAATGTAGTGAACAGCTGGGTTATCTCCAGTTCCTAAGCAATCCACAGCAAAAGCTGCCAGTTCTGGCTACACCCAGGCGCATGGTTGCCTCAGGAGGGGCCTCCTTTGCTTGGAGTATGGCCGGGAGCCAGGCAATCCTGAGTAAGTAGTAATTCTTTCCACAGTGGGGAAGAGTGTTCAGTTGGGTATTTGTCTCTCATTGCCCAGTAGCTTAAACGTGGATCACAGAGCCACAAGGTAATGGTGAGGCAGGCTACTCATTGCGCAAGGCTGCTCAGTTAGGGCGCTCTGCAAAAGCCCTATGGGGGCATCTCTTTCTTACCACACAACCTTACCATCGCCAGCTGTGATCTTGCAGAATTGGAGTACCACGTGCAGAAGTCCAGAGGCGGAAGAAGCGGTACCATTTCCACCCTGGAAGAGCGCCCAAGTCTAAGATAACTTTAAGGCACTGTGGGCTCAAAGAATCTTGCCATACTCTGCCAGTTCCGGACAGCCCCGCCTTCTCTGCCAGGCGCTGACTCCTCCACAGGCTGATTGTGACATTTGATAATAGTGTCCCTTCCGTAGCTCCTGCTCTCAGCGTGCCACTGTTGGCATTGCCGCCAGCACTTCTGAAGCCTGCCCGTTCGCTTTTCATGGCTCTCTCCCTGGGCAAGCCCCGGTCTCCTAGCTCTGGTCCCCTCTGTCACCCACACCACTCAGAAAAGCTTGAAGGTAGCCTGGCCAGTCTCTTCTCCCAGCCTTTGCTCAAATTCCTAATTCAAAGAGGAAGCACCTCCCCCATCTCATCTGCCCGAGTCAGGTAAATTTATCCATTTCCTTAAAACTCTCCCTCTCCAAAACTGGGGGTGAAGCAGCCTTTTGTTTGGCTGCTGGAGTAATGGGCTAAGTGACAATTCTCAGAATACAATTTTAATTAAGATTCAATAGTCACTTGTCTGTCAGTAATCTTCCGTGCTGATTACTTAAAATATATTTACCCAGTTCTATTATGTCACCCATTTGAATTCATTAGACATTTGCTAATCTTCAACAAACTTATTTTTTTAAATTGTGGTTTGCTTAGCATCATTTGGTAGGGTGAAACTGTTTGAAGGATTGATTGGGTTTTTCTGGCTTCCGGATGCACAGCCCACCTCCCTTGCTTCCTTTACCATCTCAATTGTGTGGCAGAAACAAGTGGAAAAAGTAAGGATGAAGGGACGCAAAAGCTATATAGGCAGACGACTATCCATGCGCCACTGAGGTAGGCTGCAGACTCAGCCTCCCAGCACAGAACTGGCAGGGCTGACTGAGAGGGATCTGGAGGGCCAAGCAGAAGCTGCTGTATGAGCAGTGAGTAGGTAGACAGCCTTGGGTCTGGCTCCAGGGTTCCTGACAAAGGCTGATCATGAAGATTGCCTGCATCTTTGACTAAGCCCTGCCAAGTACGGACCTGGAAGAACTCCTCTGAGCACTCAGAAAGGTAACAGGGAGAGTCCTCCTGTGATTGACAGCCAGAGATGTAGACCCCAGGTAGGTCCTGGGGCAGGGTGCCTGCTCTGCCTCTGCAGTTTGGTGAATAGGTACTGGCTGGGCTGCAGCTGCTCCCAAGCCCTATAAGGAGTCAGACATGTGGCAGATTCAACAGGGACACTTGCAGTGAAGACTGTGAAAAGATGTGAAGTCCTCTGGGAAACTTCAGGAGGGACCAGCAAACCCGACTTCTGCTGGGCCAGGGCTCTTTGCTTCCATCACTCACCTCTGCCATACAGTTAAAGAAGACGGGCCAAGCGAGATGCAAAGGAATGAGTGGGCCATGTGCTAATAAAATTTTATTTACAAAAACAGACAGCAGACAGCAGTAGTTCACACGCTTGATCATTAAGGGAACCCTAATATGGAGGAGGATCATTTGGGAATCTACTGGTAAGTGTGAAATACACACCAGATTTCAGTCTTTATACAAATAAAGAACGTCTCATCGATAGTCACATTGATGACATTGAGATGATGGTGTGGGTGCAATGTAATATTCTCCTAAAATGAACTTTCTCTAATTTCTAAGAGGAGATTATCACTGGAAAGTCTAAAATTGCATTTGACGCCTACTGAGTTTCTGTTGGACAGAGCTGGTCTCAGCACAGCGCCATCTACAGGTGAAATGTGGGAAAGCTGCTGGATTTGCCTTAACAGGCACTAGAAAGAGAGTTGGAATCTGCGAAACCAAACATATGGTTAGAACATACATGGTATGTGTATATAGTATGTATTAGTCAAGTCTCTGTTGCTATGAGAAATCACCATGAGCAAGGAAACACATAGAAGAAAGAGTTTATTTGAGCACATATTCCAGACGGTTGGCAATCCCTGAAGGCAGAGTGAAAGCTTGGCCACAGGAGCGAAAGCCGAGGGCTCAAATCTTGAACCATAAGCACAAATAAAGCAGTCAGCTCCAAATGATGCGACTCTTTAAGCTCAAACCTGCCTCAGTGGCATACTTCAAATGACACCATCAATTGGGGACTAAGTGTTCAAATGCCTAAGACTATGGGGGACATCTCATTCAAACCATCAAGAGGTGTATATGTAAACCACCTGCTGGGAGCTTCCTCTCTGTCTGTGGTACTCAAACCAAGACCTATAAAATCCTACTTCCTTTAAATATTAATAACTTGTTCAAAAACAAAAACAGGGCTTGGGCAATGACTCCGTTGGTAAAGAGCTTGCTATATAAGCAGGGAGGATGACAATTTAGACCCCCAGTACCCAAGTGAAGTCCAGGCAAATGTGTTCTTACACTCCCAGCTCTGGGAGGTGGATACTGAAGAAGATGAAGCTCACTGGCTAGCCCAACAGGTGGGCTCTGGGTCCAGTGGAAGACACTGTTACAAAAAACAAGGTGGAGAGCAATTGAGCAGGACACTCATTGTCGACCTCTAGCCTCCACTCGAGAACACGGGGGCCTGAACACACTATATGGGTGCCTGAACACACATACACGGGGGCCTGAACACACATACATGGGTGCCTGAACACACATACACGGGTGCCTGAACACACTACACGGGTGCCTGAACACACATACATGGGTGCCTGAATACACATACACGGGTGCCTGAACACACATACATGGGTGCCTGAACACACATACACGGGTGCCTGAACACACTACATAGATGCCTGAACACACACACACACGGGTGCCTGAACACACACACAGTGCCTGAACAAACACAGGGTACTTTCACACACACAAGTGCCTACACACACACACACATGTGCCCAGACACACACATACACGGGCACTTGAACACATGAGTGCCTCCATACATGTACACGGGTACCTACACACACACACACACACACACACACACACACACACACACACACGGGAGCCTGAACACACGCGAATGCACACACATGCACAAAGCAAACCAAAAAAAAAAAACCTTAAGCAGCACGAAATCAACCTTAAACCCAGCATTTTCCCCACTGCAGAACATCCCAGTTCTTCTGAACGTGTTAACACGCACAGAGCGTTCACCAGGGTGAGCCAGTGGGCAGCACATCCTGGCTTACTGGCCTCTGAAGCCACTTTCCTGGAACCTAATTAGCACTCGGAGAAGCCAATTTGAGAAAAGCTGGTCTTTAGGAAACTACAACCAGCACACAGGGGTTCTCACAGTCCAACCCAACGGCTTGATTTTAGAACGACACAAAAAAGCACATAATTGTTACTGCATGGGATGGGGTGAAAATTGTAGAATTGGGAGGGGCAAAACCCCCAGGAAATTCCTTTTTCCTACCCTACATGTCCACTCAAGAAAAATACCTACTAATGCTGGACAATGAGAAAGGCTCTGAGCACCCTGAGATGAGAGAGTATGCCCAGAGAGGAAGAGTGCATATGTGTGCATGAGTGTGCATGAGTATGTGTGTGAGTGTGTGTGTGTGTGAGGGTGTCATGGGAACGGGATATCAGGAGAAGCCTCAATGTGTGTGGTGTGTATATGAGGGTGTCATGGGAACGGGATATCAGGAGAGGCCTCAATGAGAAGGTGACTTTTGAACAGTGATTCTAGTAGGTGGTGAGGAAGTTTCCTCCTCACCCAAAGGCAATCATTTGCTTGTAACAGGCACCTCTGAAGCCCATGGAACAGTATGGGCGGCAGAATCCAGGGGGTGGACGAGCACCAGTCAAGTTCTCAAAAGCGCATTCCTTTTCCTTCTTCCCTTTCCTGAGATCAAGAGCTAGCAGCTGAGTGATTTGTCCTCATTGAAGAACCATCAGAGCCAATTCCGCACCAACCCCAGCTGCTCTCAGGGTCGATTTTCTTCCTGGCCACTTCCTTCTCCTTAGGAACGCTAGTCACTTTCATCCATGCTTTCCCTGAACTAACTAACACTGTTCTTCACAAGACAACCGCAGCATGCACTTCATGGTTGAACCACTGATAAGGTATTACCCATTCATTTCTCCACGCACGCATCCAGTAACCCATCTGTATATCTATCCATTCAACCCATCATCCATCTACCCATCCATCCTTACCTCCTCCCATCTACCTAGCCACCTACCCATCCACTCACCTTCCCATCTACCCGTCCATCTCTCCACCTATCCACTCACTCATCCACTAACCCATCCACCCACCTATCCATCTGCCCACCCACCTTCCCACCTATCCATCTACCTATCCATCCATCCATCCATCCATCCACCTGGTCACCCATCCATCCACCCTCCTACGCATCTACCCATCCATCCTTCCCTCCATCCACTCACCCATTTTTTTTATCTATAGACATATCTATCAAATCTATTCATTCAGCCACTTACCCATCCATCTCTCTTTCCTCCATCTGTCCACTTGCTTACCCAGCTAAAATCTAACAACTGATAATCTGTCCACCCACCAACTCAAATTCCAGCTGAGGAAGTATGGTGTTCCAGGTGTCTGGGCACTGTGTAAGGGATTTGGGACAAGACAGTTCATAAAGCAGATGAAAGGTCTGCCATCATGGAACTCTTGTGGCATGTGTTATATAGGAAACAATCCATAAACACAGAGACAGTGGATCAAGTCGTTAGGAGATGACAGCAGCTAAGGTGGAAAAGATAAAGTAGATGTACATTAGAAGACTTAAAAGAAAAAGGATGAGTGTTTGCCTGGGCCCAGCCTGTCTCTGCTGTTCCCTGAGGCCGTGTGGCATTCTTGGTGGGGGGGGGGCAGAAAGTTAACGGAAATCACCTGCTGATCTTGACGCTGTGTCCCTCCTAGGTGCCGAGGTTGAGTGACCAGACCATGGAGACTCTGCTTGGTGGGCTGCTGGCTTTTGGCATGGCGTTTGCTGTGGTCGATGCCTGCCCCAAGTACTGTGTCTGCCAGAACCTGTCTGAGTCACTGGGGACGCTGTGTCCCTCCAAGGGGCTCCTCTTTGTGCCCCCTGACATTGACCGGAGGACAGTGGAGCTGCGCCTGGGTGGCAATTTCATCATCCACATTGGCCGCCAGGACTTTGCCAATATGACGGGATTGGTGGATCTGACCTTGTCTAGGAACACCATTAGCCACATCCAGCCCTTCTCCTTCCTGGACCTCGAGAGTCTCCGATCCTTGCACCTTGACAGCAACCGGCTACCCAGCCTTGGGGAGGACACACTCCGGGGCCTGGTCAACCTGCAGCACCTTATTGTGAACAATAACCAGCTGGGTGGCATCGCTGACGATGCCTTTGAGGACTTCCTGCTGACATTAGAGGATCTGGACCTATCCTACAACAACCTCCACGGACTGCCGTGGGATTCTGTAAGGCGCATGGTCAACCTCCACCAGCTGAGCCTGGACCACAATCTGCTGGACCACATTGCCGAGGGTACCTTTGCAGACCTTCAGAAACTGGCCCGCCTGGACCTCACGTCCAATCGGCTGCAGAAGCTGCCTCCGGACCCCATCTTTGCTCGCTCCCAGGCCTCCTTGCTGACTGCCACGCCCTTTGCCCCACCCCTGTCCTTTAGTTTTGGGGGAAACCCACTGCACTGCAATTGTGAGCTTCTCTGGCTGAGGAGGCTGGAGAGGGATGACGACCTGGAGACCTGTGGTTCCCCTGGAGGCCTCAAGGGGCGCTATTTTTGGCATATTCGTGAGGAAGAGTTTGTGTGTGAGCCACCTCTCATCACGCAACACACACACAAGCTTCTGGTTCTGGAGGGCCAGGCAGCCACTCTCAAGTGCAAGGCCATTGGGGACCCTAGCCCCTTGATCCACTGGGTGGCCCCTGATGACCGCCTTGTGGGAAACTCTTCCAGGACTGCCGTATATGACAATGGCACCCTGGACATTCTTATTACCACCTCTCAGGACAGCGGAGCCTTCACCTGCATTGCAGCGAACGCTGCAGGAGAGGCCACGGCCACAGTGGAGGTCTCCATTGTCCAGCTCCCACACCTCAGCAACAGCACTAGCCGGATGGCACCCCCCAAGTCTCGCCTTTCAGACATCACAGGTTCCAGCAAGACCAGCCGGGGAGGGGGAGGCAGTGGGGGTGGGGAGCCTCCCAAAAGCACCCAGGAGAGGGCTGTTCTTGTGTCAGATGTGACCACCACATCTGCCTTGGTCAAGTGGTCCGTCAGCAAGTCAGCTCCCCGAGTGAAGATGTATCAGCTGCAGTACAACTGCTCTGACGACGAGGTACTGATTTACAGGTGAGCCAGTGGCCACAGTGTGGCCAGGTGGGACGGGAGCATGGTGGGGACAGGGGTGGGTGCACCGTGTACACCTGCTTCCGTTTTCCTTCTCTCCAGCCTGTGGGGGATCCTGGGTCACCTGTGCCTCTGATACAGGTAAGGGGCTCCCACCTGGATGGACTAGGTGACTATGTCTTGCAGACGGGAACAGGGGCGTGTTAGTTATATTGCTAGACACTCTGAATGCTTTGCCAGGAGAGCAGGGCAAGAGCTGAGCCACTGAGAAGTACAGTAGCTGAAGAATCTGTCTCCTAGCAAGTAGTTTATTCAAAGAAAATCAGTGTGTATGTGTGCGTGCGTGTGTGTGTGTGTGTGTGTGTGTGTGTGTGTGTGTGTTAGAGAGAGGTGTGGGGAGAGAGAGGGAGAAATGTGTGTGAGAGTGGTGGGGCTACCTCAAATCATTGAGAACTTAATACAGGCTGAGCTGGATCAAAGCCCCCATAAATGCCCCATATATTCAGTTTCTTACTTCCTTAAATTCTATTTTCCTCCGGCTTGGGTCCTGTTTCAGGTTACCTCTTTTCTCTAGAGATTTCTGCCATTTTTCTTTGCAGTCCTAGAGAGAAAAGAGCCCTCTTGCTGGCCCAGTTCCGGTTCCCTGAAACTGGCTCATAGGGTCTGTCCAGGTCTTCCAGAGTCTCATCCTGTCTACCACCCCTCTGGACACCAACCTCCTTATGGAAAAAGCATCAAGGATGCAGACTTTGTAAAGTGGCTGAGAAGGTCAAGGGAGGCTAACAATACAAAGGCAATAGAATTATATATCTCAGCCACATATTGATGTAATGATAAATAAAATTGGTGTAACCTCAGCAGTCTGGAGGCAAAGGCAGGAAGATCACAAGTCCTAGGCTAGCCTGGGCTACATGATGAGTTCCAGGCCAGTCAAAGCTTCATAGCAAGACCCTGTCTCAAAAAAGCAAACAGCAACAAAAAGGAAGCCAAAGACCAGCACCAGAAGCTGCAGGGATGGTCTCAGAGGAACTCTTTCCCACACTGGCCTCAGTTTCAGTGAGATGGAGGGATGTGACATGACCCCTACTGCTCAGGGACTGTGTGGTGCTAGATGAAATCCTGGTTCACTTTGTGCTCACACAGTGGAGCTTGAGATGGAGCCACAGCCTCATCAGATGACTCCAGAGGCCACAGTCTAAGAATCTTAGTCCCTTCACGGAGGACTCCAGGTTGACCAATTTCTAGACGGAAGAAGCCAGTGTGTCTTTGAGGGCTATTGTACAATGGAAACCACAACAGAGCTGAGAACACCCTTACCTGGTGTGTGCACTTGTGTGTGTGTGTGTGTGTGTGTTTGTGTGTGATTGTAGAACATCAGGTGAGGAATCTGTGGAGAGGGCAGTAAGATCTGCATCCCCCACCGTGCAGCTCTACCAGCACCCTGCTTTATATCAGACTACGACTGGTCCATCTCCGCCATCATTTCATCTTCATCCTTTCCACTCAGGACCTGAGCTGCTTGGCTGCTTTAATTCTCATGGCATTAAAGTTTCTTTTGTTGATTTAACAGTTAGCCTTCAGTCACTGGAATTTTCGGTGGCTTCTCATTTTTCAGTAATAAAAGTAACACTATGATGGATTTTTTTGTACCAAAATAAAAATACATTTGGTGAAATGCCAAAGATTCTCTCAGCAGATTCTCCTCAGGGTTGAATTACTGGATTAACAAGTCAGTTACAATGGTGGCTTGCTGTATTTGAATATTTATCTCCTCTCATAGGTGGCACGTGACAGTGTTTCTCTTGGTCACAGTTCTCCCAATCCTGATTGTGCAATGTCTTCTTCCCTTTGTCAGTTGCCGAGGTGGAGCGCAGACCTTGTTTATTTATGTCTCCTCCCTAGATTGTGAGGCTGACCTTTGACCTTTGGGAAACAAGTGCACACTCTTTACACGTGGACTTGTCACGTGGCTTTGACTTGGATAAAAAGTCTCCACCTGTGTGACTGGCTTGGGCATGGGTTGATGCAAGACATGGCTGAGGGGTGCAGAGACAAGCTGGGCACACAGGCAGCAGAATGGCCACATCACTGTTAAAAGTTGTCCCCTCTTACCCTCACCAGGGTCTCATAAATACCTAGAGAAACACCAGGGCTTGGGGCTGAGCTCCTGTTTTTCCTCAAGGGAAAATTCAGATTTATTCTCTAGGCTGACTGGGAATCTGGAGAGTAAAAATAGAATGAAAGCGTTTAGCCAGGGGTGGTCGTGTGGGGCTTCAACACTAGTGCCTCGGGAGGCGGGTTTGGGCAGCTCTCTGGGAGTGGAAGGCCAGTCTGCTGTACGCAGTGAGGCCTAGGTCTGTCTAAGTGTCTTAGTCAGTGTTTTATTGATGTGCAGAGACACCATGGCCATGGTAACTCTTCTAAGAGAAAGCATTTAATTGGACTGGCTTCCAGTTTCAGAGGGTTAGTCCATGATCAGCACTGTGGGCACAGAGGCTTGCAGGCAGACATGGCACTGGAGAAGGAGCTGAGAGTTCTCTAACCAGATTGGCAGAGAGCAGGAAGAGGAAGGGAGACTGGACCTGGCTTGAACTTTTGAAACCTCAAGCCCACCCCAAGACACTTCCTCCAACAAGGTCTTACATATTCCAGAAGGTTACACCTCCTAACCCTTCTCAAGTAGTACCATGCCCTAATGACTAAGCTCTTAAATATATAAGCCTATGGGGGAATTCCTATACAAACCACCACACTAGGCTACTTAGTAAAACCCTGTTTCAAAAAACAAAAACAAAACAAAACACATACAAAAATACTAGACTAAAAAGGACTCATCAGAAATTTAAAAAATTTACAACTGCAGTGGTCAAGGGTAACCCCTTAAGACTGTTCATGAAGACTAAATAGGATACCATGAGAAAAATGCTTCACAAAGAATCTGAAGAGACAGGTCTGTTAGTAAGGTGCTTGCTTCACAAAAAGGAGGACCTGAGTTCAAATCTCCAAAATTCATGTAAAAGCCATGCATGATGGCTCCTGTCTGTAACCCAGCACTAGGATTTGGAGCTAGGGTGATCCTTGGAGCATGCGCTAAACAGCTCAGTCCTGTTGAGGAGCTCCAGGTCTGTCTCTGGCTGTCTGTCTATCTGTCTATCTATCTATCTATCTATCTATCTATCTATCTATCTATCTATTTGTCTATCATCTATCTATCTATCTATCACCAGAGTCCTAAGCAGAAGGACCATCCAATCTTAGACCTAAATCTCCAGACCATGAACCCCAGGAAACCCGTTTTCTTTAGAGCACTATTCTCTTTAGGTGTTTCTTCACTACCACAGGAAGCTGCAGTGATATGCTATAATGTGAATCCCAGCTCCTGCCTACAGTTCCCATGCTTGGCCTCTGTGGGTGTACTGAAGTCTATAGTAGCCAAGAAAGATCCCAAGAGAGACCCTGAACTTTTTGAAAAAATGCATCTTCCCCCTGAAAAGGAAGAAACAGCAGTGGGTTACAGGGTGACTCAGCTGTGTTCATGTCTCAACAAGAACAGACTCGAGGCAGTGTCGGGAGACCTGGACTAGAAACATCAACGAGGATCACGCGCAGTGCAGTCTCCAGAAAGCATCTACCTGTCCATCATTAATCTACTTGTTATCTACCATCTAGAGAGAGATAACATGTACCATCTGTTATTATCTACCAACCCACCTATCATCTATCATTGTCTGCCTACAGTTATCCATCATTGTCTATCTGCCTATCATCGGTCTTGATCGTGTATCTCTTACAAGGAGTGCATTATAATTACAGCCACACAAATCCAAGGTGAGGGGACTGGGCTTGCTTGGAATTAAAGTTGTTGCTCACAAAGACATTGTAGCCATATAATGACAGGGTGTTAGCAGACTCCATAGCTCTCTGCTGTGTCAGAGAAACACTGCTCAGGCTAGGAGAGGTTGTGATTCTATGGAGCTAGTCGGGCTGGCCAGAGCACAGCTGTACTGTGCTCAATCCAGGATGGCTCAGCATAGAAATGAGATTCTAGAAGCTTGCGTGAGATAAGGTGAAATTGACCCTGAAGATGAAAGGACTTCCAAAGAAATTCCAGCTCCTCTGATCTATTTAAAGAATTTTTGAGTAGAAGAGAGGAGTATACACAGGTACACATATAAGCATATGTGCACACACACTCCCACACAGAGAGAGCACACATACATAGGTACACATATAAGCATATGTGCACACACACTCCCACACAGAGAGAGCACACATACATAGGTACACATATAAGCATATGTGCACACACACTCCCACACAGAGAGAGCACACATACATAGGTATACATGTAAGCATATGCACACGCACTCCCACACAGAGAGAAGCAGGCACTAGCCTATCACAAGAGTAAAATCCCACCAGCTCTATCCTGCACTCACGGCCTCCCTGGCTGTGGAGGAGCCGGCTTTGCTCTCTTTTCTCCTCCAGCATCTGTAGTCACTTCCCCACCATGGTCACTATTAAGTCTGATCCATACAGGCTGCAGATTCCAGACTTGATCAATAGAAGGAAAAGAGGCCTCAGAGCCGCCCTGTGGCAGCCTTACCACCAGCCACCATGATCTTCTGGGGCTCCAGGAGGACACAGCTAAGTCCCTCCCAGGGATGCTGGAGAGGCAGGAGTAGGGATTCCTGACTAAGGGGACACCATCTTCAAAGCCTGTGTCTCTTCTTAAGCAGGACAGAATGGCTTCCATTGCCTGGATTTACTGTGCAGGGCCCTGTGGCCTGATGTTAGCCCCTCTCTGGCATCTCTGCTGCAGAGCCTGAGGTCAAAGCCACTGAGCATGGAGGAGGCTCAGAGCATCTAGCCTCACCTGAGCCCATGTCACTCACAGGTACCCAAAGGCTCCCCAAGGTTTCACCAAACCCCAAGGTCGCTGTGAGCAATGTCTAATGCATGAGGTGGAAAGCCACATTCCAGAATTAATGCGAAGATAAGGATAGTCCTGGGTGACCAAGGAAAACTTCTGTCATATAAGTGCCCTTGTGATTAAATGCTGTTGATGCCCTCCAGGTGCTTCTCTCCCCAGATGCACAGCCAAGCCCTGCAGGCAGGCCTGGGACACTCTGGGCTCCTTCAGTCCTCAAGTGGTATTTGGCTTGCTTCCTGTGTGACTGAGAAAGATTGACAGTTACATGTCTCATTACCAGGGCCATACCTTTCAGGAAAAGAATAACATCAATGCCCCCCAGAGGGGAGGAGCAGCCCCTCCCCACCAGGAAAGAGCGACACCCCATCTCAGCTAAGCCTCATCTCTGGTATGACATGGAAAAGTTAAGAGCCCTGCATGTTATTACCGGCCCAAGTGACATTCACAAACACTGCCCCTAAGAGCTGTCAGGAGCTTCTATCAGCAGATGAGATGCTGGAACAGTCCCCAGGGGGGGCCAGGGAGCAGCCAACTTGCTACCTAAAGCTCAGAGGGATCAGCCAGTCTCCAGGCTTGCCTGTGTGTGATGTGGCAAGCATCTCAACGCCGGGACAAGAGGGTCCTTGAAGGTGGGTTGGGGGACAACCACAGAAGCCCTTCCTGCTCTATGAGTTCTAGGCCACCAGACACCACATCTGCAGACATTGGACTATGGAGCTGAGCTGCTCAGGGCTCAGGGCAGATCTGCTGTGTTGCTCAACTCACCAAAGTGATTTAAGGAAGCATTTATTCTTACTCACAGGTTGAAGGTCCAGTCTATCAGGGTGGGGGAGGCAGCCGATCGGATTGTACCCACAGTCAGGAAGCCGAGAGAGATGGATGCTGGTGCTCCTCTTGCCCCCTTCTCCCTTTTATTAAGCCTAGGACCCCAGCCCACTGACGGCGTTGCCTACATTTAATGTAGATCTTCCTGTAGCTTCTTCAGTTAGACCAATCCAGAAATCCCCTCACAGTGTGAGTATCCAGAGATTTGTCTCCTAGATGGTTCTAGGTCTTGTCAAGCTGACACTCAATACTAATCTTGATGCCTGTTATTGTTGCTCTGCTCCTCACCCAGGGAGAGGATACAAAGGCGAAGTCTACACAGCCAGGGTCCTGTCTGGCCATCTCGCAGGGAGCTCTGCTCTCATGGCTGTGGCAACAAGGGCAGATCTGTTCCCTGAAGGGAGAGGGACATGTGAGGTGCAGGGTCCTCTACACGTGTCCCTAGGCAGGCTGGCTTCCCCTAAAGGGATGGCTGGACACCCACAAGTGGGAGAACAGAAGTCTGTGCCACTGGAAGCTGGAGAGGCATGGAGAGTGTTGCTGGGAGAGGTCGCATCAAAGTCAGCCTTCCTGGGGTTTCTTCCTACTGAACCAGGGTATCAACAAGTAGAACAGATAGGAATGGTAACTGTGGGCCTAAGCTCCACTCACCCCAGCCCCCACTTTGCAGGCCATCTTATTAATGCCCCCATAAGTCTGGGGTATGGCCAGGCATTCACTGCAGCCCATTTGGGAGATGGCCTAGGGACTTTTCTGCTCAGAGTCACTTCTCCACAATTTCAAGTGCCAGAAATGTTGGCATAAGGAGGGAACATGGGTGCCAACCGAGCCTTGGTTCTACCCCAAAACAGCCACCCGGGACCACTTAGCAGAAAACACAGGCAGGATGCTGCTCTCTAAAATCCAAAGTGTATCAAGCAGTTATAATAGCAAAGAGAGCAAGTGAGCAGAGGCCTCCCCACAGCAGCAGAAGAAATGGATGGACAGGGACTCACCCATACACCCCTTATTTAAGAGAAATCCAAAAGGAAGGTTCTGCCTTTCCGAATGGCCTAGTCACCAAGGGCCCCGCCCCCTTCTATCATTCTCTGCTACCATCCTCAGCTCAGGTTTTTCCTTTAAGGTCACTTCCTGGACAAAATGTTTGCAGGGGTGCAAGCTGCCACACTTCCTTCTTAGGGAAAACAGAAAGCAAGATAAAGAGAGCAAAGTGTGAGATTTGCCTGTAGGCCCAACCATTAATGTCCACTTACATTGTATGGGTGCACATCTGCAAAGCTGGGTGCAGTGCACCTTCCAAAATATAGAGAAGATGGGGGGTGACTAGCTCTCTGGAAGCCTTTGACTTTTACCAAGACTCATTTACTAGTCCTGTGGCCAAAAGCAAAGCATGTGACTGCCCTCAGTCTTACTTGGTTCCTCTGTAAAACGGGAATAGATTCTTCCCTGTGTGTTTTTTAATCTGGGGTGGAGGAGGAATTAAATCAAGAGTTAGAATGAGAATCCTTCATCATCAACCGAGAAGTATTGAGACCAGGACATACTAGAGCAAGAAATACTGAGACCAGTGAGTACTGGAACCAGAAGGTACTGAAACCAGTGACTATCAAGATCAAGGAGTAGTACTAGGACCAAGGAGTACCAGGACAAAAAATACCAGGACCAAGAAATACTGGAACCAGGAAGTATTGAGACAAAGAAGTACTGGGACTAGAGAGTACTGAGACCAAGGAGTACTAAAAACCAGGAAGTACTGAAGTCAAGAAGGCTAGAGATACCTCTGTTGAGGACCCCGCCCGACTTTCCTTCTCATCTATTTGCCAGGCTAACTCTTGTGTCTCCATTTTTCTAGACCAAGACAGCTATACAAGGGAAAATTGATTTGATGAGGGATCATAGAATAAGGTATATGTTTGCCTGGTCAAATATTGTTTTCCTGAAACCAATTTCTCTGCTTGTCATCCCCCATACTCTAGAAGAACTTCTGGGTTAGGGTTAGGATGAGGTTGGATGGGGACATCGCTGTAGTTTGGAGTGACTCTGATTGAATCTCTCCAGAAAGGCATCCTCTACCCCCAGTAAGAGTAACTCAGAGAACGGGTCCTATGGTGCCCATGCATGTTTAACTCTATGAAGGTGGTTAAGCCTGGAGGAGCATTAGGGACTTCAAGACAGTGCTGGTAGCTTCAACCATCAAAGCCGTACCAAACACCAAATACTTCCTGATGGCTAGCCTTTCCCAGGTGTTCATAGGCCCCGACTTCTTTGAGACAGCTGGCACATGCAGGAGTCAGGGAGGCACGGGGTCCAGGCATGTAACCCTCTTCTTGAGGTCCTCTAACACTCTGCATCCACCCTCGGCCCACCTCAGGACCCCTTGGTTGCTGAGCCAGCTGCCACCATCTACGGAGTTGGGGCTGGCTGGCATCTGATGTCCTCGCCTCTAAGGCTGGGATCGCAGCATCATCCCAGTTATGATGTTATGATCCCAGGACATCAGGGTTTATGGCCTACAGAACATTTGCAATCCACATCTGGGTGGGCCCCTATCTTCTGGAGAGAGAAGATGCCCAGAGCTTCTGGTCCAGCCTCATTCTACCATGGATTTCTCATCTCTGGCTCTGAGACCAGAAAGCAAACTCTCAAAAAGAGACAGTATGAGGAGCTTGTGGAAAGAAAGACATGATGCAGAGCAGCCTTCCTTATCTTACCCCCCACCCCCACCCCCACCCCCGGCTGAGTGTGAGCAGCTAGCACAAGGATAGGGGCAGGGCTCTGCTCTCCACTCCATCCTTGTTGCTCGAGTTTTATTTCTGTTTCTCTGATAAACTTACCTGGCAAAGGCAGCTACAAGGGAGAAAAGGGTTATTGTGATTACAATGTCAGGATACAGTTCCCCATTGCAGGGAAGTCAAGACAGCAAATAGGTACCTAATATCTAGTCACTACCGCTGGTTGCAACAAAATAGTCAAATCCTGGTCCTGAAGAAGCCTTCAGGTTTATGAGGAAGTAGGAAGGGAGGGAAAGAATTTAAAATATGGGGTCATGGATGTAGCTCAGTTGATAAGAGTACATGCCTAACATGCACAAAACTCAGGCTTCAACCTCCAGTATCACAAAAACTGAATGTGGAGGTGTATGCCTCTAATCCTAGCGCTCAGGTGGTGGAGGCAGGAGGATTGGGAGTTCAAGATCACCCTCAACTCTCTATTGAGTTCAGTCATTCTGGGCTACATAAGACTTTGTCTTAAAAATTAAAACAAATATTTTAGGAACTGGAGAGGGGTTCGGGGGCTAAAAGCAAGCACGAGCCTTTCCAGACTTAAGCTTGGTTTCCCACAGTCGTGGAGGATCACAGTGGTCTGTAACTTCAGTTACTGAGGATCTGCCGTCCTCTTTTGGTTTCCACAGGCACTGCACTCACGTGCACATATACATACAAGATACATTTTTTTAATATTATTTTAAATGTGCGCTGGGAAAAACAAAGCAAAAGACAGCCTTGGGCCATTTCTTATGTGAGTCATCAGGGGTGACCTCTCAGGAGTGGCACTGGAGCAGAGATCTAAAGTGACAGAAATGGCCTGGCAGAGGGGGCAGTGCATACGAAGGCCTGGGTAGAACAACATGCCTGTCCTGCTGGAGAAGCAGCTAGGACTCCAAGGTCTGGAACAGAGTGGCAGGGAGGGAGTTGAGGTGGGGCAGGACAATCTGGTAGGACTTTGGAGGCCAGAGCAAGGCTTGAGCTTTATACTGCAGGAGGCAAGAGTCACTAGGGACTTGAAAGCAAGTCAGGGAATGCTCTAATGAAGGATGGTGGCTATAGTCTGCTGGGAGAAGATAGATTAGTTCTCCGGGACGAGGGACCTGCCATGTTCAGAGAACCCCCTTTCCCTCAACATCCACATATATGCGAAGGCCACTGCTGTATGGTGTGGAAGTGAAGCGGATGCCTCCAGACAAGGCCATGCTGAGTCTCCTGGCAGATACCTGGCTATGCCTGTCTGTGCTGGGAACCTTGTGGAGGCCCCTGAAAGGCTCCCAGTGGGAACAAAGCACTATTGCTTCCCGTTGTGTAGCTGAGCCTCCCTCTGCATTGCTGACCCAGCTCCTCTGCCTGTGTGTCCCCCTCCCCACTATTCTCTCCTCCGATTTCTTCTCACTCTGATGACAGATCTTTTTATAGGGTCTCAAGTAGCCCAGGCTGGTATCCAACTCTCTATGTGGCTAAGGACGACTTTCAAATTCTGGTTCTGATTCTACCTCCCAAATGCTGGGATTAAAGGCACGTATGGCCACACCTGGTTTTTGTGCTGCTAGGGATGGACCCCCAGGGCCTTGTGTGTGCTAAGCAACCACTCTGCTCACTGAGCCACATCCTCAGCAGCTCTGCTCATCATTATTTATGATAATGTTTAATTAGCTCATTAGGCAGGCCACAGCATCCTGACGGCCCTTCCCTTTCCCCAGAGGCTGAAGGCCTTTGGGCTAGCATCTGGCTGTGATGACAGAGAGCCATTACAGGGTCTGAAGATGGCCTGGGGTCAGGGGCTTGGTGACCTGTTCTATCCCGCAGGACATATGGACAGAGTGGGCTTTTCAGGTTCTGGGCATGGGGAAAGGATCTGAAAGTTACAAGTTACGATGGTGATGAGGTGGCAGCTGGCCCTGAACGCCAGGGAGATATTTTTACCACCCATCAAAATGCCACCTCGTGCTTGCTGAGCCGATGCCAAGGCTGCTCCCAGTCTGCGCTCATCTCCTCCCCAGACTTCCACTGTTGCCAAGAAGGTCTGAGTGGAAAAGCTTGGAAAACTCCATGTGGGTGTGGCTGGGAGTCAGCAAGTCTCCCCCTCCAGACGGGGACAGGGGAATTTTCCAGGCTGTGGGCTGTGGCTGGGAGTCATCCTGCACTCCTCACCTTGCCTCTGAGAAACCTCCGAGGACCCCACCCCAAGCCACCAGATCAAAGGCCCGATGTTCTATGTTAAAGAAGCATGGCTTTGCACCTGTAACGGGCAGAAGCCTGGGAGAGGCTGGGGTGGTTTCCTTTCGGAATGAACAGTACAGGAAGCTGATGTTCTGGAGGGCACAGTGGGAGCCTTAGAAGCCACAGGAGGCAGAAAACATCAGGAGAGGAGACAAGACAACCTCCAAGACCAGATGCCCTTCCTGGACATGTGGCCAAAGACTTGAGAAAGCATGGGGTGGGGAGAAGGCAAAAGCCAAGGTTCTTGGCTTCAATTCAGCTCCTTGATTGATGCAGCCATCTTAAATTTGTTTCTTCTGACTTTAAAATGGGAATTGTTGCAAATTCTATAGCCTGGAAAGAAAACCAGAGTAAGAATGAGGCAGTTAAAGATATCCACCCCAGCCTTCTCCTTTCCCCCACACCCTCTATCCACCCCAGCCTTCTCCCTTACCCCCACACCCTCTATCCACCCCAGCCTTCTCCTTTCCCCCACACCCTCTATCCACCCCAGCCTTCTCCCTTACCCCC
>NW_026068037.1:398348-432063 GCF_014885135.2 Alexandromys fortis
CCAGCCTTCTCCCTTAACCCCACACCCTCTATCCACACCAGCCTTCTCTCTTACCCCCCACACTCACTATCCACCCAGCCCCCCCCCCACTATTCCTATTGCCGTGATTGTTCCTATATGAAGATGAGTGCCCAGAGCCAGGCCTAAGGACAACTTCACCTAGGGAGATCTGATGAGGTTTTTGTGGAGGTTCCCAGATGCAGCATGGGACCTGGCAAGCACCCTAAAACTCACCTCTTAGTCTCTGATCTCCCAAGAAAGAGAATTTGAACCCAGGCCTGCCACACTTTACAGAGAGTGTCTGTACACTTCATTTCCCAGGACAAAGGAGATGGAAAGGACTGGCGGAGTGTCCTGTTGGAAGTGGGGTACAGATGACAAGCCTAAGTCAAGGCAATATCTCCATCACCTTCTCACTACCCCACTCCCCATCTCTTCCTTGCGGGCACCCCCAAAATTATCATCAGTGCCCGGGGAGATGCAGTGGGAAAGCAGGATGCACAGCCCCAGCTGACTCTCCTGCCATTCCCTCACTTCAGGGGAGTCGCAGTTAGACAAGTGGAAGGACTTTCCAGGCAGGATTAGCGTTATTAGAGGAACAGAGCTTTGAATTGAGGGCAGAAGTGGCTTAGAGGCCCTGGAAGATCCATCAGAGTCAGGCAGATGCATGTCTTCTCCACGCCAAGGGAAAGGACGGTTAAGCCCTCAAGTGTTTTCATGCTTAGCTTACTGTTTGAGTCACAGCTACACTGCGGCCGCTGGACACACTGAAGAAACCAGGCCATGACTAGACCCTAAGGACAGGCAGGCTTGGTGTGGAGGGTGGAGAGCAATGGCCGAGCCTTGGTACTCCGTGAGCCACGTGGCCATGGCTTTTCTGTGCTGGCGTCAAGGGCCAGGCAGGCAAAGAGGGCTGAGGTTGGCATCATGAATCTCTGCTGTGAGTTTCTGACACAGGGTGTCTGGCAGAGGGAGCCGCTGATAGATCACAGCTGGGCTGTTGACCTTGAGTCTTAAACAAAGCAAAGAATAAAAGGTCATATTTGCTCCACCAAAACCCTGGGAGCCGTGAAATATCAGAGTGTGGATAAAGACGTCAGTAAATCAGCCACTGCCAGGAGCTCCTGCTTCGTCTTCCAGCCTGTGGTGGGCATCCTACAGGCAGACAGGAAGGGTAAGAAGGTGGTGCTGCAGAGGGCCTCAGGAGGTAACACCCGCAGCCCCACCTGCCTCCCAGAGACATGGTCCTCCCTAGAGGTCAATGCTGGTGTCTTCCTCTATTGCTTTCCACCTTGCTCTTTGAGACAGTCTCCCATTAAACCTAAAGCTCACCAGTTGTCTAGCCAGCTGGTCAGTGAGCTTCTTGGACATTTATGTCTCCACTCCTTACTACTCTGACTGTCTGCTGTGGACATCTGTAAGAGAGCATCTACCAAGAGGTCAGGAAGAACAGGGTACAGTAGATGGGCAGACAGGTTATAGACCTCGCCACCCTGGGCAGCTCCCCGTAAGGATGACATGGTTCACCCCTCGCTATGGGCTCCTCATGGCTGACCACAGCCTCAGCAGCTTTCCTTTGCCTAGTGTCTTAGTTAGGTTTACTATGGCTGTGAAGAGACACTGAGGCCTACTGTTATAAAGAAAACATTTCATTGAGAGGCTTTACTTACAGTTTCAGAGGTTGCGTCAATTATGGTCATGGCAGGGAGCATGGCGGCATGCGGGCACAGGGGATGCTGGAGCTGAGACTGCTACATCTTGCAGGCAACAGGAGATCAACTGACACACCAGGCAGTACTCTGAGTATATAAAATCTCAAAGCCCGTCCCCACAGTGGCACACTTCCTCCAACAAGGCCACACCTCCTAATAGTGCCACTCCCCATGAGATTATGGGATTGTGGGGGCCAATTACATTCAAACTACCATACCTAGTAACCCGGACAGCCAGGTTCACAGGTGTGTGAACACACACACACACACACACACACACACACACACATCATGTAAGCTATTTTGCAAACAGGAAGGCTGAAACTCTGGGAAATGAAGTAACAGTAAACATCTAGCCCCTGAGTTGTAGAGGATTTGAGTGTGGAGCTCAGGCAGCTGAGTGTTGAGTGTTGAGTGAGTGCTGTGGATGCTATTTGGAGTTGGTGAACTATGGCATAGCCCTCAGGCCGCCGTTCCCTGCTAGCAGCTCCTCTGCTGATAGGCTTAACGAATTCTAGAATGGCAGAAGTGGGTGAAGCATGGAGAGTTAAGGTGATTTGCCCCAGGTCACATGCCAGTCACAGAAGCAGGGCAGACAGAGCCTTACTGGCTGGGTCTGAACATAGGGTGTGTGGTGTGCGGGGCCAAAGGATGCTCATCCTCCAGCCTCCTCCCATAAGCTCTCCAGGACCTCCCCTGGGTGGGACAGAGATTCTCCTTCTGAAGTCTTTTGTCTCTAGCCTTACTCTGCCTTGGCCAGCCTGTTTATTAGAGGCAGGGGTGTCTGGGAAGATCAGCAGAAACACAGCAGGGACAAGTGTTGAGTGGATTTCTCTGTCCCACCAGGAGGAAAAACATCTCTCCCTCTCTCTGAGGGGTGATGTAGCTCAAATAATAAAAACCCAGAGACAGATATTGGGGTTCAAGCTGAAGGTTAGAAAAGCAAAGCAGCCGACCACTGGAGAGCTCTTACCTCTATGAAATCTTCAAACTAAAAGAGAATGAGTTCCTGTCTCCTCCCACTTTACATTCCTCTCTAGTGCTGGGATTAAGGGCATGCACCACCGCTGCCTGGTCTGTATGTCTGACGAGTGTGGCTGTTTTGTATTCTGATCTACAGCCAAGCTTTATTTATTAAAATATAAATGAAATTTCACTACAGGATGAGGCACATGGAGGGCCAGATGCCACGAAACCTAGTATCCCCACAGCAGAGTCAGTCAGCACCCCACCCCTCATCCATGCTCACTACCCTCCTGTGAACGACAGCTTGTATTTCTGAGCATTCGCATGTGAGTGCTGTGCGAATGGAAGCTGGAACCACAGCAGCTTCCCCAGAGCTTCTGCAGTCCCTGTCAACATCCATCCGTCCAGGCCATAAGAGCCAGCAGACCACAGTGCAGGGTCTGAACTTGATCTTCAGATAGTCTCCAGATGGCATCATGACTGGTTTAAAGTATGTATTCTTTGGGGGAGGGGTGCACACGTTTGTGGGTTTGTGTGTATAAGTGCATGCATGTATAAGTGCACATATGTGTTCCAATGTGCATACACTTGCGTACATGGGGGCCAGAAGTAAACTCCAGATATATTTCCTCAAGAGCACTCTTCACTTTTCTTTTTTTTTAAAGATTATTTTTGTCTGTGTATGAGTATGTATGTCTGTATGTGTGTATGCTACATGTATGCTGGTGCCCATGGAGGCCAGAAGGAGGCATTGGATCCCCGAGATCTGGAGTTATAGGTTGTTGGGAATTGCTCAGCAAGGGAGCTGGGAACCAAACTTGGCTCCTCTGAAAGAGCAGCAAGCACTCTTAACCACTGAGCCATCTCTCCAGATGCTCTTTTTTTTTTTTTATTTTTGTAAAGAGGTCTCTGCTTGGTCTGCAGTTTGCCACTTTGCCTTTCCTGGCTGATCAGCAAGCCCCATGCCCAGATTTTTATTTTATTTTTTTTAATTTTAGATGATCTGTTCTGAGAACAGAACTCAGGCTTTCAGACCTTGCTGAACACAGCTTTATGTGAGCCTTTGGGCAAGGGATCTCTCTTCAATGAGCCTCAACTTCTGATTTCCTCATTTGTTCGTAGGGATGATAGTCCCCCACCACCCACACACAAAGGGTTGGTAAAAGGATTAAATTAACATGTGCAAAATATTCAGAATAGTTTGACACTAGTAAGCATTAATAAACGTCCATCAGGACCATCACACATATGTCTTTCTTTATGGATTATTGTCAAACAGTCAACCTTGATACTAAAATGTGCTTCCTAGCAGGCTTTAATTCTGCCTACTGATGTTCAGGGCAGCACTGTGCTCTTGTTCCTTGGTGTCTGATGACAATTTATTACAGAGCACTTCCCAAATACACCAAAGTTCACATTCAAGCTCACTGTAGGCATGTAACCCAACACAATGCCTTGGTATGCTACAGCTCAGCCCCGTCCATGTATCTTCCAGTAGTAGCTACTATGTCAACGCTGCCTAAATAGTGGGAGAGCTTTTATTCCAGGGATAGTGACCAGGAAAAAACAGCCAGGATCTGAGGTGAGAGTTCAGTGGACAAGGGGTTTGTCTTGCAAACATGGAGCCCTGAGTTTGGATCCCTATAATCCATGTAAAAGGCTGGGCACAGCAGTGTTTGCAACCCCAGCACTAGCAGGACAAAGACAAGGGACACCCCCAATCTTTCTGGGTAGCCAGGTTGCCCTAGGCAACCACTAGGCTTGAGGTTCAAAGAAGAAACTATGTCCCAAAAGAGGCAGAGAGCAATACAAGAAGACACCTAGCTCTGACCTCCAAAGGTACCTTACACTCATGTGCACACACATATTCCACACATAGACACATATGCACACATGCACACACACACATATCAATCCATATTTAGAAATTTTGGTTCAAATTCTTTTGAACACATCGGGCACCATGTGTTCAATTTGGAGACAAAGAGCCTGCAGATGCAGAGGGCTGAGGGACTTGTCACCCTGGCCCAGTCTCTTTGGACTGAATGGGGGTTGAGCTGGCAGTGTATCTACTTGAGGCTCTTTCTCCAGCTATGATTGCCACTGCATAGAATAAAGATACTGCCTGATACAACCTGTGTGTAGCTTTCACAGGGTAAGAACTTGATGTGAGTACACATGTGTGCTTCTGAACCAGTCACATCTTTCTTCCTGGCTATTGATCTTGGGGAGAAACAACTCCCTTTGGGGCTCATAGGCCTGGGTGAAGCTCGAAAGCAGGGCACATCTGCCTTTGTTTAATGAGACAATTTCTTGTGGGCTTAACATGTGGAGGCTAGCCAGAGTGGGCAGCAGTTGTGGAGCTGTGAAGATGGGTGATAAGGGTGCAAAAACAGGAAGTAAAGCCAGCAGTTTGACAGGACCTCACTACATGAGTGCCACAACTCAGTAGGCCACAGTGGTGTGTCTGACAGAGGGAATGGAGACAGAGTCTCTGGAATGGAGGGTTCTGGGGCACTGAAGGGGATGGGGCTGAAGGAACAATGAAGATAAAAGAGGAAGTGTTTGTTGATAACACAAAAACGTCAAAGGCTTTTCTTTAGGGATAGATCACTTCCTCTAATACAAGTCTATATGTTTACCCTTGTTTTGGTCACTCCAGTCTCCTCATCTCACCAGAGAAACTGCATGAGGCAGGGAAGCCTCGCTGTTTTGGTAGAACAGTGCAATAGATTTAATCCAGTGTGTGTTCTACCATCCGGTGTCATCTATCACACTAGTGAGAATACTTGCTTCAAGGATACTGAGGCCTTCTTGTCCTCTAGATAGACAAGATCAAATCTCCACCCGGGCTAATGTACAACAGAAGGAGCATGTTGGGGAGGCATTCCTGCTCTTGAAGGTCCACCACACATGATTTCCTTCCACACATTTGCCAAAATGTACCACTTGGACTTAGCTGCAAGGGATGCTGGCAAATATGGATGGAGATGGGAGACCTTGTGGATTAGTTCCTTCACTTGTTTACAGTGGCAAGATACCTCCAAAAAGACTTTAGAAAGTAAGGGCTTATTCTGACTCACAGTCTGAAGGTATAGGCCCTCAGGGAAGGTGGCAGGAGAGTAAAGTAGCTGGTCATGCCATGTCTGAGTCAGAAAGCAGAGAGAGAGAGAGAGAGAGAGATGAACTGGTGTTAACTGGCTTCATCTTTTCCTCCTCCTTTTTCAGTCTGGGACTCAAACATATGGGCCTGTGCTACCCATATGCAAGACAGGTTTTCCTTTTTCAGTTAGTCTTCTAGGAAAACTTCCTCCAGACTCAGAGTGTCTCCTAGGTGACTCTAAATCCTGCTGACATTGGAGGTTAACCATTAAATCATGGAACCAGGAAATGGGTTCTGGAACTCAATCTAAAGGCTTGACCTTTAGGGCAAGCATGCCTATTCTTGGGGGAAACTGTGCCATTAGGAAATAGTAGATCTAATCTGCCATTGTCTATAGGAGGTCACAGAGGAGGTCCCTTCAGTATATCAGAGGATGGGGGTTCTAGTGGGAGAAGGGGCAGAGTGTTGACTGATATTGATAGTTACCAGAGCTTTTTGTACCATATCTACATAAACACACACACACACATACATAGAGATAGAGAGATACACAAATACATACACACATACACATAATCACAATGATACTTCTCAGACAGACTCACAACCCCCCATATACATAATTCTTCTCTCACAAATAATTTTTAAATACACATATGTTTATACATACCAAGTCCCTATTTTGTAACCATAAAAGGTCTTCAGATGCCCAAGTATTAATTCCTAAGGAAAGAAAAGTACCTCTCTGGAAAGCTCTCAGACACACCCAGGATCTTAGAGATCACTATGAGAGAGAGGGGGAAAGGTGGGGAGATTGAAGCAACCATTAATTAAGACCTGTTCTGTTTTTGGTAAGTGCCAATACATATCAAGGCAGTGCAGAGCCAGGGATAGACAATGCTGAAAACGGCTAAGAAACCAGCTTCTAGACTAGTACCTCTCAGGGCACTCCCTAGGAAAGCCTTTTTTCTTCTTCGCAATTTGTTGCAGAGCAAGAATTTTAGAGGAACATAATTGGAATAAATTCTCAGAACACCTATCACGTGCTTGTATGTGACAACCAGTGCTAAATCTCTACAAAACATGGGCACTTATCCCTGTCTTCTGTATTCTCTGACTGTTGATCAGGGACAGACGGTTTGTAGGCCAGCATCCATTTGTGTATCGTACTTACATGATTCTCTCTCCTCCATGGAGCAGCAGGGATGTGACAGCTCAGCTGGCATTGGTCACAGTTAGGGTTACTCCATTTTAGTCCCTATGCCTTGACCACCTCTTTGCAACGAGGTCCTTTGTACAGTTTCTGTTCTCCTGTATCATGTCTACTTAAACTATTTCTGCTATCATGATTCCAGGTATGCAGGTCTGTGAAATACATATTAGACCAAACATTTATTGATAACAGCCCATCAAGAAATTGATTTTTGAACAATTCCTTGGTATACATACAATTTTACCATGTGCTGAAGAGCAAAGCAAATTTGCATACTAATGAGATGGATATGCTTGTTTATTTTTAAATGAAGAATTAAATCTTGGCTGAATATTTGATACTGGAGAATGTGGAGTATCTTCAACATTTTTGAGAGTTGATTGATATTTTGATTTTGTAATCTGCAATACTGAGAATGCCACTTTGCATAAATACATAATATAAAATGGCAGAAGGATATTTATGGCCATTTCAAAAGACATTGACAAAAATTCTGTCCTAATCCCAAGCCAAAAAATCATTTAATTTGAGTTTTCATGTGACTCAAGCCAGCAGCTCAAACAACAGTTTTTAAAATCAAACACAATACAATCCAAAGATATATAATTTGATACTTACATGCTGGGCAAGAATGGGAAAAAATAGTAAAATTTTGCTTTTTATAATGAAGCCAATATGTTTAAATAGAGCAGAAATCTCTGTATGTAGAGTAAAAACACTAAAATATGCAATAGCCTGGTCTGAGGTGTTCCAGGCAGAGTTTGTTGGCTGTGCTTGGTGTGACAACAGTGACAGTGTGATGTGTACACACTGCACGCTCAGAATCAAGGCTACAGTGTCATGGGATGCAGACAGTGTAGTGTGTACACACTGAACACTCAGAATCAAGGCTTCAGTGCCACGGGTTGCAGCATGGGTGAATGCTTCCAGAAACATATTGGATGTATTGTGAATTTGACTTTGTATTAACTTGGGGCTATTGTGTTTTCAGAAATGTTCAGGTGTTGCTGAAATGTTCATTACAGTTATGGTAGTTATATGTTAAATGGTCCTGTAAGGTGGTTATGACATGAAGTTTAAAACATCAATAACAATTTTTAAGTATGTGTGTGTATTACTACGTACATATGAATGTATTGCCTGTGAAGTTCAGAAGAGGGCATTGGATCCCCTAGAGATACAGTCTGCTGTGAGCCACCCCATGTGGGAGCTGGGAATTGAACTCAGATCCTCTACACAAGCTGAGCAATCTCCCTGGTTTTGAGCTCTCTGCTGAAATCTAAACTCTAGATTTTGCCTTCCTCCACCCCAGGCCAGGCCTGACTGACTTGTGATGCTCTTACCTGAGCGGGGAAAGTTAGAGGGTGTTGGGGCGGGGTTTAATATAAGCAGTGGTCTAGGCTGGAATTTCTGATAAGGAACTTTGGTGGCCTCTTGTGAGTCTCAGACCC
The DNA here is from genome assembly GCF_014885135.2 of Alexandromys fortis. Taxonomy (NCBI): domain Eukaryota; kingdom Metazoa; phylum Chordata; class Mammalia; order Rodentia; family Cricetidae; genus Alexandromys; species Alexandromys fortis. The sequence goes on from NW_026068037.1 coordinate 406,794, forward strand.
TTGGCAAGAGACTTAGGAGCTATGTCATTTCACATCTAGGTCCCAAAGTGAAATATCCAAGTATGGAGTTGGGGATGCTTGTTTAGCTGGGAGAGCTACCGACTGATGGGCAGGAATGTAGGAGGAACACAGAATTCTGGACTTGCTTCAAGAATTACTGGGTAGCTCTCTTAAGGAGGATGTGATGGGGTGTGTAAGAACTCACAGGTAGTAGATGAGCTCCATTCAATCCCTAGATTCTGACTAGCACCCACTTTTCTCTGGTGGTTCTCTGGTACCTAGAATTTACTGGATGCCATGTATTAAACAGAGCAGTCCTGGGATCGGGGCAGATTCTTTGGTTGTTGAAACCCCCAGTTCAGGCCACAGACACTACATGAAAAGCTCAGCTGAAGAACAGTGAGAACAGAATCCCTGGGGCTTATTGACCAGCCAACCTAGCTTAGCCAATGCACTCCCAGTTTAGGAGAGTATTACTTCAAAAAATCAAGGTGGAGAAGCCACCTTAGAAACAATACCTATGGTTTACATCTGGCTTCCACATACACACATATATATATACATCTGTGTGTATGCGTGAGCGCGTGCGCCAGCACACACACACACACACACACACACACACACACACACACAGAGGTAAGATTCCCATCGATGGCACTTGGTCCTACCTCTGTCACTTCTCTGAAGGGAAGAGCAGTCATGACTTTCTTCAAAGTGTCAGGAGGTTGAATGAAACCATGTGCTCACAGAAAGGCCAAGTAAAAACTGGCAGCTACTACTAGAAAAAGCAAACTTGATTCTGCCCCAGCTAGGCTAGAAAGGTTTAGCGCTCTCTCTCTCTCCCTCCCTCCCTCCCTCTCTCTCTCTTTCTCTCCCTCTCTCTCTCTCCGTCTCTCTATCTCTATCTGTGTGTGTGTGCATGCACACACGTGAGCCCTTCCATGTGTCTAAGTTGGCCAGAAGAAGGTGTCAGAGCCCCTGAAGCTGACTACAACAGGCAGTTATGAGCTACCTGACATGGATATGTTGGGACCTGAACTCAGGTCCTCTACAAGAGCAGCGAGTTCTCTTTATCCTTTTCTCTTCTCTGACTGTTTATACCAAGAGCAGAGCCCTTTCTGATTCCTTAGAAAGCACAGCTAACCTCAAGCTGACTTCTGGGCTCATGATCCATGTCCTAGGGCTGCTAGGGCGAGACATATTAAGTGTGGAAAGTCGTGTTCAGAGCAGGTATTCCAGGCACAGGGACGCAGTCTCCTCTCTCAGGGCTGTACTCTTGCAGTCCCCACAAGCCAGAGACCGTACTGGGCTTGACCCAGATCCATAGCTGCACTACCTGGCTAGGGTCTGGCTCCACTTGCCCATCTTCAAAGTAAGGATCGTGAGAGCCAACCCTGCCAAGCTTAGAGCACAGACAACAAACAAGGGTCATGTCAGACTGCTGAGCCTACAGCTGCCAGCAGGCTCTGTCCTTACCGGCATTAGGTCCTGCTGCTCCAGTCGGCACCTCAAGACACCAGGAGAAGGAACTGGTGAACCTCAGTGTCTCCTGCAGCCCTGCGGCACTGGCCACACCAGGGCCCTTTCTTGGATCCTGCCCAGGCTTAAAAACTTGTAGGTGGTCACAAGCGACAGAGGATACTGTGCTCTGGGGAAATGGATGTGTGATAAGTTCCAGGGCAGTGAGGACTTAGAACAACAACAACAACAACAACAACAACAACAACAACAACAACAGCAAAGCACCAAAACCCTTTATTTATAGCCTGGCAAGATGGCTTGGAGGGTGAAGACACTTGCTACGAAGCCTGAAAACCTAAGTTCACTTCCCGGGTCCCTTACGGTAGAAGAGAAAACAGACTCTTGCCTCCACACACATGACATGGCATGCATGCCTCCCCACCCCTCCACACACACGACATGGCATGCATGCATCCCCACCCCTCCACACACACAGCATGGCATGCATGTATCCCCACCCCTCCACACACACAGCATGGCATGCATGCATCCCCACCCCTCCACACACACAGCATGGCATGCATGCATCCCCACCCCTCACACACATGGCATGGCATGTATGCATGCCTCCCCACCCCTCCACACACAAAATAAACATATAAAATGCAGTAGAAAGCAGACTTCCTTTAAAAATTGTTATTAGTGTCTGTGCACATGCACAGATGTGATGGCGCATGTATGGAAGACAATTTTATAGAGCTGACTCTATGTCCATCTTTTCAGGGTTCAAGGGTTGTACCCACTGAGCTATCTTGACACCCCCCAATAAAGAATTTTTTCGATAAAAAAAACCTATTTCTATATCTGTCAGTGACTGAGAAGTTAGTCCTAGCTGTGTGACCGTGGGCAAACCATCTAACGTCTCTGAGCCTCAGATATTTCTCTGTACTCTGAAATAAGAGCACGTTGTCACTCTGAAAGGTCATAGTGTCTGGATAAAGAGAAAAGTCCCAGATAGCCCTAAGATGCTGGTCACCGCTGCTAGCCTCTTCCACCCCATCCCCTGTGGGGCAGGGGTACAAGTGGGGATTGGAGAATCAATCTCCTTTAAGAGAACTCCCAAGCAGACTGGGCCAGGACAGCAGCCCCCAGGAATTGATGGGCTGTCAATCGCTGTCAGCTTCGTCCTCCCAGCAGGTCCTCAGGTGGAAGTCTTTGGGCGCTGCTATTTCATATTTGATATCTTAATCATTTTGCTTGGCTCTGAGTTTGAGAGGATAGATGGGAGTTGATAGAGGCATTGTGTTCTCAAGGGTGAAGGCTTTAGAGATAGGAAAGGGGGGTATAGGAAAGCTTCAGGGGGTGTCTTTATTCTGAGGCTGACCTCTCTGCAGGATTGCCTATGGGAGTGGCCCAGACCCTATCTCTGGGCAGAATAGACTAGATGCCATGGCAAAGGTCTTAGCGATCAGCTTGTTTCCAAGATTCCAGAAGGTTTCCCCAGGACAACTCAGGCTACCATGGACAAGGCCCCATGTGGAGACACTGATTCCTATCAATCCTTTCTCAAAGATGGCAGGATCAGGCAAGGCCTTCCTAGCCTAGGAACTCTGCTACAGGTCTCTGGGATGAGCCAGTTTGCTGACAGAACGTGACAGCTCCGTGGGAGTCAGGGCGACCTCCTGGGCTTCGGTGGGTCACTGTCACCACCTCTGAGCAGCATGTTCAGTCTCTGTCACCTGCTCTCTCCTGTTAACACCAGCAGCCTGCAACAGGAACGGATCCTTCCGCACAAGGAGCTCCCTTGCAGGAGAGAGGTGCTGGGTTCAGGCTCAGGGTAGGACCTTTGATTCCCAAAGCAAAGGCCCAGAGAGGTCTCCAGGACCCCTGAGGACTTCTAGTGTTAGGGGATGGGTGGAGGGATGTTAGCAACAGATGTGGGGGAGGGGCAATCACCCCACTAATTCCTGAACCTTCCTTGTCCCACCCAGGTGCCTTTGCACTTCTCTGTTGCCCCCCTCCCCGGCCCCACATCCACCTCTGTCCCATGTCTAGATGCCTCTCCTCACCCATACTTTCTTTCTTTTTTTTTTTTTTTTTTTTTTTTTTTTTTTTTTTTTGGTTTTTCGAGACAGGGTTTCTCTGTGGCTTTGGAGCCTTTCCTGGAACTAGCTCTTGTAGACCAGGCTGGTCTTGAACTCACAGAGACCCACCTGCCTCTGCCTAATCCCCGAGTGCTGGGATTAAAGGCGTGCACCACCATCTCCCGGCCCTCACCCATACTTTCAACTATCATTTTATTTCCTTCATCTTTGAATTCATTGCCTTACTTTTGGGCACTTACTTAGTCAAACCTGGAGAGAATGTCTGTCTCCTTTCTTTTCTCTGAAACTCCATCCCAAACATTTCTCTCTTGTCTTTGCTCTCGCCCCAACTGTCCCCTGCATCTTCCAGATCACTTCGTTCATGGTTTTACCATTTTCTCTGCCACACCCCTAATTCTTGCCCCTTCCTTCTTCCTTCCTCTCTCCCTTCTGGTCACCGTTTATCCACCATTTCTACCTTTCCCGGTCTCTGCCGTCCTCTCAGTGGGCCTGCATGTGTCTCTGTTGCTCTGTGTCTGCCTGTGACTGCACCCTATCACCCCACCCTTTCTTACTCTCTGTGTCTGCCTCCCTCCTCAGGATGATCCCAGCCTCCAACAAGGCCTTCGTGGTCAACAACCTAGTGTCCGGGACGGGCTACGACTTGTGTGTGCTAGCCATGTGGGACGACACAGCCACGACGCTCACGGCCACCAACATTGTGGGCTGCGCCCAGTTCTTCACCAAGGCTGACTACCCACAATGCCAGTCTATGCACAGTCAGGTCCTGGGGGGCACCATGATTCTGATCATCGGGGGTATCATTGTGACCACGCTGCTGGTCTTCATCGTCATCCTCATGGTCCGGTATAAAGTTTGCAACCACGACACCCCGGGCAAGATGGCGGCAGCCACTGTCAGCAATGTGTACTCGCAGACCAATGGGGCCCAGCCTCCACCTCTGGGCGGGATCCCTGTTGGGCAGCTTCCTCAGGCACCACCCAAGGTTGTGGTCCGGAATGAGTTGATGGACTTCAGTACAAGCCTGGCCAGGGCCTGTGACTCTTCTTCCTCCAGCTCTCTGGGCAGCGGGGAAGCTGCAGGCCTGAGCCGGGGTCCCTGGAGGCTCCCACCCCCTGCTCCTCGCCCCAAGCCCAGCCTTGACCGCTTGATGGGAGCCTTTGCCTCCCTGGACCTCAAGAGTCAAAGGAAAGAAGAACTTCTAGACTCCAGGACTCCAGCAGGCAGAGGGGCAGGGACATCAGCCAGGGGCCACCACTCAGACCGAGAGCCACTGTTGGGGCCCCCGGCCACCCGTGCCAGGAGCCTCCTCCCTTTGCCCCTGGAGGGCAAGGCCAAAAGAAGCCACTCTTTTGACATGGGAGACTTCGCAGCTGCAGCTGCTGCTGCTCCTGGTGGCTACAGCCCTCCTAGGCGGGTCTCGAACATCTGGACGAAGCGCAGCCTGTCTGTCAATGGCATGCTCTTGCCCTTTGAGGAGAGTGACCTGGTGGGAGCCCGGGGGACATTCGGCAGCTCAGAGTGGGTAATGGAAAGTACTGTGTAGCGGGGGCGGGCGCACCCTTCCTCCCGCTCTCGGTCAGCACTGGCAAGTGTTTGTGGAGTTTTTATGGTGATGTTTACATCCAGGGACAGTCTTGTCTCCCTGTCAACAGCCTCATGTCCTGCCCAGCTACACCTCTTTCCCCGTGTCACCTTCCCATGCCTGTCCCCACCACCCAGCGGGGTGTGCTCAGGGAATGGGACTCACTCAAGTGTCAGACTGAACCCTGAGTGTTTGGAGAGGCAGCGTACTGCCTTTCTACTCACAGATGTAGCGACAAGCAAGCGGCTTCGGATTGCTTATGGATCCAGTGTTGTTTTGATTTCTTAATTTATTTTTCCATTTCCCAGACTCCTCTTCATTCTTCTGGAAAATCGAGAGTGTTCTCTACGTGTGAAAGTGTGTTCCCAGAAGCCTGGTGGGATGAGGTGAAGGTGGGTGGGAGTTAGCAAGATTCTGGTTATTCTGGGGAACCACCCCCAGAGACTGCATAAGCCCTGCCCAGAGACCCCATAACCCCTGCCCAGAGACCCCATAAGCCCTTCCCAGAGACCCCATAACCCCTGACCAAAAACCACACAACCCCTGTCCAGAGACCCTATAACCCATGCCCAGAGACACCATAACCCCTCACCAGAAACCCCATAACCCTTGCTAAGATCCCTCTAAGCCCTGCCCAGAGACCCCATAATCCTTGCCCAGAGACCCCATAAGCCCTGCCCAGGGACCCCCATAACCCCTGCCCAGAGACTCTATAAGCCCTGCCCAGAGACCCCATAAGCCCTGACCAAAAACCACATAATCCCTGCCCAGAGACCCCATAACCCCTGCTAAGATCCCCATAAGCCCTGCCCAGAGACCCCATAAGCCCTGCTAAGATCCCCATAAGCCCTACCCAGAGACCCCATAAGCCCTGCCCAGAGACCCCATAACCTCTTCCCAGAGCCCCAGAGCCCCTGGCCAGCCCTATAGCCTGCTTTGGGATGTGTGAATGACCCAGCTTCCTTTTGTTCCCAGACATGACACCCACACCCAGCAAAACAAAGTTAGAGAGTTGACCCCAAGCTGCAGGTGGCCCTGAGAGAGGGTTTGTGATGTGGGGCAGAAGGGATCGTACCTTGAGGGCACCTCCTCTTCTCCTGGGAGTGATGATCTGTGCTGATCAAAAGGACTTTTATGTGACGGAGATGAGGAGAATAGGCCACTGAACGACATAGGAAAGACCTAGTCTCTCTTTGGACCTCAGTGTCCCTCCTGGCAAAGCCCTAGGAAGGTCCTAGGCTGCCAAAGGTGAACTAGGTCTTCCCAACTCTAGCTGATCACCTGAACGGAGCACAAGCACTGGGTCAATCCCGACCCCTCCCGTGGCACTGTGGGAACATGCTAGAAGCTTCCAGCGGAAGCTGAACTTCTTTAAAACATTCTTCCAGAGAGCTCAGGAGGATCTGTAATCAACCTGTGTTTAAACTGTCCTCCCTCTCTCCAGAGCATGAAGCTTACCTAAAGTGACCAAGCCAGAGCAGAGGAAAAGGTTGCCTGTCTCCTGGGGAGGTTTTTTGCCGCCACGATCCTGTCTTCCCCCCAACCACGGTGGTTCTGGGCAGAGTCAGTGCCTTGCCTGTTCCTTAAGATGACGTTCAGGGTGCTCATGGTGAAATAAGGAGTGCCTTCTCATGACTCCCTGCAGAGTATGTGTCCACGGAGGCAATGGAGTAGGAGCAGAAGGGGGTCTTGGCTCATGCCCACCCACCCCGCCCCTACTCCACTCCCACACACCTGGGGAAGAGCTGCTTTAGAGAGAGTGACAGCCTGCCTCTGCCACGTCTGTGCTGTCTCCTGCCTTCCAGCTCTCTCCCCAGAGCCTGCGTATTACCTCTCCCTCCTTCTGTCTTCCTAACCTCACCATTCGGTCTAGCCTGCAACACAGGCATACAACCTGCAGAGCCTGCGAGTGAGAGCATGTTCAGTGTCTGATGAACTCAGAGCCCCATCCAAGAACACAACACACAGAGATGACACTGTCTCTGCAGATGACCCCGTGGTTCTGCCAGGGAGCCTCCCATTCCACACCTGCATCCTCCTTCCCTCCTCCCTCTCCCTTCTCACCCCTCCTGTTGCTGTCCCCTTCTCTGCCTGCTGCCTTTCCCATAATTATTTTCTAGTTCTGATAAAGTCAACCGAACACCAGACTATTGTCTCCAGAAACCCAAAACCATTTTCCACGCTAGTCTAGGCTCCAGGGCTCTAGAATGTCCCTTCTCTGTCACACTAACCCACTGGAAGGACATTTCTAGGGCCAGGCTATAGGTCAGCTGGCAGAGTGCCTACCTAGCATGCACATGGCCCTGGGTTTGACCCTCAGCGCTGCGTGAACTGGCTGTGGGGGTGCATGCCTATAATCCAGCACTTGAAAGGTGGATGCAGGAAAATCCCAAGTTTGAGGTCATCCTTTGCTACGTGAAGAGTTTGAGGTGAGTCTGGGCTATACAAGACCCTGCTTCAAAACAAAACAACCTCCACAAAGGAAACCTCTCATCCTTCCTTACCTCCTACTTTCCTGCTCCAATTTCCCACTGCACACGTCCCACCCATCCTGTTAGAGTGATCCGAAGAGGAAGTGGACCCAAAGACCACCTTCTTTCTCACCTTTGGATGACTCACTGTCCCTCTTGGTCAGCAGCTCAGGGCCATGGTGGCATGCTATGTAGCTGCTTTTGTGTACTCGTGTTTCTAACATGGATGGGGAAGCAATGCCCCCAGGGTCAGAATGTAAGTGTACATATCCTCTTTTTTAAAAAAGTCAGGTAAAATGCACACTTTTAAAAAGCAGCCATACCACATTGCCTGGGAGGGGAGGAAAAGGAATCTTCTCATGTCTGTGGATGTCTGCTCTTCATTTCTCTGGAAGCTCTTGGTTTCCTAAAGATGACTCTGAAGTGCCATTTTCCCTGTGCACCTGCGTTTGTGAGTGCCTGACGAGAGTTTGCTTCCTGCCAAGTTCGTGTACAAGGTGCTAGCAAGGGCCTCTCCCCCTCTGACACCCAAGATGGGAGAAGGTGTCCTTCCCTCGTGTCCTTCTAGCCACTTCTGGCCATATGAGCTAACTCTACCAGCCTGGCCCAGCCATTTTTATTTCCAGGGTTGTGGTTGCTGCCTTACAGGACCATGGGGACATAGGTGCCTTCCCAACATTTGACTGAGCAGCAGATAGCTCTATTTATCAAAAACCTGCCTGTATTCAATAGCACTAATAGTAGGGACAAGGTGGCCAGGAGTTCAAGTGAACCTTGCCTACACAGTGAATTGTAAGCCAGTCTGAGCTACAAGAGACTCAGGTTTAAAATAAGGAGTGGGAGCTGGAGGGGTGATTTAGCAATTAAGTGTATTTGCTGTTCTTGTAGAGGATCCAAGTTTGGTTCCCAGCACCCATAGCAGGCAGCTCATAATCACCTACAACTCCAGCTCTGGGGAAATTTTTTCTGGCCTCCATGGACACCCACACACTGGTAGCAGACACTCACACATACAGACAAACACACACACACACACACACACACACACACACACACATTCTTAATGCCTTGCTGGTAACCAAATGCAAAGTGAAAAACCCAATGTGTCCCGAGCACTCAGCTTCTGAGCCTGCCTTCATGCACTGTCTAGAGCAGGGCCACCCAACAGAACAAAACAGGAGGCCCGCTATAATTCTGGATTTTCTTTTAGCCACAGTAAACTAAGTATGAATAGGTAAAATTAATATTACTAAGATGCTTTATTCAAATCTGTATATCTAAAAAGCTCTTACAACAAGCAGTCACTATAAAATTAGGGAAGATACTACACACACACACACACATATATAATCTGGTGTGTATATTTTGCTTGTACTTTCAATCTCATCTTGGACTGACCACTTTTAAAGCACCTGAGTCCTAGTTGTGGCTAGTTCAGACAGGCATATTGGACAGTGTGATTCTAGACATATAAAGGGCTTAGAGGCACAGCTTCTGGAGGACAAGAGAAATGTCTCCTGAATTCCTGTGGGATCCTGCAGTTTCCAGGTTCAGTGCCTCATGTGTCACCTAAAGTCTCACTATGTCATCTCTATGTTCTCTCACGGTAGACAAGAGCATAATGAAGCCCTCAGTGCTTAGAAGGGTTAAGGAATCTGTCCAGGGTCACGTGAGAAGTCTGACTGCAAAGCCCGAGCTCTTTCCAGCACACATCCCTGCCACCCACCCCATAGAGTTCTCCTCCTTCCAGCCAGGCACAGACAACACTGAACAACAACACAACAACTTCTTTTTGGAGTCCTTGATTTGGTCTCAGTTCTGACAGACTCTGAGGCATCGACTCTAGGCTCAAAGTCATGGTTAAATGTTCGCGCTGACCTCACTTTGGGCTTTCTGTCTTAGTCAGAGTTTCCACTGCTGTCAATAGCCATCATGGCCACGGTAACTCTTACAAAGTAAAACGTTTCATTGGTGAGGCTCACTTACAGTTTTAGAGGCTTGGTCCATTATCATCATGGCAGGGAGCATGGAGGCAGATGTGGTACTGGACTAGCAGCTAAGAGTCCTACATCTTGCAGGCAACAGGAAGTCAACAGAGACACTGGGAAGTAGTAAAATTATGGAGGCCAATTACATTCAAGCTACCACATGGATCTTCCTGTACCCACAGCACCTGCCTTTCACTGGCCAGGAGATATCTATAAACTGGACTGTGTTGCCCAGCTTTTCCTGCCGTCACCCCTTCTCTCCTGAAGGAACTTTCAGGAAGTCCCGTGGCTAGCCTTTGGTCAGGCATCTTTGCTAGATGTGATATGGCTGAAATAGCATAACCCCAGCCGGTTGCCAAACTTTTTGGCAAAGAACTAACCCCACTTCTCCGCTTTCCTGGTATTGACACATTCTTGGGTTTCCCTAAGAGGGAATGTTTCTCATTTCCCCATTGCAAATATTGAAATTCCAAGAGACACGTTTTTCTCAAAGGATGTCATTTTTAGCTAAGTAGTTGAGAATGTCAAGATGTCAGGCTCCCAGTTCTTACATCGAAAGCCTGGGGTACGGAGTTTTCCACAGTACGATCCATCTCTCCATCTCTATGTGCTTTCTGTCAAGTCTCAGGGTATCTGTAGGCTTGAGTGGGCCCCCTCTGTCTTCTTCCTGTAGCCCTTGAGAATTCTACAAGCTGCAGCTGGAGGTACAAACTGGCTTATTCCGTAGAAAGATGGCAGGCAGGCAGCAGTAAAACCTGAACATGCTTGAAATATCACACCTAGATTCCCGCACCCAGACCTTCTATCCCACACACCTGGCAGAGGCAAGAGTTTGTTGTGAGAAGACAGCATTTCACAGGTAAACACCTGAGCTTCCCCAGTTTGCAGAACAGAACCGGACCCATCCCAGATGTTTCCTGACATCTGCAGGAACAATGCCCCTTCACAGTTTAAAAATATCTAAGTGTGCTTCACATTGTAGACTCTCGGCTTCCAGCCCTTAGGGTGCCTCTCCGTTTCCTCACCGGGTGACTTGTACAACAAAGCTCTTAGGGTTCCTTCTGGGCAGCATACCACTGAAGGAAGCACCATGTTCCCCCAGACCCAAGAGAGGCTCAGCCTCCGCTTCTGTGTTACTGCAACAACATAGCTGACAAAGGCACCTTGATGAAGGAAGGGTCATGTCAGCTCATGGTTTATAAGGGGATGTGGTCCATCCTGGAGGCGAAGGTGTGGTCACATAGCATCCAGTCAGGAAGCAGGAAGAAGAGTACTGGCTTCCGGCTCTTCATTCAGTCCTGGACCCCAGCGAGTGGGATAGTGCCATCCACACTTAAGGTGGGTCTTCCTTCCTCAGTTAAATTTCTCTGAAAACAGCTCACAGATGTACCTGGAGACATATTGACTAGGTGGTTCTATACCCCATCAAATCAACCTTCGGTATTAACCATAACAGCTGTGTTTCTGAGTCCTCATCATTGCCATGGTACATCACCTGATGATGTCCTTGTCTCCATCCTCAATCTATGTGACATCTGGCAACTCTCTCCTGATCATGTCTCAGAGGAAGTGGTGCCAAGCAATAGGCTCTTCTTTGCTTTTGCTTCTGTTTTTGATGAGATTGTTGATGCTACAGTTCCTTTAACCACCAGCCAGATGTGCTATTGACTGATCAGAGCCAGCCTTTTTCTCTACCATCTCACACTGGTGACATCTGGGGCTAGGGCTGGAGGATCGCAGCACCTGATCTCGGAGACACCAGTGGATTCCACAGTGACATGCTGACACTCCTGATGATGGGAGGGAATCTGAGCTGCCACCATCTCCATAGAATTCCCTTTGCCCATCTGGTCCTTAGTCATCCAGCCCACTGACTCTCCATTCAGGCTGTCTATCTGGAGAGTAGAGGTGAACACACCCTGTCTGACTTTTTACTTCCTCTGTAATCTGTCTATTTATGCTCTCTGGAGCACCTCATAGTGACTATTAACATGTATAGATTTTGCAATGGTTAGTTTTCTTTGAATGCCACAGACAACTTCCAAGATGTTTCCTTTCTGCCAGCCCATTCCAGTCCATGGTTCCCTGTGTTAGCTAGCCTGCCTGATGCCTCAGGGCAGCATGACTTTCTTGTTCTAGAAGGCCTCAGACCGCCCCCCCCCGCCCGGCAGGGAGTCCACACGTCTCGCTATTCGAGAAGGAATGTTGCCAGAAGGGAGACAGCTCAGTGGATAAGACTGTTTACCATGGCAGCTGGAGGCTCTGAGTCTGAATCCTTAGCACGCATGTAAAGCCAAGCGTGGTGGTGAAAGTCTGTAACCCTAGCGGAGTGGTTGGGAGACAGAAGGGTTCACCAGAACTCACTGGCCTTCTAGCTCAGCCGAAAAACACCAAACTCCAGATTCAGTGAGGGATCTTGTCCCAAAGGAACAAGAAGAATGATAGAGAAGGCCACCCAGCATCTTCCTCTGCCCTCCACATGCCCTTCTCTGGGCATGGGTACCCCTCCATACACATAGATACAGACATATGCATGCGACACACACGCACACGCATACACACACACACACACACACACACACACACACACACACGCACGCACGCACGCACCCCTTAATCCCTGAAGCCTCACTCCAACCCCTGTCCTCTGCCATGTTTGCCTCATCAGCTATGCTGGGGGAAGATGGGAAGCACCTGAGGACACCGTTTGCGTCTCCATCAAAGATAGTCTGGTTGTTTACCTACTCAGACCAGCTATCGGAAGTTCCTTAAACCTTTTATAGGCAGATAAAAGCTGATGTGTTCATATCAAACTGCAAAGTTAAGCTGATAATCACAGCTGACATTTATCAAGACTTTCCTGTAGGCCACAGGCTTCCCAAGAGCTCTAGATGAGTTACCTCAGTTCTGCACAACCTTCGGGAGATGGCAGGAGCAGCCAAACTTGCCTCTGCTCAGCCCCCTAGCAATCAACTAAAACACTGGGTGACTGGATTTGCTCTGAAGTGGACAACAGAACTTCAGGGGGATAAGAAACACAATGTCACCTGTGTCTCATGTCACAGGGTGTGGGACCCTTGCGTTCCAGGAGACTAGGCTCTGAAGAGAAAGAAAGACATGAAGGAGCTCAGAGGGACTCATTCAGCCTGCTTCTGAAGAGCTGAGCACTAGTGCAAGGCCCAGTGTGGAGGGAAACAAGAGCCCCACAGTCCAAGACGGACCCTCTCACTGGAAGAATGCATTCTAAAAAGATGTTTGATATTTTGGTTTATGTGTGCATGCTGTGTGTGTATGGATACCTTTAGGGGCCACAGGTGAGCTTCAGATCCCCCAGGAGCTACTGTGACAGGAAGTTGTGAGCCACACCCACTGTGGGTTCTGGGAACCAATCAGAAGATCAACACATGTTCTTAACCAAGGACCATCTCTTCAGCACCCTTCATCACATTTTAAGTCCTAAAATCTTGACACATCTTACCAAAGGGGAATTAAAACCAGGAATGAGGAAATGGTTGGCTTTGAGTCAAGCATGGTCATGGTATGATTAGACCAGGACAAACATTCTGAAGAAGGCAGCTCTAGATACCACAGGTGTGGAAGGTGGTGGTGACAGAAAGAACAAGGCATGCTTGCCGAAAGGATAGCTGCAAAACCCTGGAGGGTCTTGAGTAGCCCCAGACAGAGATGGCTGCTCCTGGGCAAGGGGTGGTCAGCAGCAGAACCCAGGTAAGGATGCTGTTTTTTGGACTTGGTTTCCTTTTCTGGAAACTCTCAGTATTGAGTTCAGTAATTCCACCTGTGGAGCACCCTGTGCCTATATGATCTCACATAGCTCTCACCAAGTCAGGAAAGGGAGAATGACAGCAACAATTAATATTAATGACACGCAAGATTGAAATCATTATTGTAATTATAGCATAGTCATTTCAAGTATGTCAGATTCTCAGGGTTGGCAAAAGAAGTCATCCTCCCCAGCCTCCCTCTCTAAGTATTAGAGTTCCTTGCTCAATATCCGTGAATATTCTTATTAGTCTTATTAGCAGCAAAGCCGGGTATGATGAATGTTAGGCCTAGCCCAGGGCAGGGAGGGGCCTTGGTGCCACATTCCATGCTCAAGCTGAGCCCTCCAGGTAAAGCTTGCATTCCCACCTGAGGGAAAGCCAGAGCCCAGCCAGAAGGCAGATTCCAGTGACTTCTAAATAATGTTGGAAAACAGGTAGACAGGACTGGGGATGTAGCTCAGTTGGTAGAGTGCTTGCCTGGAACATTCCTGGGACCTAGGTTTTAGCCATAGCACAGGAATGGTGAGGCCTGCCTGTAATTCCATGACTAGGGAGGTGGAAGGAGGAGGTTCAGGATGCCAAGGATGCCAAGGTCATCCATGACTACATAGTGAGTTCAAGGCCAGCCTGAGCTATGTGAGGAGAGAGAGAGAGAGAGAGAGAGAGAGAGAGAGAGAGAGAGAGAGAGAGAGAGAGAGCAAGCAAAAAGGGAGAGAGAAAAAAAGAAGGGGAAAAGGTAAAGAGATAAAGAAAGAGAGAGGAGAACCAGGGCCTGGTCAGGGAAGTTTTAAAGGCAGCTGGACCCTTGCAAAATCACCACTGGTCTCCCATGATGCTGAGACAAGGAAAGAGACAGAGACGTGTTGGAGGAAGGTCTTTTGTTGGTTCCCGGCCGCCTGGCTATCTTAGACTCAAAATAATCACACAGAAACTATATTAATTTTAAATCACTGCTTGGCCCATTAGCTCTAGCTTCTTATTGGCTAACTCTTACATATTAATTTAACCTATCTCCATTAATCTGTGTATCACCACATGGCTGTGGCTTACCGGGTAAAGTCCCCAGTTTCTGTCTCTGGTGGGCTCCATGGCTTCTCTCTGACTCCGCCCTCTTTCTCCCAGCAAACAGCCTAACTTTCTCCACCTAGTTCTTTTCTTCTCTGCCATAGGCTCAAATCAGTTCTATATTCATTGACCAATAAAACAACACATAGACAGAAAAACCTCCCACACCAGAGAAGTGTAGAGAGGATGAGATACTTTCTCCAGACCCCTTTATGTTCTTAGAGTCACAGTCCCGAGATCATCTAGAGGTGCCAGGGAAACTGCAGCCCTCACTGCTGGCATGGGGATTATGGGGGCTCCAGTTCTCACTCTTTACCCCCAGTGCTGGCGCAATGTAGAAGCCAACACGGAACAGCTAGGGCTCTGGAGGACACAGACGTGCCTATCAGCCTTCCCTTGGCTTTCCTTCTTGTATCTTCTTGAACGACTTTACTGGAATGGGAGCGACAACCAGAAAGGGCTCCCTGTGAGAGCCCGGCCCTGCTCAGGAACTTAAAGGTGATATAGAGGCCCTTATTTGAAGTAGTATGGGTGCCTCTGGGGTCCAGGGATGACCAGTCAGCTCATTAGCCAGCTTTCCCTGCCCAAGGCCTCCTTGAGCCCAAATGCCCAAGGTCCAGAGTGAAGCGAGGGGACCTCAAAAGAAACAATGCAGAGGACTCAACTGTTATAGAGGTCTCACATTTAAAAACTGTGTGTGTGTGTGTGCCCACGCGTGCACACACATGTCTGCATGTGTGCTTGTGTGTGTACATCTCATGGTGCTCATGTAAAGGTCAGAGGGCAGCTTCAAGGGTTGGTCCTTGCATTCCACCTTGTTTGAAGCGGGTCTCTTGTGGCTCACCTCTGCCTGTGCCAGACTAGCAGGTCTAGCATTCTTCTGTCTCTGCTCACATCTTCCAAGAGTAGCCCTGGGGCTGGAATGCACCTGTTGCATCCAGTCCTAACAATCCGAACTCCAGTTCTCACACTCGTGAAAAAGTGCTTTACTCAGTGAGCTGTGTCCCCACCCCAAGGTCTCCACACTTTGGTTTGTTTGTTTGTTTCAAGACAGGTTTCTCTGTGTAGCCTTGGCGGTCCTGGAACTCACTCTGTAGACCAGGCTGGCCTCAAACTCACAGAGATCTGCCTGTCTCTGCCTCCCGAGTGCTGGGATTAAAGGCATGCACCACTACCACCTGGCCAAGTCTCCACACTTTTAAGAGCCCTGTTGAGATTCTCACTTCTGAAGATGCCTGCAAAGTTTGATGTCCATGTCTAGCCATGACCTTTGACCTCTTGATCTGTAAAGGACACGGGGGCTAAACCTTGCTAGAGTTTTAACCTCCAAGTGTAGAGTCTTCCATCCTTCCTGAGCGTAAGAAAAATAGGAATCTGTAACAACAGTAGGAAACAGGAGGGGGGGATAGCACTTTTGCTTTCTACCTTAAAGTAAAGAAATGGGCCTCTGGCAAAGCACCTGTTATCAGGGAGGCCAGCCATGTTCCCTCACTGTCCGCATCCAGCTTTATGATGAAGAAACACAGCTAGAGACACTGATATGCAGAGGTATGAAAATCAAAACAAGTACTTGTCTCATTCTAGGACATTCTTTCATATCACTCCTGCTATTCCTTGTCCCCAGACTCCAGCTTGAACCTGACTGCTTTCCACAGTGCCAGGGGCTAGAGAGATGGCTAGCCTGTTAAGTGAATTTTCTGCTCTTCCCTGGGGTTAGTTCCCAGCAACCATGGCAGGCGCCCCACAACCACCTGTAACTCTAGATCCAGGGGACTTGATGTCCTAACGAGAGGAGGGAGGGGATAAAGATGAGGCCGGGAGGATATCCAGGCACTGGGGAAGGCAACGTCCCCACAGGCTGGAGAAGTGGACCCTAAAGAGACAAAGGGCTCTGGACCCTGAGGGCTTGAGATGGGACTAAACTGGATGGTATGCCAAATTCTCCCCAGACACAAGGCTCCCTTCATGCTCCGGAGCTAATATGGCTGTAGTGAGCACCCGAGATCACTGTCCATCATGGGCTGAGAAGAAAAGAAGGGGCCCAGGTCAGGAGAAGGACAGAAGCAGGGGTCATAATCAGGTTCAGGATCCAGGCCTAGCACACCCATCCATGTTCACATTCAGACAAAAGGGAAGGGGCAGAGAGATGGAGAAGGAGCCTTGCTTGGTGATCCTGTGTGCTTCTCTGTAGGGAGGTCTGGAAGCACGGAAGGTCCACCCAGGAGTCTTGTCAGTGTTTGTCCTGTCTGCGTGGAGCCTCTGCTGACTCCTCCCAAGCAGACTCTCCTCCCCCACCACACAGAGACTTTCTAGGAAAACACCACTGTGTTACACCTATGGACAAAGCCCCAGGGGAGAGAGAATGGTTCTCTACAACTTTACTTGAGTCTTAGATTCCCTGAGGCAGAGTCCATGCATGGAACCCATTTGTGCCTGCAGGTCTCTGTGGAGGAATGGGTGGAGACTGAGTGCAGAGAATTTGGTAGAGATGGCTGCCATGATGAGCTCCGGCCTTTCAGAACCCTCCAGAGTGCTCTACCCAGTATTCGGGGAGGAAGGTTGGGGTTGTTTAGGGAATGTGGGGTCTGTATTGAGCTTTGGCAGCCAGCAAGGGTGAGTCAGGACTCACCAAACCCAGTGATCACCTCGTGTGTCTTAGTTTCTGTAGTAATAAGGAGCAGCGGGGCTGCGTCCCCAGTACCCCGGCCACCTGCTAGCTCATGCCCGAAATAACAACACACAAACTGTATTTATTTAAAGACTGCTTGGCCCATTTCTATCTAGCCTCTTCTAGGCTAATTCTCACATATTAATTTAGCCCATTTCTCATAATGTGTGTAAGCACCCCAAGGTGCGCTTACCGGGAAGATTCTAGCCTACGTCCATCCTGGGTCGGAGTTGCCTGGGAGAGCAGAGCCTGGCTTCTCTGCTCCAGAGAGCAGAGCTGTTGTGTCTCTCCGGGAGCAGAGCAGAGTCTGACCTCACTTCCTCTTCCTCCCAGAATTCTATTCTGTTTACTCCTCCCACCAATGCTTTAACCTATAAGGGCCAGCCAAGCAGTTTCTTTATTGCTCAACCAATGAAATCAACAGATTGATATGACACTCCCACATCAAGTTTCTCATTACTGTGACAAAATCCCAGAAAAAAGCATCTTAAAGAAGGGTTTACCCAGGGCAGGAAGGGCCAGCTCCTTATGGAAGGGGCATCATGGGATCTGGCCACGCTGAAGCTGCTGACCCCCAGTCAAAGCACAGAGAGAGAATAACCAGTGTTTAGCATGCTTTGGCCTTTTCATCCAGTGCAGAGCTCCAGCCCAAACAATGTTACCACCCACATTCAGGGTGGGTCTTCCCTCCCCACCTTAGGCCTTTCTGGAAAGACCCTCAAGGCACACCTCTGGATGTGTCTCCTGGGCAATTCCAAACTTTGTGAAGTTGACATCATGTTTTAATGTGTTATTTATTCCTCAAAACGTTCATCTTCCCCATGACATGGACACAGAGGATCCATTTTACATCTGAGAAGACACACATTGGTTACTCCGCTTGTGCTAGTAACCAATCATGGGCTAGTCAAGGAGGAGGCTGGGAATCAGAGTCACCTAAGACACAGCCAAGGATGTCAGGATTTCATTGAACCTCCACAGTCACGTGGGCAGTGAACCTGATGTGAAAACACGAAGCCATGTTTTCCATGAAGTCCATTGAGCAAACAGCTGTGTCAGTCCCAGGACCTCAGAAGCTACGCTTGGCAGCAGAGTGGAGAATTCCTCCAAACTCTCCCTGAAAGCTCTAACTACCTTCCGAGCCACTGTGTTTTAGAAGTGTGCTGGAGGGGTGGTTCAGCAGTTAAGACCAGGGGGGTCAGAGTTCAGTTCTCAGCACCCACATTGTGCATCTTACAGCCACTTACAATGCCCTTGTTTGAGCTTCATGAGTACTGTCCTCACACAGGCCCGCATTCACACACATTCACACACACACACACACACACACAGGCACACAGGCACACATACGCCCACACACATATGCATGTGTGCACACATGCACAGAGTGCGGGGAGTAGATTAAGAAGAAGCACAAGATAGAAGACCCTGCAGAGAATATGTGGTTTTTCTCTCCAGGCAAGACAACTCATACACATCCTTCTTCAAAGAACTCAAGTCTTTCCCCAGTTTCTAGAATCCGCACATGTGCAATGGCTGTGGTCCCTAGGTATCTGGAATCTGCACATGTGCAGTGGCTGTGGTCCCTATGTATCTGGAATCCCCACATGCACAGTGACTGTGGTCTCTAGGTATCTGGAATCCGCACATGTGCAGTGGCTGTGGTCCCTATGTATCTGGAATCCCCACATGCACAGTGACTGTGGTCCCTAGGTATCTGGAATCCATACATGTACAGTGGCTGTGATCCCTAGGTATCTGGAATCCACACTTGTGCAATGGTCCCTAGGTATCTGGAATCTGCACATGTGCAGTGGCTGTGGTCCCTAGGTATCTGGAATCCGCACACGCACAGTGACTGTTGTCCCTAGGTATCTCAAAGGACCACTGTTCTGTAGATCATAGATCTCCATGTAGAGCACAAACAAGCAGTTGGATTTGAGGTGTCACCAACTTGAGACGATGAATGTAATGGATCAATGATAACACTTATAAATTACAGGACATTAATGATCATTATATGTGTATTAGGCTAGGCTCTCAGGGCTAGAAAAGATCAAAAGTCTCCAAATGCTGGTCTGCCCATCAATGTCCCTGTCAGCTGGCATTGTCTTAACTGTGACATGTTTTTCCCAACGGGATTCCATGTTTTAAACCACAATTTCTGCAAAGAAAAGAACACATTAGAATGTCTCTCACACTCTGTGTGTGTACAATGTGGGCAGGGTCCACCACTCATGTTCCTTAAAAGCCCCAGAGTTGATAGAGAAGCAAGATGCCGGGCTCTCTCAGGGTCAGCACTGGGGAAGAAAGCCACCAAGGCCCCTGCTGAGAAGGCTAGGGATGGCTTGTCATCTCTGAAATCAGTTCTAGTTTCCATGACATAAAAGGGGAAAGAGGGAAGCCATTGAGCAGTTTAGAGGCTCTTGGGGTGTTTCATGCCCTTGTACCATGCACACATGTTCTTATGTATGCATATGAAAACATGACCATGTGTGTACACATGTGTAGAAGGCAGAAGTCAACAGAAAGACTTCTTTCTTCTTCCCTATATTAAATATTGTCCCACCTTATTGAAACTGGCCTATTGCTGAACCTAGAGCTTACCAATTTAGCAAGGCTAGCTGCCTAGTGAGTGCCAGCGATCATCCTGCCTCCATCGCCCTAGTGCTTGGGTTACCAGTACATGCAACCATCTTATAATCTGTGTCCACTGTGTGGTGTGTGGGCATGTGTGTGTCACTGCATGTATGGTAGTCTAAGGACAACATCCCTTGATGGTCCTTACCTTCCCCATGGAGACAGGCTCCCATTACTGCTACATATCCCCAGACCTACTGGCCCATGAGCTTCCAGGGATTTTCTTGTTTCCACACATCTTTATGTGACATCCAGGGATGTGAACTCTGGTCCTCACATTGGCTTCTCTTGTGCTTTACACACTGAACCACCTCCTTAGGCTCCGGGGCCCAGCTTTTTATAAGGGTCCTGGGGATCTGAACTAGGGTCCTCAGGTCTCCCCAGTCCATACGTGCCATACTCTCTATCAAGTAAAGATTCAGAGGACTTGTTGGACACCAGCTCCATCTTCACAAGATCCTTAATAGGCCACCGTCACCTTCCCACCAGGAGTCTGTTCCCTAGTACCGCCCCCCCTTGACTAGAACAAAGTATATACAAGATATATATATCTTGTAAGATCACAGGGACTTCCACATGAATCACTGCTTCCATCCTCCCACATCCTCCCCAACCATCTGACATTCTGGTGGGAAAAAAATGTTTCATTGGGTCTTCCCTACCACAAATTAGATGTGTAGAGAAAACCAGGCCAGATGTCCAGCAAGCCAGCCAGGATTGCATCCTTACTGAACACAAGGCTCATTCAAAGAGACTTGGAGAGCCAGGGACACCCCCTTGACCCAGTTAGTGTAGGAGTAGAAATGAAACCCTTCTTGGTGAGTTAAGCAACCAAGTCAGAATAGAAAAGCATTTTCCAAAGCCTTTACTAAGTTTGTCTCCTCCGTCCTGAGGCATGAGGCCCCTGAGAAGGGCCTGGGTGGCTGACCAGGCTCCCTGCATCCCACAGGCCTTCACAGGGAGAGCATCTTGGAGGAACAAATAATGCACAAAAGAGGGAGAATGTGACCAAGCGAAGAGACAAGTTTCAATGTTGATGGTAAGTGGAAAAACCTCTGTGACAAAGCTGAACTCTGGCCAAAGGGCCAGGGACGGTATTCCCACTACTCCCCACTTCCTGCTAGGGGCTGGGGAGAGCTAGCTTGTCAGTCCTCCCAAAGGCTCTACCCTCCCAGGGCTGTGCTTTCTTCTACATTGCTGTCTAAGGCAGAGAACTCAGAAAGAGCAAAGCAGGAACCAAAGTTATGATCATCCTAGCAGATCTTCTTTTGGATAGCTGGGGCTCCACCAAGCTGGGAAGGCATCAGCTCAGAACAGAGTCGATCGAGGCAAGTGATCCCTTGAGGTAGGCCTCTAGAAAGTCGCAGTGCAGGTCTGGGGACCGCCTCCATGCTCTTTGTTATAGCTGGACTGGTGGTGAGCGCTGACCTGGGAAAGAAAAGTCCATGAGCCCACACATAGAAAAGCGTGGGGAAAGCAAACGATAAACTGGAAGTGTGTGTCCCACAAACATCACTACCCCTGCACACTCAGGCTTCCAGGAAAGCCCTCGGTGGACTCAGCAGCTCTTCTGCCCGCCTCACCCACCCAGCCATCCCAGAAAGAAGGGAGCAGAGTTAAGAGGGCTAAAGAGGGAGGAGGAAAGCACTTGCCCACATTCGAGATGCGGCGGCAGGTCTGGAGAGGCTACCTTCATCAAGTCTACTGGTACAAGGGCATCTGGTCACAGCTCTCCACAAACAGGAGGGGGATTCAGGGTAGGACAGAAGAACTCCAAAGGCAAATGAGGGGCATGGTGGAGATCTGCCAGGGGGTTGCTCCAACATGTGGGGTAAGCACAACTCCACAGATTGAGTTACTTCCTAGTAGGGCTTCCGAGTCTCAACCTGGACCTTGTGGGGTTTCTTCCATCTTCACAATGGTCCCTGTCTTCCTGTAGAGTCCTCGCCAACCAGCTGATCAGATAGAGGCCAGCATGCCTTCATCCCCGAGAAAAGACTCCAGCAAAATAACTGCCAACTGCTTTCCTCTGGCCGTTAGTCAAGCCCTTGGCCACGCCCATCAGAGAGGCTCCTCCAATCAGAGGTCTGTTACTCCCTGTCCACTTTGGACTTGTAGAATGTTCCAGAGACTTCCTTCCTGGAGCCTGGGAAACAAACATCTGACCACAAGAAAACTGACATGTGGGACCACAAAAGGAGAAGAAGCCTTCCAAAATGTATGGCTGTCTGGATTGGCTTCAGAAGGCTCAGACCCCTTGAAAGTCTCTGTCATGGGCACTAGTGATCCCAGGGGCCCCACTTCCGCTCTACCCAGAAAACAAAATGCATTCACAAAGGCATGCTTCCAGAGGTCACTGCCAAGTTGGGGACGCTGCTGCAAGACAGGCTCTCCCTGGGCTGGCACGGACAGATGCTAACCACAGGCCTTCACTAGACAAGTGTGCCTGTCATCTCCTGCACAGCAGGCCCTCTTCCTCCTGCCCCTGACGTAGTGCCTGCAAGACATCTCTTCTAGAGGCTCAGCATTAAGAATCCAACCAATGGAAGGTGGCTGCTGAGTAGAGGTGTGTCTTTGCCCAAGGAGAAGTATTCGAAATGGCAGTTGGAGGACACTCACAAGCTAATATTAGTGCTCGTTTCTGGTTTAGGACAGATTGTGTCCACAAGTGTTCAAATGCCCCATTGCATTGGAGCCCCTTTATTTCTTTAAAAAAAATAAAATGCAGATAGCAATATATACATACATACACACACATATGTATGGAATCAGAGGCTTTTTATTTTTTTATTCATATATTTATTTATTAAAGATTTCTGTCTCTTTCCCACCGCCGCCTCCCATTTCCCTCCCCCTCCCCCAATCAAGTCCCCCTCCCTCGTCAGCCCAAAGAGCAATCAGGGTTCCCTGCCCTGTGGGAAGTCCAAGGACCACCCACCTCCATACAGGTATAGTAAGGTGAGCATCCAAACTGCCTAGGCTCCCACAAAGACAATACGTGCAGTAGGATCAAAAACCCATTGCCATTGTTCTTGAGTTCTCAGTAGACTTCTGTGCTGTAATAAACACCTTGACCAAGGCAACTTAGAGAAGAAAGGGTTTATTTGGCCTTACAATTCTAGAGTGATGTCCATCGTGGCAGGGAGAACATGGCAGCAGGCAGTAGGCAGCCAAGCGGCAAGGATGGAGGCAGGAGTAGGAAGCTGAGAACTCAGGCCTTCACACTGCAAGCATGAAGCAGAGAAAGTGAACTGGAAGTTGCTCGAGGTTTTAACAGTCAAAGTCTACTCCAGCAAGCTTCCTCCAGCAAGATCACACATACATACTTCCTAAACCTCCACAAACGGCACCCAGCATCCAGATGCCTGAACTTACAGGAGACGTTCTCGTTCACGTCACTACAGACACAAACCTGGGCATGGTAGCTCCATCTTTAGTTTAAGGACCTGTGCAAATGCTTTCCATACTTGCTATCCCATTTTGACATCCATCACAGGCCCGTCTAAATCTTCCAATGTTCCCAAATCTCTGTTGACTCTTCTTTCTTTTTTTCTTTTTAATTATAGCTACCCTAATGTGTGTGAAATGGCCTCTTGTTATGGTTTTGATTTGTGCCTCTTTGATGATTAAAGACTTTGAACATTTTTTCATGTGTTTATTAAAGACATCAACGATTATCTTTCTTTTTCTTTTTTTTTCTTTTTTTGCAGGTAGAATGTCTACTTGTGTATTTTGTGCATTAAAAAATAGATTGTAGCCAGGCAGTGGTGGGGCATACCTTTAATCCCAGTACTCGGGAGGCAGAGGCAGGCAGAACTCTGTGAGTTCGAGGCCAGTCTGGTCTACAAGAGCTAGTTTCAGGACAGGTTTCAAAACTACAGAGAAACCCTGTCTTGAAAAAACAAAAAAAAAATAGATTGTGTTTTTGTTGTTGAATTTTAGAATATGTTGAATATTCCATAGTAGACCTGGCTTAATCTCTTCATAATGAAGAAAGACTTAGTCATTTTGCTCTTTATTTTTTGTCGTATTTTTTCTTAGTTTCTACTTGTCTTCCTTATTTGTCTTTAATGTATATTTCCTAATATGTCATTTTGAGTACTTCTTAGAGGTGTATTTTAATGCTATTTTCTTATGGTTTGCCCTGAACAATGCAAATGACATCTTAATTCATACCAACATAGCCACAATGAGCTTCAAAGTATCACAAACTATGGTCCATAGCACTCCATCTCTCCATGACAGCGTCACAAAACAATTTCTATACATTGTGCACCAATCAGGATAGATTCATAATTAACTTTATGAAGTTCTCTCTGATCCATCAAAAAAGGGAGTGGTAGACAAAAATGGTATTTGTATCTATCATCTTGCTAACTTGGCCCGTGTTGGCTTTCTTCATGAGGATCTCTGTTACCATCTCGTGCTTTCACATCGAATGGAGGGCTCCTGTTAGCGTTTCTCATAGAGAAGTATCTATGGCAAATTCTTTCAACATCTCAATTTTTGCCTCATATTTTAAGGATAGTTTTACAAGATATAGAATTCTTGGTTAACATCCACCCCCAATTTAGCACCTTCAGTATCTGAATCCACTGTGCTCTTGTTCGCTTAGTTCCTGGTGAATAACTGAGTCTTAATCTTACAGAAGACCCCTTGTACATGACAACTGTCTCCTGCCTTGCTACTCTCAAAACTGTCTTTGGA
Source organism: Alexandromys fortis (assembly GCF_014885135.2). NCBI lineage: Eukaryota > Metazoa > Chordata > Mammalia > Rodentia > Cricetidae > Alexandromys > Alexandromys fortis. The sequence continues at coordinate 431,266 of NW_026068037.1, forward strand.
CTTCAACCATTTGAACATGATAAATCTTGACAAAAGTATTTTTGAGTTTATTATCTATTTATTGTTCCTTTGAGTATTCACTCCTGTCTTTCTTTTGGGCTGTTCCTTGTGCATGTGTCTAGACAGCTCTGCTCAGTTTTCCTCATTATTTTCCTTCTCTTTTTCAGTCTATAGAATCTCAGTTGACTTTATCTTCATAGTCAGTTATTTTCTTTTTATCCATCCACATTTCTTGGGTGAAATTTGCAAGATACATTTCAACTACAAAACTTCTAATCAATTCCTTTTTAATAATTTCTACATCTTCATTCTGTGTGTGTATCATTGCACACGTGTGTGGGTATGTGTATTTCCAAGCTTGTATATATTCCTATTTCTCTAACCTCATGATTTCCTTTAATGCTATATGTTGAAATAAGGGAGGCAGGAGGGCTGCATCCCCGGCACCCAGCCGCCTGCATGGCTAGGTTATGCCCAGAAATAATTACACGGAAACTGTATTCTATTAAACACTGCCTGGCCCAGCTAGTTCCAGCTTCTTATTGGCTAGCTCTTACATATTGTTCTAACCCATTTCTAATATTCTGTGTAGCCCACTAGCTGGCTTACCAGGGAGGATCTTAACCTGCGTCTGTCTGGAGCGGGAGAATCATGGCGACTCCTGACTCAGCTTCTTTTTCCCAGCATTCTCTTCTGTTTACTCCACCTACCTAATTTTCTGTCCTATGAGGGCCGAGGCAGTTTCTTTATTATTAACCAATGAAAGCAACAGATAAGATACAAGACCCACCTCCATCA
>NW_026068037.1:434542-447752 GCF_014885135.2 Alexandromys fortis
GCTGGAACCTTGGTTTCCTGAGTCTGGTTTTGTCATTAAACTTGTACAGATACTTATTACTATTGGTCTTCATTAATCCAAACCGCCACAGCTATATTCAGGGATTTGGTTGTAATTCAGGGTATATTTAAAACAGTCAGTCTAAGCTCTCAGTATCTGGAATCCTCTAGGGATGATTTCTTTTCACCCCTTTTGCCCAATTTATGAGTCATACTTTATTTCTTTGCATTCCTCATAATTTTCTGTTGAAACTGGTTCTTTTGAATTTTAGAATGTCTCAATTCAGAACTCATCGCCCCTCCCCCATTCTCTAATGAGACCCACAAGCACAGTGAGCAGTTTAGTGCCCTGCGACACCCAACTGATATGGAGTCACAGAAGCACAACACATGGTCCTAACTGTGGAGTCTGCTCTCCAGTCCCTGAAATAAGTACTCTTTTTTTTAAAATAAATGTATTTATTTGTTTGTCTGTTTATTTTACATCTGCACCTCCCCCTCCTCAAGTCCCTCCCCAATCCCCCCTCTGGTCCTACCCTTCAGTCCACTCCTCTGTTTCTGTTCAGGAAAGGGCAGGTCTCCCACAAGCATCAACAAGACATGACATATCAAGTTGCTGTAAGACTAAGCACCTCCCCATGTATTAAGGCTGGACAGGGTTACCCATTGTGAGGAGTAGGGTCCCAAAAGTCAGTAAAAAAAAGTTGGATACAGCCCCTGTTCCTGCTGTTAGGAGACTATAAGAAGACCAAGCCATACAACTGTAACATATATGCAGAGGGCCAAGGTCAGTCCCGTGCAGACTCCTTGGTTGTCAGATCAGTCACTGTGAGTCCCTAAGAGCCAAGATTAGTTTGATTTTGTGAGGTTTCGTATGGTGTCCTTGACCCCTCTGGCTACTGCAGTCCTTTCTCCTCCTCTTTTGCAGGATTCCCCAAATTCCACCTAATGTTTGGCTGTGGGTCTGCATCTGTTTCCATCAGCTGCTGGATGAAGCCTCTCTGATGACAACTGGGCTAGGCACCAATCTGGTCACAGGAGATGGCAAGTTCAGGCTCTGTCTTCCTGAGAGATTTCCTTGTACCAGGTTTTTATCTAGCCCCAAAATAGACTGATGTCTTGAAGACTCTAAGAGACCACAGATGCCAGAACCAACTACTATACCCAGCAAAACTGTCAACCACCATAGATGGAGAAAACAAGATATTTCACGACAAAGTGAAATTTAAACATCTATCCACAAATCCAGTCCTACAGAAGGTACAAAAAAAAAAAAAAAACCCTCCAACTCCAGGAAGCTAAATACACCACAAAAATACAGGCAATAAATAATTTCACACCAGCAAACACAAAGAAAAGAAACACACACACACAAAGAAACATGCACTACTACCACCATCAACAAAACATAAGCCAAGAAATAAGGGTTTTTTGTTTTTGTTTTGTTCTGTAGCTTTGGAGCCTGTCCTGAAACTTGTTCTTGTAGACCAGGCTGGCCTTGAACTCACAGAGATCCACCTGCCACTACCTCATGAGTGCTGGAATTAAAGGCGTGTGCCACCACTGCCTCACTAGAAATAAGTATTCTTTTTTATTTTTTTTATTTTTATTAAAAATTTCCACCTCCTCCCTTCCTCCCATTTCCCTCTCCCTCCCCCCATTCCCCCTCTCCCTCCTACTCCAGTCCAAAGAACAGTCAGGTTTCCCTGCCCTATGAAAAGTCCAAGGTCCTCCACCCTCTATCCAGGTCTAGGAAGGTGAGCATCCAAACAGACTAGGCTCCCACAACTCCAGTTCATGCAGTAGAATCCAAACCCAGTGCCATTGTCCTTGGCTTTTCAGTCAGTCCTCATTGTCAGCCACATTCAGAGAGTCCGGTTTGATGACATGCTCCATCAGTCCCAGTCCAGCTGGCCTTGACTCTAGATGGGTTCCCAGGTTCCAAGGAGATGTCCACAGCTTGTTCCTTGGACAGCAGAGAAGAGGGCACCTGAACTGGCCTATCCTATAGCCACACTGATGAATATCTTGCATATCACCATAGAACCTTTATCTGGCAATGGATGGAGATAGAGACAGAGACCCACATTGGAGCACTGGACTGAGCTCCCAAGGTCCAAATGAGGAGCAGAAGAAGGGAGAACATGAGCAAGGAAGTCAGGACCATGGAGGGGCTAATCTAATGAGAGCTCACCAAGGCCTAAGTATGTTTTTAGGGGCTGAGTTCCACAGAACTTTAGACACTTGCCCAAAGAAATAAGATCAAGGACCTGGACATAGGAAATTTGACTCTGCAGCCTACTCATTCATTATCCACTAATTCATTTATTCACTCTCTCAAGACTGTTTATGGGGCTGAAGAGATGACCCCACAATTAAGAGAACCCCAGGTTGTTTCTCAGCACCTGTATCAGGTGCCTCCCAACCATCTGTAAGGTTAGTATCCAAGGACCAGCCATCTCTGGCCTCCTGGGTACCTGCACTCACGTGTGCATGCCCACACACAAAAGCACATACATCCACATAAATAAAAATTTCAAAAAGCATTTTTATTTCCTGGGCCTAGAAATTAATGACTATTTGATTGTGAAACAGCAAAGATTTCTGTCTGCAATAACTGAAGATTTTCCAGAGAAAGATTCATAATTAAGCACGGGGCCTGGGAAGCATTGTGGGCTAAGGAAACTAGGGCAAAATAATTACTTTTTTCTCAGCACTGACATCTACCTGTGACAAGAAGCAACTTAAGGAAGGGCAGGATTATTTGGGTTCATAGCACGCGGGAAGAGAGCCATCCTCCACCCCCATCCCATGGTGGAGAAGACACGGTGCAGGAAGTGTGCCAATTTCTCAAACTGTCAGCGGTAGGGAAACAGAGAGGGGCACAGGAAGTGGGGCTGGGGGACCACACCACAGGGCCCACGGACAAAACTGTACCTTACAGAATAGCATTACCAGCTGGGGGCCAAGTGCTCAAACAAGTGAGCCCCACGAAAGTTGGGGAACCGCAGGGGTCACATTCAAACCAGGGTGCATACATTTTGAGCACTAGGACTATTGTAGGGGGATAAAAGTATAAGTTTTAAGATTTGCTTTGTCATAGTTGCCCAATTATTCTTAAACAACTTCAAAAACAATGCTTGAACATCCATGTAGATTGCCCAGGCCTGCTCACAGGCAATAGTCTGCCAAATTCCCCTCCTTCGTTTGATACTGAGATGCAACTTGTCATGTTTGTTCAGTCCCTCCTAATTATTTCTGAAGACATTCTATCACATATGCACAGGGCAGCTGTCAAACAGGAGAGCAAACATTGTGTAATTCTCCTAGCTAATCAATTGTTTATGTTTTAATTTCATCTATTATCCCGCTAGCGTCCTTTATGACAACTCAACTCTTGTTTTCTAATATCATTCCTCTTCAGTCTGGAGCAGTCTTCTCACTCTTCCTGAGTTCTGCTTATGGTTGGCATTTTCTGTGTTCTGCACGCCATCGGCAGTTTAGAATACTCCAAACCTGTTATCCTTTATGATCTCCCACAGTCTGGATTGATCTAATGTCTCTTGTAGGTGACAATCACTTAAAGCACTTTTTAAAAAGGTTTATTTATTGACTGATTGTCTGTGTGCATAAGTGTATTGTGTGTGTGTGTGTGTGTGTGTGTTCTTGGGTGCACACACTGAAACGGTTGTGCTTTGAATAAGGAAAATCTCCTATAGACAGACATCTTTGTCTGAATACTTGCTTCCCACTCACTAGTGATAGCTGTAAAGGTTATAGCACTTTTAAGAGGTGGAGCCTTAATGGAACAAATATGTTGCTGGGGGTTGGATTTTGAGTTCTTGTACCCTGCTCCCTCCCCCACTTCTCTCTCTCTCTCTCTCTCTCTCTCTCTCTCTCTCTCTCTCTCTCTCTCTCTCTCTCNTCTCTCTCTCTCTCTCTCTCTCTCTCTCTCTCTCTCTCTCTCTCTCTCTCTCTCCTGTGTGTGGATCAAATGTGATCAGGACTCATGTTTCTGCCACTATGCCTTCCCCTGTGTGATCTAACTATAAGCCAAAAGAAGCCCTCTCCCTCCTAGCCTGCTTTCTGGGGGTATTTCATCTCAGCAATAGAGAGGTGATGAGTGCAGAAGCCGTAGAAGGACACCATTTGTCCTACTCTGTCACTTTCCACCCTATTCCTTTGAGACAGGATCTCTCATGGAACTTGGAGCTGGCTAAAAGCCCACAGACCTCAGCTATTCTCTTGTTTCTACTCCCTGCAGCACTAGAATTGCAGGCGTGTACGCAGTCATGTTGAGTTTTAATGTGGGCACAGAAGATTTGAACTCAAATCCCCGGGCTTGCACAGCACCTGTCTGTATTTGGAGACTGCACAATTGTTTCCCATCTGCCTAGACCTGAACATTCACACAAAAGCTTTATTAATTGCAGCACGGTTTGGCCAAAAAATAACTTAGTTGTATTCCTGCTAGCTCTTACACCTTAAATTAACCCATTTCTATTAATCTATGTATCACCACGAGGCTGTGGCCTGGCAGCAAGGTTCTGGCATCTGTCTCCTTTGGCAGCTACATGGCATCTCCTTGGCTCTGTCTACTCTTTCTCTATATCTCTGTTCGGATATCCCACCTGGCTATATTCTGCCCTGCCATAGGCCAAAGCATCTTTTTTATTAACCAATGGCAATGAAACATATTCACAGCATTCAGAGGGGACTCCCACAGCACCTGCCATGATCTACTGAGCTTCATTTAACCCAGTCTTGACAGAAACAGCACCTAAGTGATTTGTTTTGTCACTCAGGTACTTAATGGGGGCTATACTATGTGTTTATTCTCTACTAATATTTTTTATCCTTTTATTAAGATATTTTGAGCTAGAGTTCCCCTCTGTTTTTTTTTACTTTTAATTAATCAGTACTTTTTTGAAGCGTACTTAAGGATGATATTTACATTCATTCTCTCGGGTTGCTCTACTTTATTCTTTGAATATGTAAAAGGCTAACATGATTCTAAATGTCAAAACATATACAAACTTATAGCCAGTGAACTTTCACCTCTCACTATTTTCAGCTCATGTATTTGGATAATGTGTGCAAAATAGGCTCTTCCTAGATTAGTAGCTGTTTCTGCCTTGCCAATAACTACACACACACACTCACACATGCACACAGACACTATTATATGAACCCCTACTTTATGTTATTTTTAAATGTGTATTTCTAAACCAATTTTATTGTATTAATTTTTATTTATGCACCTGTGTGTAGGTGTGCACAGCTCAGTGCAGTGGCTATAGGACCAAGAAGCTGGAGCTACAGGCAGATGTGGACTGCCCAGCATGGAACTGAACTCAGGTTCTCTGAAATACTGAGCCATCTCTCCAGGACATAAACATGGATTTTTTGATTGACTACTTTCCTGATCTCCATCTCAACCATTCATCTATTTAGATTAATGATTTCCTTATTGTATTTTTGGGAGAAGCATTATATATTTTTGAAATAAGTTATTTTGATTCTTCAGTGTTTGTAGGCATAGTGTTTGGAGCCGTGAATTGTTCTCTAATTGTGACTTTAAGTGTGTTTTATAAATGCAATAGTTAGTGGTTTCATTATCTGGGTTTTTCAAAATCCTCTAATTCCCTTTACATTTTAATTATCTTTCCATAGTTGTTTAATGACAAGATGCTTTAAAATCCCTGTTGGAACAGCTTTATTAAAACTATCTTGGAATCCAGGCACGGTGGCACAATGCCTATAATCTCAGTACTCAGGAGGCAGAGGCAGGAAGGTTGCTACAAGTCAGAGTTTGATCTAAAACACACAGAATTTAAGGCTAAGCAAACTAAACTCAATGAATCTCAATCTCTCTCTCTCTCTCTCTCTCTCTCTCTCTCTCTCTCTCTCTCTCTCTCTCTCTCTCTTTCTCAGAGAGTGTATAAACAGGTAGATAGGTAGATTTGAAGTAGGAGGATGGCAAGTTGAGAGCATGTGAATAACACAGAAGACCTTGTCTCAAAAATGATTATATGGAAGTCCTTTATTAATAGTCTCATTGAAATATAATCAGTAAGTAACAAACTGTATGTGTTTAAAATGCACAATTTGACAAGTGTTGACATTTATTCATACCAATGAAAATGGCACCACAATCAAGACAGTGAACACACTGACCAGGCACGAGAATGGATCCTTTCAGCACCTCTTGGATCCACGTCACTAAGGGGATGCCCACCTGCTTCGCCATGGCCGGTCAGCTTGCGTTCCTTAGAATTTAACATGATGGAATCCCATGGCATAGATTCTTTTTCTGTGTAATTTCTTTGACACAGAGAAATTAATTTGAGATTCACTCATGTTTTATCCTTCATTTATTTTTATTTCTGAGCTAAATCTGTCACTGTTTAGAGGCCAAACAACTTACTGATTGTCTACCTGATGGCATTTGTGACTTACTGGTTTTCCTTGGTGGTGGTGTTTGCTTTGTTTTTGTTTGTTTGTTTGTTTGTTTTAAGAAACAGTCTTGTTTTGTAACCCGGACTAGTCTAAGCCTCGCAGATCCTCCTGCATCAGAACTGAAATGCTGAGAATTTTAGGAATGCATCACCACACTTGACTGTTTCTAGTCTCTGGCTAATTCAGATAAAAATGCTAGGAAAGTGTGGTACATCTGTATAGACACCTGCTTTTATTCTTCGGATAAGTGCTCATGGTTTGAATGATTGTGTCATAGAATCGGGACATGTCTAGGTGTAAGGAGCTGGAGAAGCTGTTTGCTAAAGTAATTGTACATTTTGTATCAGCAACAGGAATATAATATAACATTTCTTCCAAACCACTTCTCAACACTTAAAATGAATTCATCCATTTGAAAATGTGTGTGCGTGCATGTGCATGTGTGTGTGTGTGTTTGTGTGAGATGCGACATTATAGATGTGATATTTTTACTTATGACTGTGGAACATTTCCACTTCTCTGTGTTCATGCTAAATTCCTTCAGTGGTTTGTGTAAGATTTATTCCCAAGTAGTTCGTGTTTCTGATGAAAATTATAAGTGATATTTATTTCATTTCGGTTTCCTGCTATTCATTAATTACATAGAGAAAGATGGTTGGTCCCTGTTGCTTGTGTTCTACTCTACTTCCTGATGCTCTATTAAAGTGGATGAAAAACAAGTTGTGTAGGGGAAGCCCAGCCCAAGAGGATAGAAAATTAGGTAGGTGGAGTAAACAGAACAGAATGCTGGGAAAAAGAAGCCGAGTCAGTCAGTCGCCATGATTCACCTCTCCGAGACAGACACAGGTTAAGTTCTTTCCTGGTAAGCTACCTTGTGGGGCTACACAGATTATTAAAAATGGGTTAATTGAGATATGAGAGTTAGCCAATAAGAGGCTGGAACTAATGGGCCAAGCAGTGTTTAAAAGAATACAGTTTCCGTGTAGTTATTTCGGGCATAAGCTAGCAGTGCGGGAGCTGGGCGGGAACGCAGCCTGCAGCTCCTATTACAAAGATGAGGAGAAAGGGGGTTGCTCAGTTTACACATCTGGATCACAGTCCATCACTGAGGGAAGCCAGGCCAGTAACTCAAGCAGAAGCAGAGACAAGAGCACAGAGAATCCTGGATAGTGCATTGCTTTGCTCAGCAGCTGCCCAGGGATGGTGCTGCCCACAGTGAGCTAGGCTCTCCTGTATCAATCAGCAATCAAAATGCCCCATAGACAGGCCCGCAGGCCAGTCTGATAGAGGCAACCCCTCAGTCGGGATTCCCTTTTTCCAGGTATATATAGCTGGTGTTTCATTACACAAAATGGATAAAATCTAGTCACCTTTTCTAGTGTGTTCTACACAAATTACCACAATGGAGAAAGTCAGCTTTTCCTTCTCCCAGTCTGGATGCTTCTCACTTCATTCCCTGTTCCATCTGGGATCTGCAGGAAATGGTTCATAAAAGGGCAGGTACAGGTCGCATTAGTTCTTCTTGTAGAGGAGGAGTACAAAATATGGTGTGCACGGTAGAGTTTTCCAAAGAATTTGTTAGGTTGGAAAGCATCCTTCCATTCCGAGTCTGCTGAGTTCCACCCTTCAGACACTGCTGAGTCTACAGATGTAATCACATGGGTTTCACTTTTGATACTGAGTTTCACATATACCCAAAGCTTACTTCCAACTTTCTATATGATCAGGAATAATCTTGGACTTTTGATCCTTCTGTCTCTCCACCCTGAATACTGGGAATGCTGGCATGTTGTAAGGCTTATTTATTTTTAATTATATCTGTGCATGTATCTGTGTGTATGCACACGAGGACAGTGCCCACAGAGACCATCAGAGTGCCCCAGAGGCCCTGGAGCCAGCCTTACAGGCAGCTGTGACACCACATGGTTTCCAGGAACTGTGATTCTGGAAGGGCAGTATGTACTCCTATCCACTCAGCCATCTTTCTAACGGCTCATTTCACAATGTTCGCCATAAGCGATCCCCTCTGTGCGTCATTTTAGACTGATGCTTTCATAGTCTTTAAATTTGCTCATCATTACATTCCTCCCACTATTAATAACACCCAGTGCATTTTCACACAAAACACTGTAGCTTTCTTCTCTTGATATTCAGCTTGGATCATATATGAGTCTTATATGTCTTGGTAGCAGCTCTCTTAAGCTTGAGTTATAAATATAACTCCTTCCCTGTCCTTGTCTGCTGACTGTAATGTGTGGGTCCAGCTCTGGTTGGTGTTAATTGATTTTCTCCTCATTATAGGCTGTATTTTCTCGCTTCTTTGCATGCCTGGTACTTTTCCATTGGATGCCAGACACCATGCATTTTAGCATGTTGGGTGTTGGGTATTTATACACTTGATATAAATACACTTGAGCTTCACTCTGGAAGGTTGTCAAGTCACTGGGAGACAGTTAATCCTTTCATGTCCTGCTATGCAGATTTGTTGGATGGAAGCGGAGCAGGATTTAGTCTGGAGTGTTTTGAAGTAAGATCCTTCTAAACACTCCATGTAGTTCTACACAACTTTTGAGACTTTTCCAGTCCAGTCATTTGGGCCAAATACTTAGCCTTTTGTGAGTATGTTACACCGTTTTCCTAATTCAAAAGGATTCTGTGTATGTGTCTGTGTGTATGTGTGTGTTTAGGTACATGTGTGTGTGAGAGTACACTTACACATGTATGTGCTTATGTGTAGAGTCTAGAGGTTAGCATCTGATGTAACTTCTCAGGAGTTGTGTACCTCATTTTTAAATATTTATTTCATATATATGTGTGTATAGTTTAATATACGTATGTGCATCATGTGCATGCCAGAGGCCATGAAGGTCAGAAGAGGACACCAGATCCCCTGGAACTGTAGTTGCAGGTGCATGTGAATGTTGTAAGAACAGTAAGTGCTCTGAACTGTGAGTTACTGATCCACCCATCCACTATCTACCACATTCCTGAGACAGATGCTCTCACTAGGACCTTACCAGTTATACTAGACTGACCAGCTGGTGAGCCCTGGAGATCCACCTTCTCCATCTCCCTAGTGCTGAGATAGCAGAGATCCACCAGGCCCAGCTTCTCACATGAATGCTGGAATCCAAACTCTTGTCCTCCTGCTTGCACGACAATCATTTCATGCCTGACCCACCCCTTGGCACATCTTTCTCTTCACAGTGTGGGGTGGTTCTTTACGTCATTGGTAAGAGGGACCTTGGACAGTATCCTGTCAGCTCCAGTCATTCCCCCAGACTCTCAGTTCAAGTCAGTTCACTGACTTCTGCCCAGTTTCCCTTATCTTCTCTAAGGCCTGGGAATTCCCTCAGGATAGTAAGCTGGCAAAACTGTAGAAATCATCTGATCCCTGATTCTTTGGGATGGTTTATCCTTCTGAGTTTATGTCCAGCATCTTTTAAATCACTACTTCTCAGGCTGTGCACAAAGGTTTCTGTTTTAGCTGTGAGAGTAGCATCACTTCGTTCCCTCACCTCCATCTTAGGGAAATATTTTTAATTATCCATCTGTCTGTCTGTTGTGTACACTTGTGCCTCTCTGTCTATTGCACACTTATCTGTGTACACATGTAAGGTGCAAGTATGGAGATCAGAGGACAGCTTGCAGGACTTGGTTCTGCCCTTCCACCATGTGGGTCCCAGGAATCAAACTTGGGTCATCAGGCTTGGCAGCAAGTGTCTTTACCAACTGAGCCATCTCGTCAGCCCCGGGAGAAAGGCTCTAAGCATTTGGTGTCTAACTTTCCCGCACTGTGAACAGAACATTCTGTTGCTGACATCCTCCCGTGGAACTTACCCGTGTCACCTTCCTGATCCAACGCAAGTTCAGTGGAGCTCCATGTCTGCTTGAGGAGAACGTATATTCTTTATGAAAACATGCGGGGCTGACCACCCTGTCGACCGAGAGCTCTCTCCGGGGCTGCTCCTCACTCGTGTGCAAAGCTCTCTTCTCCATGTTTTTCCTATTCACTTCTTCTTCCCAGGCAGAATCTGCACGAGGCTATTTATGACTGATATACGAACCTTATTGCCTTGTAATCCTTTCTTTATCTTGTCAAAGCATCTATCCTAGGTCCTGCACTCTGCGGCACTACAGCTGCCGCCCAGCCTTTAGCACTGTCCACACTTAGCTGCTGTAACTTTTCCTGTCCTCTTTTTTTTTCTCTCAAATAAAGGAACTTAAAACCTTTTTATTATGTTTATTCATTCATTTGTCCATACATGCATGGATGCCATGGCATGTGAGTGGTGGTCAGAGCACAAAGATATGAGAGCCAGTTCTCTCTCTCCACTACGCAAGTCTCAGAGATTGAACTCAGGTCATCGTGCTGGGCTTCGAGCACCTTTACCCGCTGAACCACCTTACTGCCCCAGATAAAAGATTCTTAGTAACCTCATCTTAAATGTCTCTACTGTGTATGCCATCGACTAGAGCCCTATTGCTTTATCAGATATCCTGAGAATAATTTTTTTTCTGGACAACTTAAGCTTGTTCATATTTGCTGATCTAACTAACATATTGCCTGCCAATGCCTTATGTCAATTTATCATGTAACTATTCCATGTTATGCTTAGTGTGTTTCTTACTCTATTCAGAATGTGTTCCTTGCTCTTTTAAAAAGGTTTTCTTTGATATTTGCAAAAGTGTACATTCCTGCTTTAGTCGCTACCCCAGTGTTGACTCTTGTTCAAATATGTTTATTCCCTCTTCCTACTCACTGGCCCCTTAATTCCGAGTCAGTATAGTTTAGTGCCTGCATATTATCTCCAATCTGCTCTCTTCATTTTTGTTTCTCCTCAGTTCCAAAAATGTGTACATAACTGTGGTATATGTGTTCGTGTGTGTGTGTGTGTGTGTGTGTTTAGCTGTGGTATGTGTGTGTGTTTAGCTGTGGTATATGTGTTCATGTGTGTGATATGTGTTTCTGTGTATGCATCTATGTATGATATGTGTTCATGTCTGTCCATTATGTATGCATGTGTGTCCTTGCCTTATGTGCATGTGCACATATGGAGGCCAGCATTGGTGGGGAACAGAGTCAAGATTACTGGCTTGCTAGCATAAACAAAATGGTGAGTCCAGGTTCAGTGAAAGACCTGTCTTAAAAATCAAAACGAAATGGCTCAGTTGTTCAAAGCACTTGTTGTTCTTCCAGAAGACCCAGGTTGGGTTCCCAGCATCGCATGGTAGCTCACAGTCATCGGTAACACCAGTTCCAGAGGACACTGTAGCATGGATCCTAATTGGTCTTAATGAAAACCTGAAGTCACATAGAGAAGCAGAGCAGCCAACCATTGTTTTTACCTTTACGAAATCCTCAGACTGAATGGGGTATCCTGTGTCTACAAGTCATCAGATAAGATCCTCCTGACTTACATTCCTCCCTCTGCCCAGCCATATCCCTTCCTGTCTCCACCTCCCTAGTGTTGGAATTAAAGGCATATGACTCCCAAGTACTGGGATTAAAGGTGTGAGCCCCACTGCTTGGCTCTGTTTCTCCTTGAGAATGGATCAATCACCTAGTCCAGGGTGGCCTTAAACTCAGAGAGATTCGTCTGCCTCTGCCTGCTGAGTGCTGGGATTAAAGGTGTGTTCCACCACTGGCTGGCCTCTATGGCTAACTAGTAACTAGGTCAGTACTCTGATCTTCAGGCGAGTTTTACTTGTTAGATCACAAACAAAATATCACCACAGGACACAGCACTCTTTTTTGGCCTCTGTGGGCATCAGGGACATTTGTGATATACAGACAGACATGCAGTTAAAACACTCACACATATAAAGTAAAAACAAATAGGTATTTTTAAAAATAGAAATAAAGATGGAGATCATAAGAGAAAGACACTGCGATGGAAGCCGACCCCCAGGTGAGAGGGCTATGGTTCTGAGGTTCTGTGATCTTCAGGTTCTGATTTTAAGCTGCATTCCTCCACTGGGACATATGGCATTTAGAATTTCTTTCCCATCCTGGCCCTTGGTCCCTGTTTGAATCATAGAGCATCAGAGAAAAGAAATTGTGTATTCACATCATTCTTCTGTCAAAGCCCCCCCATCATCCTGGAACAGATTATTCAAGAAGGAATCATGGGAACCAAGCTTCCCAGCTCCTTGGATGTAAAAGTTGTCTTTTTACAGCCTTGATAATAGAATGATAGCTTTGCTGCATATGAAGTCCTTGGCTTATGATTTATTTGTTTTCCTTTGGTTGTTTGCAAAGAATGCTGTCTCCTCACCTAGCTTTGCAGGGCACACCTGACTCCAGTGTCCTTTCTGTCCTTTGTAGGGCAATAGTATGGGGTCTTGGGTTTGGGACTTGCATGCCATCTCTCTGTCTTCAGCATCTAATGGTTTCATAGGAAGTGACTCAGTTGATTCTTGTCAGTCAGTTTATCAAGATACAGTGGCCTTATAGTAATGTAGGTTTTCTTAGTATCTTTATAAAGGATTCTTGCGTTAATTTAAAAAAATAATTTTGATTGTATTACAATCATGTGTCTGTGTGTAGGCATGTTCACATGAGTGCATTGGCCCCAAAGGTCAACAGAGGCTGTCGGGTCCGGTGAAGCTGGAGTTACAAGTGGTTGTGAGCTGCCCATTGTGGGTGCTAGGAACCAAAGTTGGGTCCCCTGCAGGAGCAGCATGCTCTTTTCACTGCTGGGCTAACTCTCATTTCTATTAATTAAAAAAACAAACAAACAAAAAAAAAA
>NW_026068037.1:448212-535263 GCF_014885135.2 Alexandromys fortis
CCAGGGTGGCCTTGAACTCAGAGAGATTCGTCTGCCTCTGCCTGCTGAGTGCTGGGATTAAAGGTGTGTTCCACCACTGGCTGGCCTCTATGGCTAACTAGTAACTAGGTCAGTACTCTGATCTTCAGGCGAGTTTTACTTGTTAGATCACAAACAAAATATCACCACAGGACACAGCACTCTTTTTTGGCCTCTGTGGGCATCAGGGACATTTGTGATATACAGACAGACATGCAGTTAAAACACTCACACATATAAAGTAAAAACAAATAGGTATTTTTAAAAATAGAAATAAAGATGGAGATCATAAGAGAAAGACACTGCGATGGAAGCCGACCCCCAGGTGAGAGGGCTATGGTTCTGAGGTTCTGTGATCTTCAGGTTCTGATTTTAAGCTGCATTCCTCCACTGGGACATATGGCATTTAGAATTTCTTTCCCATCCTGGCCCTTGGTCCCTGTTTGAATCATAGAGCATCAGAGAAAAGAAATTGTGTATTCACATCATTCTTCTGTCAAAGCCCCCCCATCATCCTGGAACAGATTATTCAAGAAGGAATCATGGGAACCAAGCTTCCCAGCTCCTTGGATGTAAAAGTTGTCTTTTTACAGCCTTGATAATAGAATGATAGCTTTGCTGCATATGAAGTCCTTGGCTTATGATTTATTTGTTTTCCTTTGGTTGTTTGCAAAGAATGCTGTCTCCTCACCTAGCTTTGCAGGGCACACCTGACTCCAGTGTCCTTTCTGTCCTTTGTAGGGCAATAGTATGGGGTCTTGGGTTTGGGACTTGCATGCCATCTCTCTGTCTTCAGCATCTAATGGTTTCATAGGAAGTGACTCAGTTGATTCTTGTCAGTCAGTTTATCAAGATACAGTGGCCTTATAGTAATGTAGGTTTTCTTAGTATCTTTATAAAGGATTCTTGCGTTAATTTAAAAAAATAATTTTGATTGTATTACAAGCATGTGTCTGTGTGTAGGCATGTTCACATGAGTGCATTGGCCCCAAAGGTCAACAGAGGCTGTCGGGTCCAGTGAAGCTGGAGTTACAAGTGGTTGTGAGCTGCCCATTGTGGGTGCTAGGAACCAAAGTTGGGTCCCCTGCAGGAGCAGCATGCTCTTTTCACTGCTGGGCTAACTCTCATTTCTATTAATTAAAAAAACAAACAAACAAAAAAAAAACGCTAACTTTATCCTTCAGTTCTCCCCAATGCTAACCTTACCCCACAGTCCCCTCAATGCTAACCTTATCCACAGTCCCCTCCAATGCTAACCTTATCCACAGTCCCCTCCAATGCTAACCTTATCCACAGTCCCCTCTAATGTTCAGGAGCTACCGTCTCTTAACTACTTAAGAAGAGGTGATGGGGTGCAGTGGAGGAGGGGCTTTTACACAGAATACAGGTGCTCCCTCTCCACAGCAGGCAGGCAAGCAGAGAATAGGTGTGGATGTTGACAGGGGATCAGGGACAGGAGCATTGAGAAAGACTCTTCCGGAGCTTTGGCTTTCTCGGGGATAAGCTAACTAATTCAGCTGTCTGTTTCCTCTCTGTGGAAGACAGGATAGACAGTGTTCATTTAACAAATTCAAATTTCTGGTCAGAACACGACAGTGAGTGGCGTCTCTGGGTGACTTTCTGAAGGAGCTCTAGGGCGGCGAGTCTGTTGTCAGGCAAGGCCCAGAGCAGCTTCCTCCTGATGTCTCCAGCGCAGGATTGAGGAACACTGTTCCTGAGACGTGAAGGAGCCTCTGCTCATTCCATAGGGCACTGTGCTGGTTAGGAGTTTATCTGTCAGCTCACAACCTAGACTCTTCTGGGAAGAACATCTCCGTGAGCCACTGAATAGATCAGGCTGGACTGTGTGCATACCTGAGGGGTCTTGTCT
Source organism: Alexandromys fortis (assembly GCF_014885135.2). Classification (NCBI taxonomy): domain Eukaryota; kingdom Metazoa; phylum Chordata; class Mammalia; order Rodentia; family Cricetidae; genus Alexandromys; species Alexandromys fortis. Next base: position 450,101 of record NW_026068037.1, read on the forward strand.
TGATTAGCTGACATAGAAGACTTGCCTTGAGTGTGGGCAGCACTCACTGGTGAGCTGTGCTCCACGATGTGGAGAGCAGGCAAAGCTAGCTGAGCAGTAAGTGAAGCCAGCAAGCCAGGAGCCATGAATTTCTATCTCTTGTCTTTGCATGTGATCTGGCAAGCTGCGTGAGTTCCTGTCTCTCATTACCTCCATGAGAGCCTGGAACTGTGGGTCAAATCAACACATTCTCCCCTAGGTTGCTGTTTTGGGGTATTTTCTCATAGCAATGGAAGCAAAACTAGACTGGGACCCAACAGCAGACACAGGAAGGATTCTGTAGGAGGGTAGCTTGATGAACCATTGACTTTTATATCACTGAGGAGAAAATTCTCTCTGTGGCTCCAATAGCTGTGGATTCTCTATGTATCCTTGAGGAGGTGCCTGGTCTTGTGAGTTCCTCTTTATAACAGCCATTAACTGCATATTCATGTTGAGGAGGGGGAGGGACCTAGTGAGCCCTCTCCTCTACTAGCCACTCTCTATAAATCTCTATGAATTCTCGGAGAGAGGCAAAGCCTCCATGGTGGAAGTTAATGAGCCTGAGTTTGTGCAGGTCACCTTTGGATAATCACCACCGCTTCCGTTCCGAGGGACCAATGGTCGCATCACACCCAGGAGATAGTGTTCTCTCAAAAGAGACTGAAGTCATCACAGAGAGGAAGCACAGACATGATGTGGGAGAGGCTTGGCACAGGGAGAATCTTGGGAGCATGTGTGTCAGGAGTCTAGAGGGCCATCCTGGGGAGAGTGCACTGGTTAGGGAGCCATGGGAAAGAGACAGGGACGTGGAATGAGTGACCATCAGAAAGAAGGCTTGGGGCAGAGGAAACTGGTGTGAGAGAAAGAATGCTCTGCCCTGGGGTCGTTCATGCAGAAGCTAGTTAGAGCTGTCATGCTGTAGGAGGTGCTGGGTAGGCAAGTCCTTGGTCAACAGGCTAGATTGTCTCCGTGGCAACACCCAGATACCTTTGTACACTTTGTCAAACTCTATCAGCAGTCCAATCCTTGTAGCATCTTCCATTGAGCCTCTCTCGTCCTCTGAGTTCTTTCCATGGCCTTTTGTTACCTTCTCAGATCTACTTTAAGTAAGAGATCATCCCTGTTGAGTGGCAAGTCAAATTCTATCATTCTGTTTCAGATTCCATCCTGATGCCCCATTTCAAAGCCAAAGCCCCCTAATCATGGCCTCCATGGCCACAGTGAACTGCCATCCTCTGCTGTGTTTCTCCTGTCCACAAACTCCCCGCTGGTCAGACCTGGCTGCCATGCTCTCTACTCCCTCCAAGACTGTCTTAGTTTTCTTTCCTGTCACTGTGGTTTCCAGTTGCCTGCTCTCCCTGGAAAAGCAACTTGAGGAAGAAAGGATTTCTTTTAGCCCACAAGGTCACAGTCCAGCATAGCAGGGAAGTCTCAGCAGCCAGAGCTTGAGGGAACTGGTTTCATCACCTTCACGGTCAAGAGCAGAGAGCAGTGGATCAATGCCTGCATGCAAGGGCTGGGCTCGCTTTCACATGATCTCTGACACATAGCCCCATAGGTCAAGCCAGTTTATCACTGAAAGTTCCTCCCCAGGTGACTCTAGATTGTGGCAAGTTGACAGCTAAATCTGACCATCACAAAGGCCATGACAATTATCTTCCTCGAAATGCCTCTTCCTCTGGTGCCTGAAAAATTCCCCCTTTCTCAGAGAGGCTCTGCCTGTTCACCTTGATAAAACCATTCCCATCTTTATATCTTCTTTTATTTTCTCAGTTGTACCTATCACCCATACATTAGATGCTTAATTATTTGTTTGTGTTCTGCCTGCTCTGTCTGACAGTGGTGTTGTCTTTTTTTATTGTAATGTCTAGCTTAAGACATAAATAGATAGTTGTTAAATGAATCAGTGACTGTGCTCTTCTGGGGATTATAGGACCATGGAAAAATAAACAGGGCATCTTTTTTCCTTTTTCTGTTTAGAGAGAGATGGCTCAATACACAATGTATTTGTCACACAAACACGAGGACCACAGTTCAAATCCCCAGCCTCCACATGGAAAGCATGCACAGTGTCACAGTTCAAATCCCCAGGGCGTACATAGAAAGCCGGTGTCAGTTCAAATTCTCAGCCCTCACATGGAAAGTCTGCACAGTTCAAATCCCCAAACTGCAACTGGAGGTTATCTCCTGCTCACAAGTTCCTGAATAATCACTTTTTTTTTCAGTTCCATTTTATTTTATTTTATTAAAGATTTCTGCCTCCTCCCTGGCACCACCTCCCATTTCCCTCCCCCTCCCCCGATCAAAACCCCCTCCCTCATCAGCCCAAAGAGCAATCAGGGTTCCCTGACCTGTGGGAAGTCCAAGGACTGCCCACCTCCATCCAGGTCTAGTAGGTGAACATCCAAACTGCCTAGGCTCCCCCCAAAAATAATCACTCTTTGGCTTAACATTAATTGCAAACTGTTTGGCCTATTAGCTCAGGCTTATGATTAACTAACTCTTACAACTTTAGTTAACCTATTTATATTATTCCATATTTTGCCACAAGTCTTTTGCCTCACATCTTCCTTCTCTGGTGACCACTGACATCTCCCAGACTCTGTCTTCTTCTTCCTTCTATCTTTCCTTGGATTTCCCACCTGGCTCTATTCTGCCTGGCTATTGGCCAAATCAGATTCTTTATTAACTAATGGTAATTAAAAACATATTCACAGCATGTAGAAGGGCATCCCACACCCCCACACCCTACATGGTGTCATTTGGCTGTAACTCCAGTGCTGGGAGGCAGAGACAGGATTCCAGGGATGCCCTGGTCAGACAGTCTAGACCCTTAGTTCTCGGCCTGTGGATCTTGACCCCCACAAGGGTCAAATATCAGATACTCTGCATATCAAATTTTATTAAGATTTATAACTATATCAAAATCACGCTTACAAATTAGCAATGGAATAATTTTATGGCTGGGGTCACTACAGCATGAGGAACTGTATTAAAGGGTCACGGCATTCGGAAGGTTGAGAACCACTCTGTGGGCAATCAATGAGCTTCAGATTCATTGAGAGACTCTGTCTCAAAAAGAAAAGAAAAAAAACAAAAGAAAAAGAAAAAAGAAAGGAAGAAAGAGAAAAAGAAAGAAAGAGACTAGCCAGGGAAACAGGCTACCTGCAGATCTTCACTTATCCCTTCCCTCCCCCAAATTCTACCCCAGTACAATCCCTAGCTCTGCAACAGACTACCTCCTAGACCCCCTCACCCCTCTTGCTCTTATCTCCAGTTCATCACACAGATCTTCCCTTCCAAGGCTCCTTGCACATTCATTGCTTTATCCCAGGCATCAGCTCCAGCAGGAAAGCCCTGGACTCTGCAGGTCACTTCATCCAGCACAACAGGTAACTCACTTCAGGTCTTCACTGCTCCTCTTAGTGTAATAGTCCAGTCTCGTCCCAGCTCTGCGGTGGACCACCTGCTATGACTGCTCCTCACACTCTGCCTCCATTCCCAGGGATCCTGGTGAAACACAAAGTTTTTCTTCCTTCTTTCAACCCCCTCCGTCAACCCCCTTCCTAGGCCATCCCCATTCCTAAATGTCAGCTCCCAGTATTAGAAACACAGTGGCCACACCTATCAGGATCCAAGAAGAATGTCTCACAAGGCAACATACAGCCCCCGAGCTCTCTTACAAACCTGAGAGGGCAACAGAAACCAAGAAACAAAACTCCACCCACCAAAGGCAGGATGAGATAGCAGTACCTAGACCTACATCTTTCCCAAACCAGATGCCTAGATGCAAGCGTGAAAACAGTCACTAGCTCTATGTCTCCACTAGAGCCCACTACTCATAGATATTGCTCAACATCAATGGTCTCAACTCTCTAATGAAAAGACGTAAATTAACAGAATGGATGTGAAAATAGGATCCATCCTTCTTCTGCAACCAAGAAACATACCTCAACATCAAAACAGACATTGCCTCAGGGTAAAAGGATGAAAAAGATATTCCAAGCAAATGGACCTACAACGGAAGCTGGTGTAGGCATTTTAATATCTGACAAAATAGACTTCAAACCAGAACTCATCAGAAGAGGGATAGGAAAAGACATTACGTACTCACCAAAGGAAATAGCCATCAAGAGAACATTGTAATTATTAACATCTATGCACTAAACACAAGAGACCCAAGTTCATAAAAGAAACACAACTACAGCTTAAACCACGCATTGACCCCCATACACTGACGGGAGAGTCTTCAATATTTGACTCTTCCAGATAGACAGATCATCCAGACAAAAGTCCAATAGAGAAGTGATGGTGCTGACTGACATTATGAGCTAAATTGACCTAACATATATTTATAGAACATTTTACCAAAAACATAAAAGAATATACCATCTTCTCAGCACCTCATAGAACTTCCTTAAAAATTGACCACAAACTCAGACACAAAGCTAGTCTCAGCAGATACAAGAAAATTAAAATAATACCTTTCGTCCTGCCTGACCACCATGGATTAAAGCTAGATATCAGTAACATAAACAATAGCAAGTTTACAAAACTCATGGAAACTGAACAACTCACTAGTTAATGAAAAAAATGGGTCAAAATAGAAAAAAAGAAAAAGATTAAAGACTTTCTATAATGGAATGAAAATGAACACACAATATACCTACACTGATGGGACACAGTGAAGGTGGTTCTAATATGCAAGCTCATAGCACTAGGTGATGTCATAAAAAAAATGGAAAGATCTCCTACTAGTAACTGAACAGCGTACCTGAAAGCTTTAGAACTAAAGGAAGAAGTCACACCAAAGAAGGAGCAGACAGGAAGAAATAATCAAATAGGGTTGAAATCAATAAATAGAAATAAAAATGCAAAGAATCAATGAAATAAAGAGTTAGTTCTTTAAGAACATCAATAAGATTGACAAGCCCATATACAAATTAACTAAAAGGCAGAGAAAGAAGATCAAAATTAACAAATTTAGAAATGAAAATGGGGACATCAGAGACACTAAGGAAATCCAGAGAACCAAAAGGACAAGTTTTAACAACCTAAAAGCTATCAAACTTGAAAATACAGAAGAAATTAATAATTTTCTATTTATCAATTTACCAAATAAATCAAAATTACATAAATAAGTAAAACAGACCAATAACCCCTAGTAAAACAGAAGCAGTCATTAAATGTCTCCCAACCAAAAAAGTCCAGGGCCAGATGGTTTTAGTGCAGAATTCTACCAGATTTTCAAAGAAGAATTAATGCCAATATTCCTCAAGTTATTTCACAAAATACAAACAGAAGGGACATTTCCCAAGTCATTTCAAGAGGCCAATTACCCTGCTATCCAAACCACCCAAAGATCCAACAAAGAAAAACAATTACAAACTGATTTCTTTTATGGACATAGATGCAAAACTCTCAATGAAACACTCACAAACTGAATCCAAGAACCCATTAAAAGATCACTCACCATGATCAAGTCAGAGAGATGGGAATGGTTCAGTATGTGAAAATTAGTAAATGTAATTCACCATATAAACAAACTGAAGAAAAAAAAACACATGATCATCTCAGTAGATGCAGAAAAGGACTTTGACAAAAATCCAACACCTCTTCATGATAAAAGATCTTGAGAGTAATGATGGAGGTGGGTCATCTTTCTATCTGTTGCTTTCATTGGTTAATTAATAAAGAAACTGCTTGGCCTTTGATAGGACAGAAAATTAGGTAGGCGGAGTAAAAAGAATAGAATGCTGGGAGAAAGAAGCCGAGCCAGTCAGTCACCATGATTCTCCCACCCGACACAGACACAGGTTAAGATCTTCCCTGGTAAGCCACCTTGTGGTGCTACAAACATTATTAGAAATGGGTTAAAGCAAGATGTGAGAGCTAGCCAGTAAGAGGCTAAAGCTAATGGGCCAAGCAGTATTTAAAAGAATACAGTTTCCGTGTAATTATTTCGGGTAAAGCTAGCCGTGTGGGTGGCCTGGTGGCAGGAAAGCAGCCCACCGCTGCCCCGCTGCTCCCACAACAGTAGATGCAGAAAAGAACTTTGACAAAAATCCAACACCCCTTCATGATAAAAGTTCTTGAGAGTTTGAGGGATACAAGGGACATACCTCAACATAAGAAAGGCAGGTCATGTAAAACAACATCAGATTAAATAGAAACTCAAAGCAACTCCATTAAAATCAGGAACAAGACAAGGTTATCCATTCTCTCTATAATTCTTCAGTACAGTACTTGAAATCTTAGTTAGAGCAATAAGACAACGGATGGAGATCCAGGGGGATATAAACTGTAAAAGAAGTCAAAGAAAAAAGTCCTACTATAAACAAATGTCTAGCAGACTGAGAAAGAAATCAGGGAAACAATACCTTTCACAATAGCCTCAAATAATATAAAATATTTTGGGGTAACTCTAACCAAGCAAGTGAAAGACTTCTATAAGAAAAACTTCAAGTCTTTGAAGAAATTAATGAAGAAGATATCAGAAGATGGAAAATCCCCAATGCTCGTGAACCAGCAGAATTAACATAGTAAGTAGCAACATGGTCATCCTACCAAAAGCGATCTGCATATTAAATTCAATCCCTATCAAAAGTCCAATACAATTCTTCAAAGATCTTGAAAGAACAATTCTCAGCTTCACTTGGAAACACAAAAACCCCAGGATAGCTAAAACAATCCTGAACAACAAAAGAATTGCTGGAGGTCCTACCATTCCCAATTTCAAGTTGTACTACAAACCTAGAGTAATAAAAATATCATGGGATTAGCACAAAAACAGACTTGTTGGTCAATGTAATAAAATTGAAGACCCAGAAATAAATCCACACACATATGGACATCTAATCTTTGATTTTAATAAAAAGCCAAGAATACTTGCTCTTGCTGGAAAAAAGACAGTATCTTCAACAAATGGTGTTGATCAACTGGACAGCTGCATGTAGACAAATTCAAATAGATCCAGACTTATCATTCTGCACAAAACCCTACTCCAGATGGATCAAAGACATCAAACCAGCTACACTGAACCTGACAGAAGAGAAAGTAAAAGAAACAAAGGTCTTAAATTTGTTGGCTCAGGAAAAGACTTTCTGAACAGAACACCACTAGCACAGGCACTACGATCAGCAGTTAATAAATGGGAACTCACTAAGGAGCTTTGGCAAGGCAAGGGACACCGTACTTCAGACAAAGCAACAGCCTACAGATTGGGGGGAAAAATTACCAACTACACATCCAATAGAGAACTGATATCCAAAATATACAAAGAACTCAACAAACTAGATATCAAGAGAACAAATAATTCAATTAAAACTGTGGTACAGACCTAAATAGAATTCCCAAAAGAGGAAACTCAAATAGATGAGAAATACTTTAAAATGTCCAATGTCCTTAATTATTAGGAAATGCAAATCAAAATGACTTTGAGATTCCATCTTACACCTGTCAGAATGGCTAAGATCAATAAAAGACAAGTGACAGCTCATGCTGGTGAGAATATGGAGTAAGGGAAACACTCCTCCATTGCTGGTGGGAGTTCAAATTTGTACAGTTATTATAAAAATAACCGATTTCTCCAGAGGATGGGGTTGATGTACCTCAGACCCAACTATACCACTCTTGGGCATTACCCAAAGGATGTTCCATCCTACCATAAAGACACTTGCCCAACTATGTTCATTGCTGCTCTATTCATATTAGCCAGAAATTTAAAACAACCTAGATGTCCTTTGAAAGATGAATAAATAAAGGAAATATGGTACATTTACAAGGTGGAGTATTACTCGGCCATTTAAAAAATGTAAAATCATTAAATTTGCATGTAAATGGACAGAACTAGAAAAGCTCACTCTGAATGAGGTGACCCAGAGTTAGGAAGACAAATATGGTGTGTTAATATGTGGATATTAGCTGGTAAGTCAATGATAACCAAGCTACAGTCTGTACAGCCACAGAGGGTAGGTATAAAGTAAGGGAACAGATACATCTCCTGTGGAAATGGAACTAGAATAGATAATTATGGATTGAGAAGGGACTGGAATGGGAGGATCAAATGTTAAGAGGGAAGGGAGATGAGGAAAGGAATATGGGGAGAGACATCCAAAATTAAGGGCCATTTAAGGGTAGTACAGAAACTAAATACAGTCGAAACTTCCTAAAATTCAAACATATACTAAGGTGATCTAAGTGAAATTGCCAAATAAAATGAGCTCCAACAGGCCATCTCTTGCCAACAAATCACCAAATGAAGCTTCCAGTACTAGGATTGGTTTGTATTAAATTGGATTTTTGGCCTAAGGGGTCCATGGAAACCCCCAAACAACCCAGGCTGTGCCACGTCCATAGTTTCTACTCCACAAATTGACAGCAAGGTCCCATTGCTGAAGACAACACAGAACTTACTGAACGTGGAGAAGTTGAGCTGGTGCCTACAGAGAACCTATATCCCTAGCATCTTTGGTACAGGAAAGCACTCTGAATACTACCAAAAAGAGAAAGGAACTCAAGCCAGCCACAAACCCTTTGGTTTATAATAATGTCCTTTCTAAAAGTTATGATAGGGCAGTGGTGACGGAAAGCTTGTAGGAGTAACCAACCAATATCTGACCTGACTTAAGGCCCACTCCACGCAATAAAAGCCATACCAGACACTGCTTTGGTGAAACAAGAACCTGAGACTGAATTAGGTAGTCCAGGGTTCTATAAAACCAAATAATGCTGTCCTTAAAAAAAAAAGAAAGGAAGGAAGGAAAATAAAAAGAAGGAATGAAATACGTAGCAATGAAATGACTCCTAACGGCATTCCGCTCTGCCCATAGATCAATATCTTGCTGCTCAGCCATCATCAGAGGCGCTTCGTCCTGCAGCAGATGGGAACAAATACAGAGACCACAGGCTGACAGGCAGAGTGAGAGACCATGGAGCACTCCGCTCGAAATAGGTTGTCTCTATCAAATCCATCCCCTCAGGGCTCAGGAAACCCTGGGGAAGAGAAGGCAGAAAGTGTGTAAGAGCCAGAGGGGATGGAGGACACAGGACCCTCTAAATCAACAAGATCAAAGAACCTAAGAACCCACAGAGACAGAAACAGCATGCCCAGGGCCTGAGAGGGTCTGCACAGATCCCTTGAATATAGATTATGGCTTCCAGTTTAGTGTTTTTGTGGGATTCTTCAAAGTGCAGTGTGAATAGTGGGACCACCTACACCCACCCACATGTACACAAACACACACACACACACACACACACACACACAATTCCTGCTGCTATGCTTCTGTGTTTTGTGTGTCGGTCACACTGCCTTTGATCCAGGTAAGGCTAAGGCACACTTCAGTTTAATTGGGGTTCATCTTAAGGGAGGGGAACAGATGAAGCACTCTGAGTCTGGGCCTTCCAGAATATCCCAAGGACACAGAAAGGACCGAGCTACAGCATTTGTGATATTTAAAAATGTAAAAAGAAAGACGAGGAAGAGAAAAAAAAAACTACCAAGGCCTTGCAAAGGAAGGGAGGATTCCACAGCAAGGGGCAAGGACCTTTTAAGTTGGCTCACTGCTGTTGCTGAAGAGAGGGTGGGCTCAGGGGGTTGATTAAGTCCTGCTCTGGCCTGTGAGGAATGCAGTTGTGTTGACAAATGACATAAATGGGGGAGAAGAGCCTCCATCCTCAGTTCCAATCAGGGGAGCTGACTGATTAATATGGAGGTTTGTTCCATGGCTTTGGGTTCTAACGTACACATCAGTGGTAAAAGAATGTGTCGGGAGGGGGGGGGTTGTGGGTGTGTATGCTGAGAAGTGTCCGGTAATCCCACAAGCAGCACATAGGACCAGAGAATGGAGCTGTGGACAGTATCATCTGTATCAATTACATGTGGCATAGAGCACATTGTCATTAGTTATAGAACAGCCATGACAATGTTGGGTATACTGGATTTAGAATCACTGGCCCAGGAAGTAACTCAGAGGTCAGTCTCCCAAGGTCCTCTGATACTAAAGTTCACATTCAGGACTTTTGCCGAGGGGTAATATTGAATATGTTGACTTTCAGAGTTCATCCACGGACTCATGGGGCTCCCCGCCCCTACCTCTAAGCAGCCCCTCCCTGATTCCCTCTTTACCCACTTCTGAGCAACCCTCTGCTGTTTCTCTCTTCCCCTCTGTGACCCCAGAGCACATTTCGAGCAGTCGTCCCCAGGGTCATGGTGTGACTGGAAAATTTCCAACAGAGACAGTTAGCAGTGGTGTGCCCCAGGCCCACCCAGAAGGAACTAGACTTCTCATCCTAAGATGAACTAAATGGTCTCAGGAATCCAGGATCTGCGTCGAGTTAACCAAGTCAGAGCCTGATTTCCAGCAGACCACACTCCCGCTCGTGGATAACTGAGCTGTGGCCCTGTCGTCTGTCTCCTAGCTGTCACCGGCCCATTCTGCCATTCCTGACATATGAAGAAGTCACCTCTCTCTAGCCTTGCCCAAGATGCCACCAGGGGTGAAAGTGCCATTCCTTCTCCACAAAACATAAATATGCAAAGGTAGGAAGATGATTGAGTTTGCCACAGCTCTGTGCCCGGGGACTGGAGGCCATCACCATCGGAGGGGCAGTGGGGAGGCCTCTTTTCCCCTTAATTCTCCCTGTTCAAATCCAGTGTCTCTGGTTGGGACAGTGTACTTGGATTTGTCTTTGGGCCGCCAGCTCACAAATAATGACACTGAGACATCCTATTAATTATGAGAACTTGACCTTAGCTTAGGCTTGTCCCACTGGCTCTTATAACTTAAATTAATCCATTTATCTATGTTCTATCACACGGTGTTACCTCTCTTGTGTCTTGCTCCTCCTGTTTCCTCTCTGTGTCTCCTGGTATCTCCTGCACACCTAGATCCCTCCTCCTCTTCCTTTCTCTGCCCAGAAATCTCACCTTTACCTCCTGCCTAGCTAATGCCATCCAGCTTTTTATTATACCAATCATAACAATACAATTTTACACTGATTGAATATCCTACAATGGGACAGAATGCAAAAAATAGACTCAAGCCTTCACCCCAAGCAGATCTTTAACCTGTAAGGAATAGTGTATAAACACTCAGTTAAAGACCCCTGTCCATTCATCCCAGTAAAGAGGAAGCAGTGTCTCCAGCAGCGTGGATGGGCTGACCCTGTGGATCCTGGACGAAGCAGTGTTTTCTCTCAGCCTCATAGTAAACTACACTGTGCCGGGATATTTCGATGAGGTATGGGCCCAGGCCAGGTGAGAGTCTTTTCTCTTTGTGGATGCAAGCAGAACTATGAGAGGAAAGAGAACATGGGAGTGGGCCGCTCGTCTCTCCAAGCAATCCTGAAAACCTCATCTTGGTAAGAAGGAAGCTGGGCTTTTCTTGAGGATACACCAACTCCTTCTCTGAGCAGGAACAAAGGGGCCAGGGTCCTGCAAGCAGAGACCTGTGGGAAGACAGCACAGGGGGCCCAGAGCAGGGCAGAGCCAGGCGGTGGGGTGGGTGGCAACTCCTGGAAGCTGATAAATAGTGAAGCTTTTCCCCAGTTCAACTATGTAAGGGCATATGTCTCTTGTCTGATTCAACTTCTGGCTTTGGTTCTGAGTTCAAGTGAAAGAGCCTGCTGCAATGAATCAATGGAGAAGGATCAAGAAAGGCATTCAATATCAGTGTCAGGCTTCTCCCATGCACATGTGTGCTTGGGTGCACATGCACACGCACGCGGGTGTGTGTGCACGCACACACACACACACAACCTAACTAGGAGACAGTCTAAATAAAGATTTGGGCAGCAGACACGGCCATCCAGAGAGCTGCACTGTGCATGGCAGGCACAACCCATTCAGCTCTTCCCAAGCCAGGCAGTGAATTCATCACCCTAGCACAGCCACAGGGGTGGGATGACACTCTGTCTGTCTGTCTGTCTGTCTGTCTGTCTCTCTCTCTCTCTCTCTCTCTCTCTCTCTCTCTCTCTCTCTCTCTCACACACACACACACACACACTGTTAACCCACTTAACACTTTTAAGTGTTGTCAACTGATAGAGGAAAGCTTAGTTTCACACTTCCAACAGCCATCGACCTGTTCCCCATGCCCCCCAGCTGTGCCCTCTGCCTATAGTCCACCTGTCCCCTATGTCCCGCAGTGCCCTCTGCCTACAGGTCCCCTGTCCCCTGGCAATCACCATGCCACCCTCTGCTTCTGTGTATTTGATCGTCTCAGATACCTCAGTGGAGCACAAGCCAGCCCTATCACTTCGGAAGGTGTGTGGGAAAGAGTGGAAATCGGGGTCGAGAGGAGATGTCTGTCTCCGGGTTGTATTGCAGCCTAGTCCACAGGGCCCCAACTGTGGAGACAGACGAGGAACTCACCAAGAGTGACTGTATGAAGGGAAAGCGCTCTGTATGCATGGGTGCTGTTTGTGGAAAAGGGGATTCATGCCATCCTGGGGACATGATGAGGGTTTTACAGGACATTGGGGTGAGGAAGGCAGATGTCCTGGTGTAAATGAACCAGTGAAATCTTAAGACACATTTGGGGCCAGGGAGTCTGCTCAGAGGGTAAGGTGCTGGTCATGCAAGTGTGATGACCAGAGTTCAGACTCCCAGAAGCCCCTAGATCTAGGGAGGCTGACTCCCTGACCGTAGTTCCAGCCCCTGGAAGGCTGAGACAAGCTGGCTAGCTAGAATAGCCCAACCAGTGAGGCCTGAGTTCAACTGAAAGGCCAGTCTCAAAAAGTAAGTGGAGAATGAGCCAAAAGACACTCAACATGGGCTTCAGGTCTTCACACACACACATACACACACACACACACACACACACACACACACACACACGTAAGCATATGCACATGTAAACCTACCACATAAATTCCACCTGAGGCTGGAGTAGCAGGAGATTTGTTCGTACTGTTGCTCTGCAGTTGCCAATCGAGTGAAGCCTTGATTCAGGGGGCAGAGTCCACGGTGGCTGGAATAAACCATAGAGGGTTTTGTGAACCCAGATGAGGATAGAGACACCAGGAGGAATATGCAGGGGCTTTTTGGACCTGGGAAGGTGGAGAGGAGGCTCAGCTGATCATTTCTCCATCGCTCTGTGGATCGCTCAGGTTTATACACTAATATCACTCCTGAGCATTATTTATTAATAAACAATACAGTAATAATAATAATAATAATACAGTGGTCACTCACTGTAGGCTGGCAAGATGGCTCAGTGGGTAAAAGGCACTTGTGGCCAAGTCTGACAACTTGAGTTTGGTCCCTGAAACCCATAGGAGAGAATCTACGCCTGCAAGTTGTCCTCTGACCTACACAGACAGTCTCTCTCTCTCTCTCTCTCTCTCTCTCTCTCTCTCTCTCTCTTGCCTTAACCCACTATACTCTTGCCTAGGGGACACACCTCCAGAGTCCCCATGAGGAAAGAAGTCAGAACAGTGTTCGGATGCCCACTTTGCTGTCTTGTTACTAACTGTGCTGGCAGCCCTCCTGTCCCAGCTCACATTCCTCTCACAATGGTGCTCCGAAGAGGTCACCTTTAATTTCCTTGACAGGACAAGGACTCTGCATGGGTGCGTGGCAGCCAGGTCAGAGTGTTCATGATGTTTCCTGGTCAGGAGAATCATAGCTTCAGCATCTTGCATTCCATTCAAGGCTTCCTGAGTCGATGGAAGAGGCCAGACACAGACTGTGGGAAATGTTGGTACCTTCTAGAAACGAAAGGGTCTTATGTATACCTGGGCTGGCATGATGATTCAGACCTGAGCTCTGACATCCAGCACAGGAACTCAGCAACTGCCTCCCATGGGAACAGGGATCTTAGGCCAAGGAGAGTTCTCTATGCTCCTGCCATAGGAAGGGCTCTAAAGCTGGCCACACCCTCAACCTCTGCCCCATGAGGGCTTCCCAGGAGCCTCTGAGTGTTACACACACACACACACACACACACACACACGTACACATATATGCACATATGCACACACATGTATACACACGCACATACATGTGCACCCACACCCACTACAGTGCTCAGGCTGTTGCAAGTTTAGAGAGATCACTTTTTTTGATAGGTCAAATTTTATTTTTTCTACACTTGATTTATTAAAGAGAACCTTTTGTAAATTCTTGTATGTGTGTGTGTGTGTGAGAGAGAGAGAGAGAGTGTGTGTGTGTGTGTGTGTGTGTGTGTGTTAATATGGAATCCCTGTCTATCTGTGTGCGCTACAAAATTCATTAGAAACATGTCTTATCACCCTCCCTCCCTCTCTCCCAGTCTTTATTCTGTTGTTTGACTGGGAAGACACAGTTCAGAGCCACGTGAGGTGGGGGAAGGTGTTTCAGGTCTCTATCTGAGCAAGTTCCTCATGGTCTCACTGTCACCCCCAGGGATGCTGCCTTGGAGCCACCTCCAGGGGACCTAGAAGAAGCTTAACCACTTGGGACATTTGGATTGTCACCAGAAGCGGGGGCAGGTAGGGGCTGCTGTGAGAACGGCAGGAACTCTCCCGAAAGCTGAGAGAATGGCGGGAATTCCCTGGGAACAACTTTGGAGATTGTACTCATCAATCAATTATTTATCAGTGAACTCTGAGAACCATCACTGTTTGTTTTCTGCTTGCCTGGAGGATAAGGACTTTGTCCTAAGAGTTGTCTGTTTAAGAACTGGCTAGAATTCCCTGGAAAATACACATCCCCTCCCTGGGCAGTGTTTTCTTTCTTACCACCCACACCTCTGAACCCTACATAGAGATGGGTCCCTCTCCTCCCAAGCCTTCAAGCCAGCACAGAGAGGCCAGCCAAGAAACTTCAGTGAAGATTATTTTTCATCATTTATTAATGCTCCCTGGCCTTGTCCCCAAATAATTAGGGCCAGGAAATTATTACAGCACTGTTAATTACCATCTGGGTTGCTTAACAAGCCAAGGCTCTGGATGGGATCTGCAGGCCCTCTGAGAATCATGGGAACACACGTGAGTCATGTGTTGGCTGTCACACCCCCATGGGAGATAGGATCCTTCCGTGGTGTGTGGGAGGTGCCGGCTCCCCATTAGCGTCAACCCTCTCGTTCCCATAAAAGTGACAAGCATACCTTCTCCCCTGAGAGGAAATAGGGCTCTGGCTCTGGCAGGAAGCCAGGATATCAACACACAGAGACACCCACAGGACCCCAGGAATTCTCTCTTAGGCATGCGGGTTTGGAACATGAAACTCTGCATTCTAACCATTTGGTCTCCGCTAGGGTTCTACTGGGTTTTGCTGAGGAGGAGTAGTCAGAGAAGCTGGAGAAGAGGCTTGAGGGATAGGGTGAGCCAAACAAAGAATCTCATCCAAAATGCTGCTGCAGGAGAGGTCCAGACTCCATCACCTCCCAGAGATACTGAACACCAGAGGAACTGAGGACCTGGTTCTAGTGTCCCATCAGCACTCTTGCCGGGTTCATGGGCCCACAGTACATATCAGGCCAGGTTGTTTACAGAGCAGCCACTATGAGGAGGTTCCGGGATATTGGTAGACAACTCTGAGTAGCCTGGGGTAGTATCTAGCTAGGAAGACCTGGATGGGAGATACACAGCCCACTGATGCCCCTTCGAACGGGCAGGAGGATGAGCTTTGTGGCCGTTCTCAGACTCCACAAACCGCTTTCCTCCATCCTGGGTGGTGCAGAAGCATGTGCAGTCCAGAGGCTATGGTGAGCATCTTTCGATTCTCACCTCCGATAACGCTGTCCTTATCTCCGTGGGATGGGAGATTGCCCAGACATGGCCTCATACGTGAGCCCACAAACCAGCTTGGCAGTGTGTTTAATTACAAGGTTCCCTCCTCTAGCTATTGCTGGCCTGGGATCCTGCCAAGAGGCATGCTTCCCTTTGGGACAGTGTCCTGAGGGATGACATCGGAAGAAAACATGGGGTGGTCTGTCAGGTACCAGTTTTAAAGACTGGTATGGTTATTTATCAGGCAGGGGCTCAGGGGTTTCCCAGGGCTACAGAAGGGGCCTCTTCCTGTCCATGTCACGTTCATGTCACCGTGACAGAGGCCTGAAGCAGTTTTAAAGGAGGGAGGATTAGTTTGAGCTCATGGCTTCAGAGGTTTGGGTTTACGCATGGCTGGTTACATGCCTGTGGACCCGAGGTGAGGCAGAGCAAGATGGCAGGACAGTGTGGTAAAACAAATCTGCTCAGTGACAAAGTCAAAAAGTGGCCTTCCTCCTCCAGCAAGGCCCTGCCTCCTAAGCTTTCTCCCCCTCCCCAAACAGCACTGCTACCATCTAGGGCCAACATTTCACACCTTATGCGTGGGGACACCTCACACTCAAAAACACGGTAACACACCCCATCCCAACACTCAGTCTCAGTGGTCTTCCTTCCTCCAGGAAAGGTCACAAGTGCAAAGGAGCCCACACCAGACGATGGAGCCCTGGCCTTCCTTGTTTGCTCTCCTCTCCCCCAGCTTAGGCAAAATCAGCCATGCTCAGTGAGATCAGAGATGTCCCACTATCCCCAGTGTCCCTGAGAAAGTGGCAATGACTTGAGGTCTACGGGGTATGGAGAGAGGCCAACATAGGATCAGGTGGCCCCTGGAGTCGTGAGAGCCTGGGTTCAGTGATAGGAAGTACACTTGGTGTAAACAGTGTCTGCAGACAGAAAGGGTGACCTGCCGTCTGTCGGACTCAATGGAGAAACAGTGGCTTCAGGAGCCCTTCCACAGCGGGAAACAGCTGTGTGGCTTCAACTGGTCAGCTCTCTCTTGTGTCCCACAGTGATCTTGTGCCCACATGAGACCTGTCCTGACAATCCTCTAGGAGGGGAAAGTCTTAGGTTCATTCCTCAGACAGAGCCTGGCCTGGCTCAGGAAAGCCCCCCTCCCTTGCGGGATGCTGGTCTGGTTCTCTCAGGAAACTGAAAACCTGGGAAGTGTATGAACTTGAAGCACTGAGTGTAGGTTGTAATGAGTGTGGTTTTAGTGTTGTTTCTGAGGAATAACTCTGTGCTGTTTAGATGACATAGGTAGTGGCTTTAATAAGAACGGCCCCCTTAGGGTCGTATATCATCAAGGAGTGGCATTGCTTAAGAAGGATTAGGAGGTGTGGCCTTGTTGGAGCAGATAGGACCTTGCTGGAGGAAGCCTGTACTGGGGATGGGCTTTGAGGTCTCAAAAGCCAAGCCCAGTGTCACCACTCTCTTTTCTATATCTAGACCTACAGATCTGGATATAGAACTCTCAGCTACTTCATGCTCCCTTCCATGATGATAATGGGCTAAACCTCTGAAACTGTAAGCGAGCCCCAGTTAACTATTTTCTTCTAAAAGAGCTGCTTTGGTCATGGTGTCTCTTCCCAGCAATAGAATACTAAGACAGTGTGTGGTGTGTATGTGTGCAACTGTATGTGTGCATGTGTGTATTTGTGCCTGCATCTATATGTAAGTTTGTATATATATGTGTATGTGCAACTATATGTGTGCATGTTCATATGTATATGTGTCTGCATCTATGTATAAGTGTAAATAGAGGCATATATATGTATATATACGTAGGTATATATGCATGTGTCTGTTTGTATATGCAAATAGTCATGTGTACCTGTGTGTGAATTCTTATATACATTGGTATGCATAATATGCATATGTGTTGCATAAATTGTGTATAGTGTATAGTTATGTGACTCACATGCATGTGTGTGTGCTTGAATAATGCATATTCATGTATGATGCCTTATTCTATGCATGTGTGTAAACATATGTGCACATACGTGTGCATGCACACTCATTTGTGTGTGTGCATGTGGATGCATGTGTGTATTCACATATGTGCATTTGTTCCTATGTATGTGCATGTGTTTCTGTGAGCATATTGCACACCTATTGATGGCTAAGTATACCCACTCCCACATTGCTGAATTCTGGAGCTCTGCTTGGAGAAAAGAGATGAACACTGTAAAGCCACGGCTAACCCAGGAAACTAGTGACCTGGCTGCTTCACCTTGGCAAGGCAGACAGAGGTTTAGCCTAGGTCCGGCCTTCATTTCCTGTTCCTCAAGACTAAGAGTTTATGGAGAAGGGGGCAGTGACCCCAAAATGACCAGGAAAGACTGCACAGAAGAAGAGGGCCTCACATGAAAGAAAGAAGAAAGAATGCTGGCTGAGAAGGCTGGTGTGAGGACAGTCAGCCTGGCCGGGAGGGTCTTTGAGAACCATCAATAAAGCTAACACAGAGCAGACACCTCCTATGTGTCAGGTGCCATTCCTGGCCATCACTCTCTTCAATCCCCACACCAACCCCACAGAGTGGGCCCTCACACTCCTCAGCTGTGGGGAGGTGACTCTGAGGTCCACAAAGGTTAAAAAATGGGCAGAGGATCCCACAGCAGGATTTGAACACCCTGGCTCTGGCTCCTTGTCATTAGCCATTATCCCTTGTTGTCCAAGCTGACACCCACATCTATTATATTTCAGACACTGCCCTGAGCTTTTTAGACATGGATTCCTTATTACTAACCACACTGCACAGATAACGAAACTGAGACAAAGGAAGGTCACATGCTATCACTTGGTCACATGGAGAGCCATGGAGCCTGCACCAGGCAGAGGAGGGCCTTGGACGTTCATTCCTGGAATAACATCCCCCACACACTGGGATTCTTATGAGCATCTGTGGCCTAAGATGCAGCAGACACAGGGAGATGCATATATCTGGGTGTATTGCAGAGACTGCTCTGGACCAGGCTCTGGCTGGTGCAGGGGCAGGGGGTGGGACTGCCTCTTCCATGGCTCCTGTGGCCTAGTTTCTAGGTGACTGCCAGGTAGTGGGACCTGGCAGGCAAGATATAAATATCCCTCAGTGACAGTCAGGCCCTCACTCTGCTGCCGCTGTGGATGAAGCACAGCTTCAAGGTCATTATCATGGCTGTGGATTCCACTAGCCCAGAAGGTGTCCCGTAGAGAAGGAAACCACACAGTACTGCTGGGATCCCGACTCTAAAGTCCAGCCAGCTCAGAGGGTAGCTTTTCCTTCAGTGGAGGTCAAGTGCTGGCTCCTGTACTTCTCAGTCTCCCACCTGAAGCGGATTTTCTTAGTTCCTCTGGGCTCTGTGACCTCCAGGGCTGTATGTCTCTGGTAGGAGCAGACCTTGGCCTGGTTGCCTTCGGCATCAGTCAGCTTCACCCCCTCCCCCAGCACCTGTCTCTGCCTCTGCCCTCCCTTCCTAAGTGACTTTGGGTTGACTTAATAAACCTATGTGATGTGTCAAGTTCCTCTGGGATCCCTCTCTCTGGGTGAAGAATATTTGTGTCTGCAAGTGTGTGTGTGTGTGTGTGTGTGCATGCATGTATGCAGCATGTGCATTTTGTGTACAAGGCATTTAGAAAACCTCAGCACTCAGTCTGAGAAAGTGGCCTCGTCTGCAGAGTGCCTGCCTAGCATACATGAGGCCGCTGGAATCAATCCCCAGTACTGTGGGAACCAGGCTTAGTGAGGCATACCTTTAAGTATTGAGAGGTGGAGGCAGGAGGATCAGAAATTTAAGGTCATCCTTGGTTACATAACTAATTCAAAGACCGTGCCTGAGAACAAGGTTCTGTGGGATCACCCCCACATCAGCTAAAGGCTTTTCAAGTCAGCAGCACTCCAGGGCCAAGCCTCTCCAGGGACAGCCTTTTGTTTTCAGAGCAGGCTCATGTCAAGGAGCTTTGGAAACCGGGCAGAGCTGCCTTTGGGCTGGGAGGACCTCAGCTGAGTGAGCGAATGGAGGGTCAGTGCTGAGCAGGTATATTCTCCCGCTCTGGCTGAAGGCAGATGGTCCTGCTGTCCAGGTAGCAGAGGCCATGGACCTGAGCAGTGAGGCCCAGAGGGACTTGCCTGGTAGGGCTGGTCTGGCTGTGCCTGTGCCTATGTTGTCTACCTGCTGTGAGTATCTGTTTCCACACCCCATGTACACACAGTCACAGGGCTTAAAGGAGAAATTAGCACTTCCCAGAGTCCATCACTGCTTGGGTTTCAGGCTGTAACTGTTTTTGCCACCCAGAGGCATTCTGGGAGCACAGGAAGATGGTGGGGAGCTATTCCTTTATGAAGGAATCGTATGGGGGAAGGTTTCAGCTGGAGTGGTAATGCAACAACTGGTATACCCTTGGCCTTGCCACCCACTTACTGGATCATGGCAAATGGGTGCTGCAAGGACTAGCGGGGATAGCTGCTGCCACCTAGCCTCAGGCTTACGGCTACGGAAATGTGGCTGAAGCTCAAAGCCCAGCACTGGTCTCCAACACCCAAGTGTTTAGTCCCCTGGTCACAGGAGAACCTCGTTGCCCTTGTCCCTTCTGACTGAGACAGAAATGCTGATTGCCATATTAGACACAGCAGAGACAGGTGGGTACTGTACTGGACTCAGAGGTCAAGAAAGATGCTAAGCCCAATGTGATTTTTGAACCATGAGCTTAAGGTGTATGCAGAATCAGAGAGCCCCCAATTCTCAGAGACTGACCTCCAACCAGGCCTCAGTGACCCAACATGGATATCGAAGGAGGGCCTGGTGGATATCACACCTCCCTATGGAGGTTACTCGCGGTCCTTGCTCAGAAGTCTCAGGCTGAGGCCCTGTGGAAGGTGGGAGGAAATGGTAAACAGGGTCAGCCATTCAAGGAGGGAACATGAGCTGTGAAAACTTGAGACTGCCAAGATGGGATACTTCAAGGGGAAACTTCCCTTCACTGTCTAGAATTCACAAGACCATCTCTACCAGTCCACACTCTTCACCTTGAAGGCCATAACCTGTGGCCACCCACCAACTCCAACCAAGAAGGCTCAGAGAGGTCTTGTGCCTTGTCAGAGGAGGTCCCATGCCTGGTCCTGGAATGCAGGCCCACCAATATCTACTACAAGGCAAGGAGGAGCTGAGGCTACCTAGTCAGACACCCATGAGTTAGAATAGCAATGTTAAGAAGTGTTGGTGGCCAGAGAGAAGGCTCAGTGGCTAGGGTGCTTGCTGTGTAAGCATGAGGACCTGAGTTCAGCTCCGCAACACCTACACAAATACTGGGTGTGGTCGAGCATCTGTCATCTTAGGTTCGAAGGAACTAAATCTGATCCTCAGAGCACACTGGCCAGCCAGGCTGGTAGGGACATCAAGCTCCAGATTCAGTAGGACCTCATCTTAGAAAGATAAAGGAAAATAAGGTAATGTGGAATATAGGGACACTCTTGATGTTGACCCCCACGCAGGCACCTACAGGACAACTGTACATACAGGTACATATGCATGCATACACACACGTGTATTTATTTATTTGCTTAAATATTATTTAAATAAATAATATTTATTTATTTAAGAAAGAGACTGAGGCGATTCAGAGCAACGGAACCAGGTGTGAGCTGGGCTGTGTTGGCCCTTGACTATTGGCAGAGGTATGTTTGGCTGATGAGGGATGTGGACTATCCAGATCAGTCCCTCTCAGGAATTATCATCACCCTAACGTCATATCATGCCTGCGTTACAGATGAAAAGCTGTCCAAGAAAAAAACATGTCTCCCCAGGATGGAGCAGAGTGACTGAAACTTGAACCCCATCTGCCTGTCTTAAAGCCAGGGGTCTAAGCACTTGTTCTGCGGACTAAACAGGGTGGATGCATTCCGGGCCACCTTGAGAGCACGTGCACCATCAGAGCTCTGCTTTGAGCCCGCTGCAGCTCCTCAAGTCCCCTCCTGCCCTGCCCCACCTCTGACCTAGGCAAAGCAGGCAAGGAGGTAAGGCAGAGAGCCAGGGCTCCCCCTCTCTTTTCTGGCCCAGCAGGCTCTGACTGCACCTTTTTTTTACAAACATCTTTTTTCCCTTTGCTTTCAGCCTAAGCTGTAACTCCCAGGCTGATCAGACACCATCGGCTGACTTTTCAGTCCCAATGCTTTCTAAATTCAGAAGAGAGATTGGCCGCAGCTGGTGCTGCGGGGAGGCGAAGTGGTGGGTGCCATCCGGGCTCTCTTTGTGAGGAACAGGGAAGAACAGGAAGGCCCTAAAATGATGGGAAGGGAAGATGGAGGGTTGATTCCCAACCACACCTAACCCTAGCCTACCATTACTCTCCGCCTGACAACTTTTGTCATGGTGATGACATGCCAAGGACCCATAACCGCTGGTTTTATTTGCCAGACTTTGACAGGATTTTGAAGAATCTGTTCCCCATCTTTCCAGTCTTGTAGCCTGTGCCAACTCCGTACTTATCTCTTGTGCATGCAAATGTGTGATTCAGCTTCCATCAAGCTCATAAGAGGAGTCATTTATTTTTTTATCATTCTCTAGTAATTCCTGGTGTCCGTGACTCTGCAAGCTTTGGTGGTCCATGACCACTGTGATTCCCAGAATACTACCTGGGACTAGAGTCTTTCTTTCATGTGTTTGAGAATTTTTCCACTTACACGGATGAAACAAAAATTTAAAACACCCTGATTCATTAGCGAGCACTGAACGTCCATATAAGCTAGGCCGCCATAAATTCACTGTTGCTGTGCTAACCACTATGGGTTAGGGCCATTACGGGCATTACTTCATCTGCGCTGCCCATTAAGATAATTACGATCACTTTGCCTTTCTTGGTCCTTGCTATCTTGGAGGCCGATTAAACCCACTGCATTTAGTTCATTCCACTGAGCAGCAGCATCTCCAATCGTAAGATCTAGCTCAAAAAAAGCGTGGCAATGAAACTCCTCAAATGTGCTGGTGCCCTCTCATAATTTTGGGCCTAATAGGACTAGTGAAGGGCATGTCTTCTGGACCCTCCCACTGTGGAAGATTAGGTTTTACACAATACACCCACTCTAGTGTTGCAATTTCCCTGAGCCTTAAAATCCCTTCATCAAAACTAAATCAAGAGATGCCAGGCATCTCCAACGCCTTTCAATAGGCCATCTTTTGACAAGTGGTTTGTCCAACTAATCAAACCAAATTTTGACACCTTTTTTAAACTATTTGAGTTTCCATATTAAACCTAGAACTCCACTCAGTGGTACCAATTATAAACTTAACCTGATCCAGTTTTATTATATTCCTTCCACCATTATCCCACACCCTTAAATTCTATTCCCACAGATTTTACTCAGATTTATATTTGAATGAATTAGTGAACTTGTTAAGCTCTTTAGTAGTGCAGTGCACCTCCTCATGGACTACACTTTCTATCTTCCCTTCTAGGAGCCTGCTTTGTCTCAATTCTGGTTTAGGTCTAGAGACAACTATTGGTGGTGGGCCCTGGGTGACTTCAGTATAGTCTTGACTGGCATCTTCTTCGGAGAAAGTCACTGCTGGTTTAGCAGACAATGAGGATTAATTTCCTCAGTCAAATGTGAAAAAGGCAGTATTTCAGAGGCTGAGACTGAGGGCAGAGTGACTACTTCAGGTGAGACAAACTCTTGAAAACCTGAGGGTGCAAAGTTCTCAGCTTTAATAGGGTCCTCCCACACATCCCCATCCACGATACAGGATCCCACTCTTTACCAACTAATGCCCTTACGTTAACTGCCAACACCCTCCGGGCCGGGACTTGGATTTTCACTGTAATTCAGCCAACCTTATAATGACGGCTTCGGTTTGGTTTTCCATGACTTGACCTCTGTAAATGCTGTAGAGAAAAGACTCTTCCAGGGCACAATAGAAACCTTTAGAGTGTTTATGCACATCTGGAGCTGGTCAATTTTATCATTGAGTTCCTTGTTGTCATATATATATATATATATATATATATATATATATATATATATATATATATATATATATATATGGGATTTATTACAGGGTATGGTCCAGTTTATGCAATCATGGCTGACTGTAAACAAAATGCCCAACAATCCAGAAGTTGTTCACTCTGAGGCTGGATGTCTCAGCTGGTCTCCAGTAGATGCTGCAGTGCAGAAGAAGCAGGCTCTAGGGCCAGTGAAGGAATGGATTTGCCAGTGAGAGCAAGCAGGGAAGGAATAAAATCTTCCTTATTTAGGTAGGATTCCAGGAGAATGTGTGATCCAGAGTTGAGGTGGGTTTTCCAACTAGCTCAAATGACCTGGATTGAAAGTATCTATCCAACTCAGGATCTGGATTAGAGGGATATCTTTTCCCCAGCTCAAAAGATCTGGATTAAAGGCATTTATTCCTCCCTCAAAGATCCAGATTAGAATCACATCTTCCCACTTCAAGCTAAGCAAATATAACTCACAGGTGTGCCCTCCATTTTGGGGTTTTAATTAATCCAGATGTAGTCAAGTTGACAACCAAGAATAGCTATCACACATGTAAAAATAATCAGGAACTCCAGCACCCCCAAAGCTACACCTGATAACCAGAACCCAGTGACATCACTTGCTCAAGACAGCAGGACTAGAACTCCGGGATGCCCACTGGGCAATATACGAGCAGAGACCAAGAGCAATGCATTGTTCTCACATCTTCAGGACTGCTAGAGACACCACCTTGATGGGCACTGCAGCTGGAGAATCTTTCTGCCCCATCAGACTGGAGAGTCTCCCAGGATCCCCAACTGTAAACCAGAGACCAGCATGAGAGACTGGACCCCACCTCTTACTCTTTCCCTTCCGGACTTCTCACTCATTCCTCATTAAATTTGGACCATTTCTCGGCATTGTCAAAGTCTTGATTTTCTAATTCCAGTCGGATTCTGGCTCTGTCCATTACTGGATGAACCATCCTTTTGGTGTCTCGTTCACTTGACTCAAGCCCTTTTTGCCTAGCTGCTTGGTGGAGTCAGTCAGCATTTACCACCAAGTAGCATGCGTTCATGTGCATGTACTCTAGGTGGCCAAGGTGCTCACTGTACACTATGTTGTGGATTTCATGCCAAAGTGTCTCCTGAGAACTCTGAGAAAGTCATTTTTGGAATTCCATTGAAAAATAATTCATAAACTGCTACAGTTTTTCCAAAGCCAGGAAGAGTTGTCTCTGAGATTCAGACTTACAGTGGCACATAAAGCCATTCTTGCCGCCTCACTGCTTCTGGCACATCTGGCAGTACCAGCTAAGCTTCAAGTCCTTTGGACCTGACTGTGTTGGCAATGGTTTTTGGGTTCAGAAAATCCATCTTGCCCATGGTGACCCAGAGAGCAGCAGAGGTGAAATGGATTCTAGTAGAGGACTTTATAGAACGTGGAGACAAAGGCCGAGCCCAGCTCGCAAAGCAATCTGTGTGAGCAGCCTGGTCTCTGGATTCCCACTGGCTTTCTTCTCTACATCCTGCCCCGCCACGACCTTGGAAAATACTTCATGGTAAAACACCAATAGCAGCAAAGAAAGCTGAGAATTTTATTTCCACAGCCATTTTGTGGTGGAGCCTGCCTTTAATCCCAGCACTCTGGAAACAGAGGCAAGATTTCTGAGTTCAAGACCAACCTGGTCTGGTCTACATAGCAAGTTCCAAGATAGCCCTGGCTATTAGTCTATCTACTACTACTGCTGATACTACTAATCCTGTCAGGCTGAACTTACTCCTGTAGTTAATCAGATTACCCCATGCCAGCTGCTTCCTGCAACTAAACAGTTGCATAACTGGAAGCTTCACAGTCTCTGACTTTTGGGAACCTTTTCCTCCAACTGCCTTGTCTCTTCCAGCTTTGATGTGAGGCTTTGTGCCTAGTCTTCTCGTAGCTTGTTATGTCATATTCTGTTGGCAGTCAAGGGACATGGGAAGAATGGGTCTGGGGGAGAGGAGAAGTGTGGGGAGGACATGGAACATTGGATGGAGGGGAAACTGGTCATAATATAACATATGTGAGAAGATAAAATAAGTAAATAAATAAATAAATGTAAACTATGGGCACAGACTCAATTAAATAAATAAGGGTCTGCACTTTGGCTGCAATCCTTCACTGTTCCTGCTACATGCCACCCATGTGCCTTTAAGTCCAGTTCATCATTAAAATGCAAATTTTGGGTATAGGATCTACAAGCTGTCTTTTCCAAAGAACTTGTTAAGCTCGTCTGATGATCAATATTGTCCATTCTTCTGTGGATGCAGTTTGTCTGGCCTCAAATAAAGATTTGTGGTTAGGTTTTGTCTTTGTTAGGGTTGTGAGGAGACATCATGGCCACAGCAACTCTTCTAAGAAAAACATCTAATTGAGAGGTCTCACTTATGGTTTCTGAGCTTCAGCCCATTATCATCATGGCTAGGAGCACAGCAGTGTGCTGGCAGATGTGCTGCTGGAAAAATAGCTGAGAATCCTACGTCTTGAAGGCAACAGGAAGTTGACTGAGACACTGGGTGGTATCTGAGCATAGGAAACCTCAAAGCCCACCCCCATAATGACACCCACCCACCAACAAGGCCATACCCATTTCAACAAAGCCACACCTCCAAACAGTGCCACTCTCTATGAGATTATGAGGGCCAGTTACAGTCAAACAACCATAGGTTGCATCAATTCGACATAAACTGGAGTCATAATGAAAAAGAATCTCAGCTGAGGAATTGCCCCTATCAGATGGGTCTGTGGGTGTGTCTGTAGGATTTTTTTCATGATAGATTGATGTGGAAGGGGCTCAGTGAATGGTGCCCCCTGTGCTTATAGTCCTGGAATCTCTAAGTAAGCACAGTGAGCCAGCATAGTAAAGCAAGCCACTGGGGACGTCCCAAGCCTGTTAATGAGCTGTGTTTAACTTTTGAAAACCATGTCTTCAGCTTGTCAGGCCAAGGCTCTTCATGGATCTATAGACCTTTATCTGACAGTTTAGTTTTTCTGTGGAAAGGTGTTGCAATCCTTGGCATTCACTCAGTTCATAATGGACCTTATTTGCTCGAAAGGATCCAAGGAGTCCAAAAAAGTGCTTTTCTGCTCCCAAGTGCTGTCCTAAGGAACAACCCTTCACAGTTCCTGTGTTTTCTGCCCCTGCATGCTGTCCTAAGGAACAACCCTTCACAGCTCCTGTATTTTAGTTATGTTTCTGATCCCTGAAATAAAGAACTGACAAAAGAAACTTCTGGAAGGGTTTGTTTCAGCTTAAAGCTGGAGGTGATGGTCCTAACAAGGAAGGACATGGGGCAAGATAATCTCATTGCTCTCACAGCTGAGCAATGCAGAGTGGTGAATATAACTCTGCTCAACAGGTATGTGAGTCTGGAGTTCTGAACTACAGGCAGATGAGTCCCATTTCCCCACTGACACTTCACGAAGGCTGGAGGGTTACATCAACAGGGTCTTCATGGTCCACAGAAGCATGTTTGGGCTTTATCTTCTAGAAATGCCTCTGTAGGTCCCTACTGCCAATGGCTGGTTGCTTCTGTGTGCTGCAACCATCGGACATCGGCAGGGAGATGGACGTACAGCCCTGATTGATGTACAGTCTCCCAAGATTGGGACTGGAGAGATGGCTCAGAGCTTAAAAGCACTGACTGCTCTTCCAGAGGTCCTGAGTTTAATTCCCAGCAACCACATGGTGACTCACAACTATTTATAATGAAATCTGGTGCCCTCTTCTGGCCTGCAGGCAGGCATGGAGGCAGAATACTATATACATAATAAATAAATAAAATCTTTTTTAAAAAAAATCTCCCAAGATCATGCCTACATGTCCCAGAAGCTTCTCCTACAAACAGTAGCTTCCAGATCTTGGCTGCTAAATGGACCTGTTTTTGAGTTCTAGCTGAAAGTATTAAATGTTTCGTTTTCCCTTTCCATCTCTTCTGTGGGCGGTGACTGAAATCCCACTACAAACAATGGTGTACATACTTAGATGTCTAGACAGAGCAGGCCGGCAGACAACACAAAGTGATCCCTCCTTGACAATCACCAACTTTGACCTATGTCTACTCTCAACTTCCTGAATCACACTAGTAATGGAGAAGCATCATAATTTGCCACCCTGGAATAAAAGGCCAAGGGGAAAGTCTCCTATTACTTATGCATTTATCCAACTGAAGGTGGGAAGCTGAAAGTCTCCTCTACTGTCAGAGTGTAGTGTAGACACTCCCAAGTCCCAACTGGGCATGTCAAGAGCAGACACTCCCAAGTCCCAGATTTTCCACCATGGATGGAAGATTATGCCTGGAATATAGAAGATCCTTGGGTTCCCAACCTGTGGGTTATCACCCTTTTGGGAGGTTCCCACATCAGATATCCTGCATATCAGATATTTACATTGTGATTCATAACAGCAAAATTATGGTTATGAATGAAGTAGCAATGAAATAATTTTATGGTTGGGGGTCACCACAACATGAGGAACTGTATTAAAGGTTTACAGCATTAGGGAGACTGAAAACAATTGCTTTAGGTCAGCTCTTGGTGTTACCATGTCCTGTGATTAAAGTCAGTGGGAAACTTACAATAGCCTAATCCAGGCAGGATGACAAGGGGCACAGACCCACCAGGAATGAAGATATGGATCACTTCTCCAGAAAGAGTCCAGACCCTCTGACATGTTAGCCAAGGGTGGAGGAAATGCAGAATGGGTGGGAGAGGAAGGTATTTATAAATACCAGCCAAGGCCATATGACCAGTTGCAAAAAGAAATGATTATAGTTGACATGAGTGTTTCTGTTGAAATTTGTTAAGAATATGTTTGTACAGATATTTGTGTTTTCTTTTTTCCATTCCTAGTATCCAACTTGCCTTCTCTCTCTTTTTTTTTTTTATTCAGCCTGGTACTCAGCCCATGGGATGCTGTTGCTTACATACAATACAGTTTTCCATTTTCAGTTAATACACCCCAGAAAAACCTTTATAGACGCAGCTAGAGGTGTGTCTCCTAGGTGACTCCAAATCACATCAGGTCGGCAGTGGAGATAAAGTAACGCACCTATTTAACTTGTTGGCAATTTACCACAAAATGGTACAGCTTAAGAGCCCCCTGGTGGAAGAGATATATGTAGGGTAAAGTATGTGGCAGCATGGAGTACATGGCTTTCATGTCCTTCCATTCTAGGTATGTTCACCAACCTGGGATGCTCTCCCAAACCACCTTTTTGCTCTTTGCATCACCGAGGCCATGGGCATTAACAAGAGGAAAGTGTGGAGCAGCACTAGTCATAAGATGAGAAGAATCCATTCCATCGGTGCCTGATGGAGTCACTGGCCGTCTGCGATTGCTTCGGCCTCCGTGCCCTTACTTCTCTGCAGAGACTAGGGGTGGGACTGACAGTTTTATCCTTCTGAGCTCATGGCTGACTCTCTGACCACCAACCCCTACTTTGAGGCCATCCTAGAGCACCAGACACCAGCTATTCACTAACAAAGCTGAAGACACCCAGACACTCTAAGAGCTTTAAGACCTGACTGTCAGCTAGCAGAGTATAAGAATAAACTATCTTACTTATGACTGTACCCCTATCACAGATGGGAAAACAAAGGCTCAGGGCAGAGGAGCCCCTTGACCAGAGTCCTCACTAAGGACAAGTGCACACAGCCCTACAATGGCATGTCTCCTTTGCTGGCAATATCCTACCCATCACTTATAGGCCTGTTGAATGGGCAATCCTTGCCAGAGTCCTGGCTGGATTCAGAACTTCCTCTTACCCATTCTGAATGACAGAAGAGAAAAGAGAAACTACTAGAACACTTTTAACTCTAGCAGGTAGGTGCTGGAGTCCTCCAACCAGCATATCCTGCAAGAAGCTCACCAGCTCCAGCTGAACAGTGGGGAAATCAACATAAGACCAAACTAGGACCTCTGAATATGGGTGGCAGTTGTATGACTGGGGCAGACTGCGGGCCCACTGGAAGTGGCACCAGGATTTGTCCTTACTGCTTGTACTGGCTTTTTGGGAACCCATTCTCTTTGGATGGATACCTTGCTTAGCCTAAATATATTAAGGAAGGCCTTGGACCCTCCCCAAAGCAATGTGCCTTGCCCTCTCTGAGGAGGGGATGGCAGGAGGGTGGAGGGGATGGGAGGAGGGGAGGGAGTGGGAACTGGAATTGATGTGCAAAATGGAAAAAGTTGGTTTGTTTTTTTTTTTTCAAAAAAATAAAATATAATAAACAAATTAAAAAACCCCAAAACCCAAAAGGAGCCACCAGCACTTCCCAAGAGCTCTCTGGAGGCTAGGCTTTGTAGCCACTAACCCTGTAAAGTGGCCAGATTTCATAGGTGCCTCAGGCCCTCTCCTTTGTAAATGGGAACTGGTTGGCTTTCAGAAAAGCAGATGAGTGTGATGTCTTATCATCTTTATCAACTTAATGGGATTCTGAGTCACCCAGGAGGGCGCTTCAGGTGTATCTCTAGGATGTTTCTGGAAAGGATTAGAGAAGGGGAGGCCTTCTATTTACTTGGTGTGACAGGACTAACAAGTGCTAGCTCTCGCTCTATTGCGCTCTCTCTACCTCATTCCCTTCCCCCACCCCCCCCCCGTGTGTGTGTGTGTGTGTGTGTGTGTGTGTGTGTGTGTGTGTGTGTGCAAGCATCTGCAGAGGCCAGGAGTTGACACTGGGTTTTCTTCCTCACTCACTTCTCCACCTTAATTTTTGAGACAGGGTCTCTCATTTAACTCAAAGTCAGCCATTTGGCTAGACTGGCTCATCAATGATTCCCTGGGATTCCGCTGGGGTTATAGGTGTGTGTACTGCCGTGCCACGTTTATTTATTATTTATTTTGATGTGGGAATCTGGACTCAGGTTTCCATGCTTGCATGCAAGCTTCCACTTTACCCACAGAGCCATCCCCCCAGCCCAGGACCAGAGGTTCTGAACCAAGTAGCCAATAGGACCCAAAGCCTACAGGAGCACAGAAGCTGCCTTGACCACGCAGAGACGCCCATCCTCTGCTCGCCACGGTCGAGGAAGGAAGAAGGTGAGTTCCCAGCCGTGAGTGAAACCGGCTAGTAGGCAGTGGAGGTGAGGTTGCTCTGTCTGGGAAACTTTGTCCTTCTCTTTACTTGGCTTGCCTGGAGCATGATGGGGGGGGGGGGGAATTGTGGGAGCTCCACACCGAAGGGGGCGTAGCCGTCCTCAGCTCCACTCTCATTACCCCATCGCGAGAGTGCTGGGCCCACTGACCCCAGTCCGCTGCAGGAGCTTTGCCACAGTGTCTGGAGCAGCATGCGGCTTGCCTCTGACAGATGCGCCTGAGCCTCTCAATCCCAGGAGTGATTCCGTCTTATGGATGAGAGCCTGCAACATCTGTACCTGTCGGGTGACAAATCCAGACACATTACCTGTCTGGTTAGAGACAAATCTGGTCTGATTAGGCCTGAGCTGCTCATGGGTGCCTTCGGCAAAAACCAAAACGAAACAATAAACAACATCAAACAAACACAAAACCAAAACAAAGCAGAGTCGTTCATGCTGAGAAGGGCTGTGTGCAGAAGGATCTTGATGTCCTGGCTCCCAAGCACTGAGAGAAGTGGGCATAGGCAGACGGCTGAATGAGCAGGCAATCCCATAGCTAGACAGCCCTGCTGCAAATCTTTGGATCTAGCTTGAATTTCCTTGCTCTGTGTCCCTTAACAGACACATGAGAAGGGTTCCCTTGCTCCATCTGTCCCAGTGCTATTCAGGCAGGTGACCGCTCCCCTACAGAAAGTAGGTTCAGGGCGGAAAGATGCCAGCGGGTCTCACCTGCTTCATAACAGTGCTCTGCTGGGCCAGGCCTGAGGCATCTCACAATACCTGACCCTTGCCTGGATGGGGCCTGGAGACCAGGACAATACTTCCCAGCTTCAGCTTACACCTGCCCTCAAGGTGGTACTTTAGATGGAGACTGTGTCCCCTGCAGAAGAGTGGATCTGGGGTGATCGCCGTTCAACACTGTCCTCAGGTCTCGAGCTGCTCCCTTCCTATGCCGGCTACTAAAGGCACCCAGGAAGGGGAACTCAATTAGGAAATTGCTCCATCAGATTGACCCGTGGCATGTCTGTGGGGCATTTTCTTGTTAGCTGATATAGGAGGGCCAACCAGCACGCTGTGTGTGTGTGTGTGTGTGTGTGTGTGTGTGTGTGTGTGTGTGTGTGTGTGGTGTGTGTGCAGCAGAAAGCAAATTAGGACAGCCCCCTCCAAAGAGAACACTCAGAATTCCTCTCGCCACCCAAGGCTCTGAACACTTTATCCTGTCAGGACAGTGGCTGTAAGTCCTGCCTCGTGGAATAATTGACAGAGGTTTTATCTCAGGACACAGGCACCTAAGAGCTTGAATTAAAAGCATGGGAGCCAGTGCTACCCTGTATCTGGGAACAGTAAAGACAGAAGCATCTTGCTTCAGAGGCAGCAGAGGGTCCAGGAGCCCTCAACAGCCAGGGCTGGAAAGCAGAAACCAAGCCCGGGCAGTAAGACCCCTTCTGTGGGAGTCTGGGCCCGTCTGATTTTAGCCTTGTTCTTAGCTGTGCAGCTACTTCCAAAAATCTGACTTTTTTGGCCTTTTCATACCTTTAGTTTCTGTTTCAACTAACCAGAGTGAGCTGGGCCTGGAATCCCAGAGGCAGGAGTTAAAATGCCTACTCAGAGTAAATTCCAGGCAAAAAAAACTTAGCTGAGAACCTGTCTCAAGGTTGAAAGTTTGCAGAGAGAAGGGCTCTGGATGTGGCTCACTGGTAGGACATTTCCTGGCATGTACAAGACCCCAGGTTCACCACTTCCCCAGTACCCACAAAATTAAAGTGAATCCAAATCAACCTACTACAGAGAGTTCGAAAGCATCCCGAGGTACCACACTCCATCTGAAGCAGGATGAAGGTCTGTGGGTGAAATGAGAGAAACACTGTTGGAGAAGGAAGAGCAAATACCAAGCAAGGAGTTAAGAGGGTGGAGGAAGGAACTGTTGACAGAAGTCGATCCTCGCCGTCAGGGCAGGAGGCTCAGCAGCTGGACCTCAGCAGGCCCTGCTCCCTGCCCTCAGCACGCTCCACCACTGCTGCACGGGACCTGCTGCAGGTGAGGCCCCTACAGCTGCAGTGCTGGGGTCTGGAAGACAGGGATGCACCATGCTAGTCACTGCCTTGTATCCTGCTCCAGACTGGGCCCTTCTGCTGCCATAAACATCCAGATGTCCACAGATCCCGCTCTCCAGGCTGACCCTCCAGCTGGGGGCGTTAAGTGCAGAGAAAAAGGAAGAGAGGCGAAGGCTAGGACTCTCAGATGTGCAGCACAGAGGGCTGCCATGGCTGCTGCTAGCCTGTCCCCTCTGCAGAACTGTAGTTCCCCCATAGCCTGTCTCTCCCAGCTCAGAAGCCTCTGTCCTGCCCACACCAGGCATCTCCTTTGTTCTCCTGTCTTCTCTCTCACCTCCTCCGCGTTTGTCTCAAGTCACTATGCTGAACTTCGCCTTCCTTCCCCTCCCCCCACTTCACCATCTACTCTTTGCTCACCTCTGCCTTCCTCCAGCCAGGACTCCCTGCCCAGCCAACCCCATGTCAGAATGCCCCTCATCAACTCCATCACATCTCTCAGAGAAGCCAGCCTCTCTCTTGTGCTGAGAAACCAGGAAAGGTGAATTCCAGCAGGGAGGAGAGGACGCCACAGTCACAGACAAGGGAAAAGCCTAACAGGACCACGCACGTTCAGGGTGTGCCGACAACCTTCTCCTCTCTATCTATGCATCTCTGGGCTTTTTTACCCACCCCATCTTGGTCTCTGCCCCTCCAGTTCTGTGGTAAGAAAAGGGGGAGGTGGGGTGGGAATAACTTCCCAGCGTTAACAGCCACTTCTGTGCGGGGAACATTATCTTAATTGAGTCTCAGCTCGTTCCACGCCACTTGGCTGGCATAAATAATATATGTTCAATAGGACTGTAAGCCAGAAGGGCCAAATGATGCCACAAGGTACTCGGTGCCCACAGACTGGAGAGCAGCTCCACTTCTTTCTTAATTTGTGGTTCTGCCCACCCTGGCCCACAAATGGACATCTCAAGCTTAGCCCTGCCATACAAAGAGAAGGAGCTATGCACCAGCCATCCTCTGAGCCATTCTGGAGAGGGTAGGGGAGCCACACAAAGAGTCAAGGCAGACTAGCCAGCTGAGCATGAAACAGACCACATCCCCACTTCTACACACACTGGCAGATGTTCTTGGGTTTGTGGCTTTAATACCTAGGGCAGTAAGCATGTGGCCACCTGTTCCTCGAATCCCTGATGTCTTCTCTGTTGTATGCATATAGAGAAAGCTGCTGTTCAGAGAGGCAGGAAATGCTTTGGCATACTGATGCTGTTTGGAGAGTCCTTTCTGGTGCCAGAGGCACCCCCTGTTTGCAGAGTGTTCACCTATTAGCAGAGTCCACTGACATTTATTGAGCAAAGACTATGTGCAGCGTATAACACTGTTAGAAAACTCTGCCTTCCAGGTTCGCACATCCCCACCGCCACCTAGTCCCCTACCCTGACTGCTCTGCTTACCCAACCGTCTGCAACACAGAAATCTCCACCACCCTTATCACCGGTGACCCCACCCACTACTGTCCTACTTCTGGTTGTGCTCAGAATGCTCTGGTAAGGAGTTCTGAAAGATCGCCTTCACCCTAGGGTTTTCTAGGGTGGTGTGCAAAGTGTTCTGGGGTGGGAGCACACTGTTCAGTTCTGGGGTCTTGTTAATACAGCTGTGAGGGGCAGATGATTTTGGTACATCTATCTCCTTCTTACAGTGCACAACTTGCTGGTT
The DNA here is from genome assembly GCF_014885135.2 of Alexandromys fortis. Classification (NCBI taxonomy): domain Eukaryota; kingdom Metazoa; phylum Chordata; class Mammalia; order Rodentia; family Cricetidae; genus Alexandromys; species Alexandromys fortis. Next base: position 484,692 of record NW_026068037.1, read on the forward strand.
GTATACTGAGTATCTGTGGTGGATGACAGGAGCCGGGGTCATGCTGTGCTTTATTTAACTTTAATAGCTCTGGTGACAAAGCTGAAGCCTACTTGGCCTCCTTTGCTGTGCTACCCAAGCCTTCTGGAAATACACTCCCAGGTCACCTAGTTATGTCTGTAGCAGGTCAGACTCCAAGCTGACAGGACACTAGGATTTCTGGCCCTCAGAAGGGAAGGGGGTGCTAATCCCGGAACTGGGGTCTCATACAATCTCATTTGTCAACAGGAAACGAGAAACTGGCCCATGAGCAGAGAGAAAAATAGACTTTCATGGAGGAGCACGGTCGTAGAATACATGTGACACGGAAGCAGGGAATGCTGGGAATGAAAGGGTGCGAGCAGGGGGTGTGGTGGGAGACTGGGGAGGAGAGTGGGACCATCAATCAAGGTTGACGTCAAACAAATTAAGGATGTAGGAAACTGTCATGGGGAAACAAGTTATTCTGTATGCTAATTTGAACTTAAAAACTAAAAAATGGAATTCATAGGGGACAATAGGGGTCTGCTTTAGGATGGGCTGTAGCTGGGGCAGGGGGAGCCTTTCTGACATGCTCAGATTGGGCAGCCGGCAGGAGTGGTGGAGAAGCTGCTTTGATTCCATGGCTACTGGGCTGTCCTCTGAGACAGCCTCCTCTTGCTCTCCCCTAGAGCCCAGAGGCTTATTTTGCTGTGTGCCAGTGAGGACTTGGCAGCTCATGAATCTAATTAAGAACAAGTAGGTAACAGGGCACCTTCACAAACACTGTCACCTGAGAAGGCTGGGAAACAGAATAAACAAACAAGCAAACAAGCTTCCGAGATGTTGTGCACGTGACTCCAACCTGGGGACATTTCATGTCTGCTGACCCCAAATTCTGTGCTTTCCCACTGAGCCTCATTGCTGGTGATTCCCAGCCAGGGTGGAAAGAGAACATGAGCTTCGGGAGATGTTTCTGTGGACACCCTGAATTTATTTGCAAAATATTGTTAGAGGATCATGTGTGCAGAACATCTGGGGGACAGGTTCTGTGCACTTCTGAGCTACAGCGATGGGGTGGAGATTTTGGGATCCACATGTCCAGTCCCATGGGACCAGAACCCCGCTAATGCCTGCCCATTTGTTCAGCAAACGTTTTCAGAACGCCAAGTACCGTCCCAGAGTTTACTGAGCGTCAAGCACCATGCTTGGGGAAGAGAGGAGCAAGTAGAAGGCCATTGCCTTCCTTCGGCTGTCACTCCAGGTGAGTAACTGAAAGATGAGTGAGTCCCACACTATCAATTGGAGGGAAGTGTTTGGCTATGACTCTGGAACAGAGGACTCTCCCCCCCCCCCTCCACACACACACACACACACCAGAGAAATTTCTGTCTCTTTCCAGCCCTGGCAGTCTCTACACTACCTCATCTGCTGCGAATAAAGAGCCAGAGAGGCTGAGGTCAGTCAGACCCTCTCCTGTTCCCCACAGCAGGCCCAGCCTCCTTCCTCCCACCAACAGCCCCACACTCTAGAAAGAACCAGCAGCCTGGTCCATTTCCCCTTCACAGCTGAGCGTGGAACCAAAATCAGTTGTTGTAATGGCCAACTAAATGATGGCCTGATACCCAGATCAATCTTCCTGTGAAATAACTCATCATTCAGGCAGATCACTGGGGATGGAAGGAGTAAGACAGCCAGGACGGGAGCTGCTGCATCAAATAGCATGCAAAGAAGGCAGGGTTTGCCGCGATGATGGGACAGAGAGAGGGGCTGAGCCCGGAAGGATGGGGAGAATGGTATCAGATTATTAGACCTCCTTTCCTTAGTCAGAAAAGAGGCTGGGTCTGGGCATCATCTCTGCAGTAAAACACAGGCGAGCCAGCAGAAAACTCTGGGATCCAGAGAAGAAACCTTGCTGTAAGCAGGTCCTGTAGCTCTGAGCAGACAGTGAGCATGCACAAAAATGTGGGCACGGCTCCCTGGGAAGACTTTAGCCTCAGAGAAGGACTTTGGGTCTGTGAAGACCAGTCTGTAGGAAACAATGAAATGGACTTTGTATGCAGAAAGGAGTAGAGCCAGGAAATGCACAGGGACCACAAGCAACCCTCATGGTGCCTGCATGTGTTTGCTTAGAAGAGCTACTTAAGGCATGCTGTGGGCAGAGCAGCTCAGAGGGACCTCAGAAGAAGCCATGGTGTCCCAGAATTGCATTAGGGTCCTCTAGAACAACAGAACTGGCAGAATACATTCATATATTAAAGGGGATTCATTAGCGTGCCTGGTGGGATGTGGTCCAGGCAATCCAACAAAGGCTGTCTCACACTGGAAAGCCTGGGAATCGAGTAGCTGCTCATCTATAAGGCTGGATGTCTTAACAGTTCCAACCTGCCATTGGAGGATTCCTGGAGAGATACTGGTCTTCAGTGGATGGAGGAAGGCCAAAGAATGTCGCTCTAATGCCAGTGAAGGAACGCTGTAGCAACAGGATAGATGAACTTGCCTGCGAGCCTGAGGGCAAGCAGGCAAAAAAAAAACAGATTCTTCTTCCATGTTCTTTCATCTGGGCTGCCACAGAAGGCACCATCTGGGTCTTACAGCTTCAAAGAATCTGACCAAAGAAAACCCTTAAAAGAGTGCCCAGTGGTTTGCATTTTAGCTGCTTCCAGCTCCATTCAAGTTGACAAGCAAGATTAGCTGTAACAAGTTACTTCCCCAACACGAATACTCATCCCTTTATGCACCATCCAACAGGCATCCAACCGTCCTTTACTGTGCTGGTCCCCTCTGTCTCAGCTATGCAGCAACAAAGGGAGTATCAGGGCCAAGATCTAATTCTATGCTGGTCGTGTGGCCATGTGCCGTGAGACCACCTCCTCTTTTTTTTTTTTTTTTGGTGAATGTTACTGTTTATTTCTGTTAAAAATCTTTCTTTGTTCTTTCTTTTCTTTTTTCTTTTTTTATTAATTTATTTTTTATTGAAAATTTTCACTTCTTTCCCTCCTCCCACTTCCCTCCCTCCTACCCCTCCCTCTCCTGTCCAAGGAGCAGTCAGGGTTCCCTACCCTATAGGAAGTCCAAGGTCCTCCCTGTTTCCCCCAGGTCCAGGAAGGTGAGCATCCAAACAGGCTAGGCTCCCACAAAGCCCGTCCATGCAGTAGAATCAAAACCCAGTGCCATTGTCCTTGACTTCTCCATCAGCCTCCACCATCAGCCACATTCAGAGAGTCCGGTTTGATCACAGGCTTCATCAGTTCCAGTCCAACTGGCCTTGGTGATCTCCCATTAGATCAGTCCCACCGTCTCAGTGGGTGGACGCACCCCTCGCGGTCATAATTTCCTTGTTCATGTTCTCCTTTTTTCTGCTCTTCATATGGACCTTGGGAGCTCAGTCCAGTGCTCCAATGTGGGTCTCTGTCTCTATCTCCATCTATCGCCAGATGAAGGTTCTATGGTGATATGCAAGATATTCATCAGCGTGGCTATAGGATAAGGCCAGTTCAGGCACCCTCTCCTCTGCTGCCCAAGGAACAAGCAGGGGACATTTCCTTGGATACCTGGGAACCCTCCAGAGTCAAGTCTCTTGCCAACATTAAAATGGCTCCCTTAATCAAGATATCTACTTCCCTGCTCCCTCATCCACCCCTCCTCCACCCCAACCATCCCATTCCCTGAAGCTCTCCCCATGCTCCCCTTCTCCCTTCTCTCTCCCCATCTCCTTTTATCTCCACCCCACCCCCACCCCTGTGCTCCCAACCCCTGTCTGGCAATCTTGTTCACTTCTAGTATCCAGGAGGATAACTATATATTATTCTTTGGGTTCACCTTCTTATTTAGCTTCTCTAGAATCATGAATTATAGGTTCGATGTCCTTTATTAATGGCTAGAATTCACATATGAGTGAGTATATACCATATTCATCTTTTGGGTCTGGGTTACCTAACTCAGGATAGTGTTTTCTATTTCCATACATTTGCATGCAAAATTCAAGATGTCATTGATTTTTATTGTTGAGTAGAACTCTAAAGTGTATATGTACCACACCTTCTTTATCCATTATTCTATTGAGGGGCACCTAGGTTGTTTCCAGATTCTGGCTATTACAAATAGTGTTACTATGAACATAGTTGAACAAATGCGTTTGTAGTATGATTGGGCATCTCTTGGGTATATTCCCAAGAGTGGAATTGCTGGGTCCTGAGGTAGGTTGACTCTCAGTTTCTTGAGAAACCACCACACTGATTTTCAAAGTGGTTGCACAAGTTTTCATTCCCACAAACAATGGATGAGTGTTCCCCTTACTCCACATCCTCTCCAGCATAGGCTATCACTGGTGTTTTTTTATTTTAGCTATTCTGAGAGGTGTAAGATGGTATCTCAGAGTTGTTTTGATTTGCATTTCCCTGATCGCCAAGGAAGTTGAGCATGACCTTAAATGTCTTTTGACCATTTGAACTTCTTCTGTTGAGAATTCTCTGTTCAGTTCAGTACCCCGTTTTTTTAATTGGGTTAATTAGAGTTTTAATGTCTAGTTTCTTGAGTTCTTTATATATTTTGGAGATCAGACCTTTGGCTGATGCGGGGTTGGTGAAGATCTTCTCCCAATCAGTAGGATGCCTTTTTGTTTTAATGACAGTGTCCTTTGCTTTACAGAAGCACAGTGATCTTTCTTGACTTAATTATGCTACAATCCAGGCAATAGAAACATCACTGGAGGCCTATTTTGGGAAGGTGGGGTTCTCGAAAAGCATTCAGAGTAAAGTTCAAAGTTCAGGTTCATCCAAGATGTGTTCAGTGGTATAAGGTAGAGACTCTAAGAGCCACGATCTTCCCACTCCTATTCCAGGATATTCCAGCATCTGAACCCCAAGATGTTTTATCTGTGATGTGGGCCCCAAAGCCCCACCAGGTAAGAGGATTGGGGGTCCCATTTGTGGGGTAAGGGAACCAGAGGACAAAAAGCAGGTCTGCTACAGCATATGAAGTCCAGGAGAGGAAAATCCAGCAAAAAGACCACATCATGTGCTTGAAAGCTTGGGCCTATGACAGAGCAAGCTGGGTCCCCCACGGCCGGGCCGGACACTCTGCGAAGCAAGAAAAGTCCCAGAAGTTGACTGCAAGACCCTTTCTCAGTGTAAACAGGGTTTTAAATGGGAGCCTGAGGCTCGGGAGACAAAACAAAGCTATTTCACCAAATAAATGTTCTGCATTAAAGCAGCCAGAAGAGCAATGAATTAAACATGAGGCCTGAGTCAAGAAAAATGATGATTTATAATTGCTGGAAGTGTGAGACAGCCTAGAAGAGAGGTTGGGGCTCCATCGGGACCTGGTACCCCTATAGAGCTGCAGATGTGCGTGGAGGAGGTCGAAGAAACTGGGTGGACTTCAAGAAAAGAACATGCAAGAGAGAAGGGAGGTACCTGCTCTGTGTGAGCTTCGTTAAGTTGCCTAGTGTCTCTGGGCTCCTTTGGTGGAGGTGAGAGACCTGTGTCATCTCTCCTGATTCTTGGGAAAATAAAGGAAGTTGAGGGACAATCGAGAGGTTGTCATCATGACCAGCGCTGCTCTGGCTGGCCAAGCATCTCCACTGCCAGAGGCTCCTGGCTTCCCCAAGTGTTTAGAGGAGGGGGAAGGAAGAGAGGGAGGAAAGCAGGACAGGGCCGCAGGCTGCACTTGGAACAACTCTGTCCAGGCAGACGCATCTTCTCATGGGCAGCTTAGGGTGGGCATCAGCTCCTAAGGGAAACAGGAAGGCTGGGGAGACGACTCAGCCACTGAAGTGCTTGCCATGCAGACCTGAGTTCAATTCAAACAACCCCTGTAAGAAAAGCTGCAGTGGTGGTTCACACTTGTTTGTTTTGTTTTTGTGTTTGTTTTCTTAATTCTCTTCCATTTACATTACATACCAACCACAGTTTCCCCTCCTGTCCCCTCCCCCACCTCCCACCAATTCCCCTTCCCATCCACTGCTCCTCCATTCAGAAAGGGGCAGGCCTCTTATGGGCTTGAACAAAACATGGCACATCAAGTTGAGGCAGAACCAAGCTCCTCCCCTGGCATCAAGACTGGGCAAGGCATCCCAGCATGGGGAACAAGTTCCCAAAAGCCAGCTCAATCACCAGGGATGGGTCCTGATCTCACTGATAGGAGTCTCCCAAACAGACCAAGCTACACAAATGTCACCCACGTGCAGGGGCCTAGGTTAGTCCCATGCAGGCTCCTTAGCTGTCCAGAGCTCTTGAGCTCCCATTAGCTCAGGTCAGCTTTTTTAGTGGGTCTCCCCATTATAATCTTGATCCCCAGTTGCTCATATAATCCCTTCTCCCTCTCTCTGACTGTACACCCAGAGCTCAGCCCAGTGCTTGACTGTGGACCACTGCATCTGCTTCCATCAGTTGCTGGATGAAAGTTCTCTGGTGACAATTAGGGTAGTTGCCAGTCTGACTTCACTACAGAAGAAACCAGTTCAGGCACCCTCTCGACTATTGCTAGGAGTCTTAGCTGGGGTCATCCTTGTGGATTCCTGGGGGTTTCCCTGGCACCAGGTTTCTCTCTCACCCCAAAATGCCCCATCACGATATCTTTTTCATTCCACTCCCCTTCCATCCTGCCCCCAACCTGCTCAGTTCAATCTTTCATGTCCCCATCCTCCATCCTTTCCTTCCCCTCCCTCTAACCCCAGTTTACCCAGGATATTTCTTCTATTTCCCCTTCCTAGAGAAATTCGTGCATCCCTCTTGGGGCCCTCCTAGTTACCTAGCTTCTCTGGGGCTATGGATTGTAGAGTGGTTTTCTATACTTTACTCCTAACATCCACTTTTGAATGAGTACATTCCATGCTTGTCCTTCTGGGCCTGGGTTACCTCACTCAGAATAATTTTTTTCTAGTTCCATCCATTCACCTGCAAATTTCGTGAGGTCATTGTTTTTATGGTTTTGGTTTTTACAGCTGAGTAGTACTCCATTATGTAAATGTACCACATTTTCTTTATCCATCCTTTGGTTGAGAGACACCCAGGTTGTTTCCAGGTTCTGGCTATTACGAATAATGCTGCTATGAACATAACTGAGCAGGTGTCCTTGTGCTATGATTGAGCATCCTGTAATCTCAGCATGGGAGAGACCGAGACAGGTGGATCCCTGGGGTTTGCTGGTGAGTCAGTCTAGCTGAATCAGTGAATTCCAGGCCTGTGGGAGAACCCATCTCAAAAACAAAACTAAAACAAAAAGAAGAGAACAAAAATGTGCATGCAGACCTATACGCCCAAACACACACACACACACACACACACACACACACACACACACACACACACGTGCACATATGTGCATGCCTAGGTTTCCTTACTTGAAGGTTAGCATATGTGCTCTGGCCAGTTCAGTAACTCTCTGTCTCTTTATCTTTAAAACCACCATGGCAACAGGAACTCCCCTCCTAGTGAATATAAGTTAAGTTCTGTTCCAGATGGTGCCTAGCACCTGCGGTTGCTAGCTTTCTTAAGTCTCCAATAACACACGTATCAACAGAGTCTCTGGAAGAGAAACCAGGGGCTGGCTTTAGAGGAATCCCCAAGGGAGCTTGTTAAAATGCAGATTCTCAATCCCAGTGCTGTGGGCCGGAATTCTGTGCTCTTATAAGCACTCAGGGGATGCTGGGGCTGTGGTCTTGGACCACAAGTTGCCTAGGGAAAGGTCAGGGGATGGTGCTGATTAGAATCCCTCTGTGGCATCTGCCACCCTCAGCCCAGATGCTCGGCTATTTCTGGAGAGTCTTGGGTCAGCAGGTCTCTTCCTTCCCCTCCACCCTCACCATCCACCCCCACAGAGCTGCTGCTAAGACCCAGAGCCTCTTTCTTGGGAAAAGAGACCATGCATCTATGAGAGGGATGAGCCTTGATTTTAACTGACAGGACTTTATCAGCTCACAGGGAAAACAGCAGAAGGCTCGGGTGATCTGTCTTGCTGGGATTTCCCTGATGTATTAGAAATGATATGGAAATCCATCCCTTAGGTCCCAGCAGCTGAGGCAGGGAGAAGGCTGCTGGGAGGGAAAGAGTAGGAAGGCGAGGGCAGGTATGGTCTTGGGTAGCTATGCTGGACACCCCAGCTCCTGGCGGTCTCCTTGGAGCAGGGGGCCTGTTTTGCAGAGCCTGGTTTCCAGGGCAGCCTGAGAAATAGCCAGTACCCACACGGATTGGGTGCACATCAAAAGCTGTCCATGACTGACTGCCAAGCGAGGGAAGCAAATCGCAGAAAAGCCTAATTCCATCTTTTAAAAGGTACAATCGTCTATATTTGCAAACTCCTGGGGAGGTTAGAAAAATCTCCCTCACACTGTTAGCAACAGTTATCTCAGGGACAGAGAAGTAGGATGAAAGATTTTTTTTCCCACTTTCAATGTTGTAAATTTCTCTATTGTTTGAGTTTGAAAATAATGAGCATGTATTACTCTGGTAATGGGGAAAATGCCATTTTTAGAAAGTCTATATTTGAAAGTGGCGAGTGCCAGCCCGACAGACCTCAGCAGGTTGCAGGGACTTCAGCACAGGCATTCCTTCATGCCGACCCAGGCCACAGGGTCCAGGGTCCGGGGCATGGGTGACATCTAGTATTTGCAGCTTACCCCTGCACGACCCAGGGCATCCATCCTGCTAGGATGTTCCTGACGTGGCCAGGTTGGGAAGATGGCTCAGTTGATAGAGTACTTAATGTGCAAACACGAGGACCCGATGTGAGCCCCAGTGCCTGAGTAAAAGGCAGATGTGCCAGTGCATGCTTGTGTTCCCTGCAATGGGGAGGAAGAGACGGGGTGCCGGGGGCTTGCTCATCAGCCAGTCTAGCTGAATTGGTGAGCTCTGGCTTCAGTGGGAGGCCCTGCCTCAAAAAAGCAGAAAGCATAGCATTTAAGAAAGATGCTCTTGTCAACCTCTGGTTTCTACCACACACATGAACATATACATGGACATGTGCACAGATGCACCCACACACATGTATACATGTACAGAGAAACAAGTATTAGAAATATCTGCACATCTGCTGCCTTCTGAAGTGGTAGCAACCTGAGACAGGTCAGTGGACAGAGGGAGAATGGAGTGAGTGGTAGCATCCTCCCCAGAGGGCGGGCTGAAGGGTGCCCCAGACCCTACCATCCTCCCCAGAGGGCGGGCTGAAGGGTGCCCCAGACCCTACCATCCTCCACAGAGTGGACTGAAGGGTGCCCCAGACTCCTACCAGCCTTTGTAGGCTAACTCTGAAGCTCTCACTGAACTTCCTCAGACTTACAAAGAAGAGGGATGGAGCCTGGAGCCCCAGCGATGACACAGTTCTGTTCATTCTCCAATCTAATCTGAAAGCTGCCACCCCCTAAACTCTCCACTGTATCCACACCTCTGCTCATTCTGTTCCCTTTCTCTAGGGCTCTTCCTCCCCCCACCTGCTCACTTGAAATTCACTCTTCAAGAATCCTCTAGAACACTTCTAGATCCCTAATGAATGTAGAGCAGGTACCCCGTTAGCAGGGGTACCCTTTACCCTTCCATCCTTGGTGTCCCCTTTGAGACAGAATGGTATGTGGGGTGAACAGATGGACAGGGCTCACTCCTTTCTCAATTCCAGCCACCACCAAGCAAATAGTCTATGTTTGTTTGAGGCAGGGTTCCATGTAGCTCAGGCTAGCTTCCACATGTTTGTTTGAGACAGGGTCCCATGTAGCTTAGGCTAGCTTCCAACCTTATACAGCTGAAGATGACCTTGAACTTCTGAATTTCCTGCCTCTTCCTCTCAAGAAGTGGTCCACCACTTCAGGCTTATGCAGTGCTGGGATGGACCCCAGGCCACCCATTGGTAGCCAGACAACACTCTACCAATGAAGCTACACACCCAGCCTCTTGATCGTGTATTTTTATCTACTGTTTGGCTGGTCATACCTAGAACCTTGCTGGGATTCCCCACTTGACTCCTTTCCGTCTACATTAAAGAAGGGTGGCAGTGAGGTCCCAGCACCCTCTAGTGACTAGGTATAGGGTGACAAGAGCATCCCAGGGAGGCCCAGGAGCATCCTAGAGCCAAGCTGTAAATAAGCTTCCATGTGGATGCCTGAGGGCTGAAGGAAGCCCCAAACCTCTCCTCTAATGGAAGGCAAGGCTGTGTAGGACTGTGCCCTGCACTGGGAGCCCCCTTCTCCAGGGCTGGAGAAGGGATGCAGAGGTCCGAGAAAGACAGGGCTATTAGGGGGTTCTGCTGGAGTCCTCCTGCTCACACTTCATAGGAGGCCTAAGATGTCAGAGGCCCTGAATCTGGGGAGACTTGCCCTGCCTCCCCCCGACCTCACCGCTCTGCTCTGCCCTATAACTGCAGAGCCTGTTCCCAGCAGGGTCAGCGATGCTGATGGGAAACTTTGTGGTGGCCTCTGCAATCTGGGGTGCACACATCTGTTTGTATGTGTCCTTTCTGAAGGCCACCAGGGGGAAGGGCCGGATGGAAACAGCGAGGGAGGGACATTCAGTCCAGGAAGGTGCACGGGGACCAGCAGCTCAGAAAGTGTCCCTGTAGAACACTGAATGGGATGAGCCACTTTATCATCCCCACACCTCCCTGCTGACCTCCTCCCTTCTCTTCCCTCAGAACAGCAGAAAGCCCTGCATGTCTCCAAATCCCTTCCCGTTCAAGAAACAGAAAGTCCATGTCTCTTTCTATCTTGCAGACCATTGACCAGGCCCCACCCTTGCCTCCTTATCTCTTCTGCTGCCCAGGAACCCAAGCCTCTCCCTCTGGGGATCAAATGTGGGCAATGAACCTAGGAAGCTTTGTGGTCAAGGCTGGCTCTGGACTAGGTTGGCTCCCTGGCCCTCCCTGACACTTCTAATCCTCCAGCCATGCTAGAACTTTCTCTCACATGAGATGCTTCCAGGGGCAGGGGTGTCAAGGCATAGAGAAAATAGCAACACCAGAAGCCTGGCTCTTTCCACCTGAGGCGAGATGAGTCCTCAAACCACAGAAGGCGCCTAGTCTTTACCTTTATTTTAAAATTTCACAAAGGGACTGGAGAGATGGCTCAGTGATCAGGAACAGGTGCTGCTCTCGCAAAGGATCTGAGTTTAGTTCTCAGCATCCACATCAGGTGGCTCCTAATGGGTCCCATGCCCCTAATCTGTGTATGTGTGTGTGTGTGTATATGTGTGTGTGTGTGTGAGTTTTTTAAAAAGAAGTTTACTATATAGACAGACCCTGGCCAGCCTCTCCTGCCTCATCTGATTCATGACCTATCAAATGCCCCTTGCCTTTGCACACATCCAGGGCCACACTTTCCTTCTTCTTGTGCCTGGCCTTTGATGGGGCTAAGGAAGGTCCAGATGTCCTATGAAAGTTCCACCAACTTTCACCAAAAGTTTGCTTCCTAGAGTCTAGCTGAAATCTTTCTTGGTGCAGTGTAAAGCTATGTCCTCCAGTTCCACCCCCCACACACACACACGAGAACTGAGAAGACCCCTGTCTCCTCCAGCCCTCTAAACTCCCACATCCCCTGGGCTTTTCCTATACCTTCTATTATAAAAAAAAAAAAAACTTTCATCATTTTTCTTATTGGCTCTGGCTCCCCTCCACAACCTCCAAATCCTTCTTAAATGTGACAGCTAAAATTAGCTTCCAGGAGCTGGCCAAGTGCTTGTGGGATGCTCGATCCCTGCCTCGCATGCCTGATTTCCTCCTTTCTGGGTCCCATCCCAACACAGAACCGGCTGGCCTGGCCCTTATTATTCTGGGTCTTCTGTCCTCCTGGACATGAGAGGCCTGGGTTTAACCTCCAGAAGCTTTGCCCTGTGTTCTGAACAAATGGTTTTCCCTTCTGATGACTCAGGACGAGCTGGACTAAGATGTCTGAACTGGTCTAGAGCTGCTCCCCTGGCCTCCCCTGCACTGGGCCAGCAGATGTTTGTGTCCCTTTCTTCCCCTGGACCAGCTGGACTGATACCATTAAAACAGCCCTGGGCTTCCACGAAGATCTCAGTCCCAAAGAGGAAAGTGGACACCAAAGGAAGGCTGCCAAGGGGCCTGTGGGAGAACAAGAATGAGTCTGTGGTTCCTGGAGAAATACTTGTAGCCCGGAGCAACTGTAGTGGGTAGTGCCAGTTAGCCATGCTGTTTAAATAACATTTGGTGGCTGGGGTCAGTTAAAAGAGTGCGTGCCTGGCACACAGTACGCTCAAGCTCTGCATCACCAACTCTGCATAAACCAGATGTGGTGGTGCACACCTATAATCCCAGCACCCTGGAGGCAAAGACAGAGGGTCACAGATTCAAGGTCACCTTTAGCTACCTAGCCTACAGAAGTGTGAGACAAGCTTTGGCTATATGAGACTTTCTCGAAAACTTGGCTTCATCCAGAATCAAGTAGAAATGTCAGCTCCCAGCCATCCTTTGTGCCCTCCACAGGGCACACAGGACGAGCTTTCCCAGCTGCCTCTGCTGTTTGTCCTGAGCCAGGGGGTCTAGCAGGTAGAGCTGAGACCTCAGAAGAGGGTCCTTTGGGAGCCTCCTACAGCCCAGCACTGCAACAGAAAAACTCGTGGGTGAGGCTTTGGTACAGACAGCCTCTGCAGCACCCCACAAATCACCCAGGAAGGAAGCTGGCCTCTCTAGCCTGACAGGAGCCTGCTGCTATCCATCCAATCCAGGCCACTGGCTCCTGTGCCGCCTTGCTTGCTCAGGGCACCCAACACAAGCAGACAAGCAGTTTTCTGTATGCAGAAGAACAGCTCCAATTCCAGGGAATAAATAAAGTCAGAAACCATAAATAAACCTGCCGGCCTCACACTGGGTGAACAAGCAGCCCCTGGGGAGCTGGGCTCTGCTTCGAAGAAGGTGATTAAATTCCAACCCAAGCACTTTCCTTGCAGACACAGGGCCCTGACTTTGGGGTTTTAGGACTGGGACTGCCTGCAGAGGAAGGATCAGAAGTGTCAAACTGTAAAGAACCTATGGCCCTATGTAAGGACCATCTGCAGTGGTATTTTAAATAACACGCCAGCAAGTCAGGTCCCCTCCTGCATGCAGGCCTTTGACTTAAAAGGCTGAGCAAGGTGCCCTCCCTGGATGAGTCCAGAGCCCAGGCCTGAGTTTACCAGCTCCATGCTTAGCGACTAAGGAACAAAAAATGATGTGTGTGTGTGTGTGCGCGTGTGTGTGCATGTGTGTATATGTGTGTGAGCATGTATGAGTATATGTAGTGTGTGTGCTAATGTATGTGTGTGAGTGTGTGCATGTATGAGTGTGTATGTGTGTGCATGTGTGTATGTGTGTGGGCGTGTGTGTATATGTGTGTGAGCATGTATGAGTGTTGTAGTGTGTGTATGTATGTGTGTGTGAGCGTGTGCGTGTATGAGTGTGTGTATATGTGTGCATGTGTGTATGTGTGTATGAGTGTGTATATGTGTGTTGCACATGCATGTGTGTGTGAGCATGTGCGTGTATGTAGTGTGTGTATGTGTGTAGGCATTTGAATGCTATGGTGGACATGTGGCAATCAGAGGAGGCCCTGCAGGAGTCTGTTTTCTCCTTACTCCATGCAGGTACCAGATACTGAATTCAGGTTGCCTGCCTTGGAGGCATCACCAACCTCTGAGCCATCTCGCTGGCCCAAGCTCAGAGGTTCTGACCGTGTGGCTTTTCCCACTCAAACAGAATGGCACCGCTCCTACCAAAGCACCAAAGAAATCAAGATAACTCATAGAAAACCCTTCCTCTGAAATCCCTGCCCCAAAGACAGCTCCTCTCCCTCTCTCTCTCTCTCTCTCTCTCTCTCTCTCTCTCTCTCTCTCTCTCTCTCTCTCTCTCTCATGCTTGAGTCTTTTTAAAAACAATTTAAAGCAAATTTAATTAAAGACAACATTTCTAGGCAATATAAAGCTTTGTGAGTTTAGTATGCAGCTCCCTTCAAGTCCCCTTTAAGACAAAGTGGTTGCAATATATATATAGATAAGACCCCATTTTGTGTGTGTGTGTGTGTGTGTGTGTGTGTGTGCGCGCGTGCATGTCCATGTATCTGCATAAAGGCCAAAGGAAGAAGGCATAGTGATCACACTCTATAACACTCATGCTCCATCTGGTCTTTTGAACTTGGAACTAGGCCAGTGGGTAGCTAGTGAGCATCTTCCTGTCTTTGTACCCACAAGGCTACGCATGCACGAGTGTGGCTACATCCAGCTCTGTAGATGGGTTCTGGGTATTCAGTTCCCACAGCGAGCACTCTTTCCTTAGAGCGTCTCCCCAGCACCTTCACCTTATTTCCTAACTGACCCAGAGCTCACCCCATTCAGTGAGACAGGCTGCCCACCGAACCCCTGGGATCCTTCTGTCCCCATTCTTCCAGCACTGGGATCTTTCATGGATACATGGACACACAGACATGTACACGGGCACCCCTGTTTTCTCCTTGGGATTTGAACTCAGGTCTTCAGGTTTGCAGAGCCAACATTTCACCCCTTAGCCCCAAGACCCCATCTCGATGATCCTCAGTTTCCCATGCTGCAGCCTACTTAGACATGAAGACCTCACATCCCAAACACAGCTTACATGGTCAAGTGGAAGTCAGCCTGTAGTCTGCTACTCAGCCTCTCACGCCATCATTGCTTTCTGTGGAGAACAGGGGCAGTGCACAGCAGTGATTGCAATCAAGGCTAAGTCAGCCCATAGGTGTGATGGAGGTGGGTCTTGTATCTTATCTGTTGCTTTCATTGGTTAATAATAAAGAAACTGCCTCGGCCCTCATAGGACAGAAAATTAGGTAGGCGGAGTATACAGAAGAGAATTCTGGGAGAAAGAAGTTGAGTCAAGGAGTCGCCATGGTTCTCCCACTCCAGACAGAGGCAGGTTAAGATCCTCCCTGGTAAGCCAGCTCGTGGGCTACATAGAATATTAGAAATGGGTTAGAACAATATGTAAGAGCTAGCCAATAAGAAGCTGGAACTAGTTGGGCCAGGCAGTGTTTAATAGAATACAGTTTCCGTGTAATTATTTCGGGCATAACCTAGCCATGCGGGTGGCAGGGTGCCGGGGACGCAGCCCCGCCGCACCTATTTCAACATAGGTGCATGGCTTTGCCCACGGCTCCAAGCAGGGATGTGGCTGGCTGGGCACATCCGAGACCTTGGTGGGGATGCTGGAAAGCAGGGTGTGTCTTCTAAGATGTCAGTCAAGGCAGCAACTCTATTTGCTTTCTTGGAGCCACACTCTCTAACAAATGAGCCATTCTCATTGGGAACATCCCGATCATAAGGCAGTGGGAAGAATTGGAAGTCAGGTCAGTGAGAGAGCTCACTGGGTAGACCAATGTGTAGCTAAGCCTGAGGATTTGAGTTAGATCCTCAGGACTGGCATAGAAAAAGAACCAACTCCCACTGCATAGGTACACCTTGGCACCCTAACCCCCCCCACAGATACACATAAAGAACTAAAAAGCAAGGATGGGTGGGTCTGCAGGTCTGCAGGTCTGTTTTTCCATGGAACACCCTCCTCATCCTGCACACGTCTTTATGGGGTGGATCTTTCCCATATGCACTCCCATGTGCATTTACACACTCGGGTGGATCTTTCCTATATGAATTCTCATGTGAATTTACACAGTCTGGTGGATCATTCCCATGAGCATTTACATGCTTGGGTAGATTGTTCCCATATGCATTCCCATGTGCATTTACACACTCAGTGGATCTTTCCTATATGAATTCCCATGTGCATTTATACACTTGGGTGGCTCATTACCATATGCACTCCCATGTGCACTTACACACTTGTGATGTGGGAGTGATTTCTTACTAATAAAGAAACTGCCTAGGCCCATTTGATAGGCCAACCCTTAGGTAGGCAGAGAAAACAGAACAGGATGCTGGGAGAAAGAAGCTGAGTCAGGAGTCGCCATGATTCTCCCACTCCAGACAGATGCAGGTTAAGATCTTCTCTGGTAAGCCACCTCGTGGGCTACACAGATTATTAGAAATGGGTTAGATTAATATGTAAGAGCTAGCCAATAAGAAACTGGAACTTATGGGCCAGGCAGTGTTTAAAAGAATACAGTTTCAATGTAATTATTTCAGGTATAAGCTAGCCATGCGGGAGGCTGGGTGCCTGGGACGCAGCCCTGCCGCTCTTATCACAACAGAGTGACAACACACTTGGGTGGTTCATTCCCATATGCATTTATACACTTGCACTAAGCCCTGAGAACACACAAGTTGTAAGTTCCTGGGCAGGGAGAGCAAACAGAACTTGGTTGCTGCTATCAACACTACAAAGTTTGGACTCTGTGGTTCTGAAGAAACTAAAGACTCTGAAACCATCAGTTACCTTGCCCTTCTCCCCAGAAGCCAAGAAGGCTGTGGGTGAAGAGGAGCCATCCAAGGAAGGGTCCCCGCAGACTCTGAGCCTGTCCTGAAGCCAGCTAAGCAGAGGCAAAAGACATAAGCTAGGATGTTGAGGTCATAAGACAGGAGCCTTTCTCCTGCAGACCTGATCTTTGTTTAAGAAAAGTGTTCCTGAAAACAGCTTTACTGATCCTCTGGGGGACAAAGCAAAATGCACACCATCTATAATGAATGAACCCATTTCCTGTGCAAATCAGGCGGGAGTCAGGACAGATTTGCCTGCCAATGGCATCAAAGCTGAGCTCTTGTTTGCAAGACTGTCATCAAGTCGGGGTCTGTTGATGCAGAGCAGAAAGCACCAGGAGGAGGTCTCCACAGTGAGGGTACGTGTTACATGTCTGCATGCCTAGGGTCCTTTATACATGTGTATGTGTAGACATTTGGAGAGAGAAATGGGAATATAGACGCCTTGCTCCAGAGTGGGAGACCCTGATTGCTTCTGTACTCCTGGGGACTTCCAGGGGTAGGGGGATGGCTCGCTCATTCAGCAAGATGCTCACTGAGCAACCATGAGGCCCCTAGAACAATCCCCAGAACCCATGTAAAAATAGCTGGGAACAATGATGCATGCCTGTCTAGACCCCAGGGCTTTGACGACAATGGGGAGAGAGACAGGAGGATCCCTGGGCTTTGTTGGTCAGCAAATGTAGCTGAATCAGAAAACTGCGGGCTCAGTGAGAAACTGTCTCAAAAAAACTGAGGAAGACATACCACACTGACCTCTGAACTCCATACACTCCCACAAGCACACGCACCCACTCACATGCGTGAACATAAAGGAGTTAACTCTCCAGCCCTTGCCCACCTGGGACCCAGTTCCGCCTTGTCACCCTTCGCCCCACCCTATTGTGTGACTCACCTCAGTATAAACTCACAGTTCCTTCTTCCTTTCAAAGGTCGCTGTGTTCCCCAGGTTAAGGCAACAGGAGAGTCATCATCTTCCACTCTATCACTTTCGCCTTCCAGAAGAACCCATGTAGAAAGGTAAGGACACCAGCAGAGAAGCACGGTGGGGTCAGAAGCTTGCACCTCTGCCCCCAAGGCCACCCTTGCATCTCACGAACGGATGTCAGGAGCCATTTTCCCCCCTAACAATCATTACAGAAACCATCACTCTAGGGAGTCTGCAGAGAACCTCACACCCATAGTTATGTTCTATTGACAAAACCTGCCCCTCACCCAATTAACTGTTAATCTTAGCGGAACCCGCCTCACATTCCAGCTATCCAGGGAACCAGGTGTGGCAACTTGTGACTTCTGGCCTAACCGTCCGAAAGTAACCTAGCTACGTGACCGGAACCACGCGGCCTGCGAGATCCCGTACCCTGCCCCCCATTCCTTACCATATATAAACTGTAACCCATCCCTAATAAACGGAGGCTTTGACAAATCTGCTTGGACTCCTTCTTCTGTCTTAGCTCATTCCCTTCCAGGTAGCACCCCTCCGAGACCCTGGAGTAATTTGATTGCGGGGTGGGTTACAACCCCTAGACTGAGTAGCCCACCCAAACGCAATCGACAAACGGACGTCACCATCACAGACCCACCATTCGGCCAGCTCGAGGAACTTTATGGCTGTAAAAACAAACATTTCCCAATAAAGTTGCGTTGGGCAGGCTAGAGCAGTTAAAGGGGCTCTGCTGGAAGGAACTGGTGGAAAAGAAAAGAAAGTGGTCAACCTCTTTCGTCTTGCTGGTTCCCTAGGGCACCTATCTTTTGAAGAGCCGGGTCCCCTACCTGGAAACTGCCCCATTGCGGTCAAATCCAGTAGGACAGAACCCATAATGCCTGCTGCTTCTAGCAGTCCAGGAACTCCAGTCAGCATTGAGAACATAAGGACAGTGTCATTCATTCATCATTCACCTATTCATTTGTCCATTCGTCCGTTTTCTGGGACAGGGGGTCTCATGCACCCCAGACTGGTCTCCAACTACCTATATAGCTGAGGATAACCCTGGACTGCTGACCTTCCTGGCTCTGATTTCTGAGTATTGGGATTACAAAATGTGTGTAACACCCATGCTCAGTTTATATGTGGCTGGAGACTGAACCCAGGACGTCTAGAATGTTAGACTATCTCTCTACGAAGTGAACTATGTCTCCATGAGATTTTATCCCCTCCTCATGAAGAGGAGGCCCTACCAGGTACCAAAACCTGCAAACATAATACAGCAAGCTTAAATTAGCTCCAAAAAGAAATAAACAGAGGAACAGTGTCCTCCCCATTCTGGAGATGTGCCCACTCTCTGCTTGGTCTCCAGATGGCCAGGCTTCTATGTCACACAGATACAGTCTTATTTTGGACTCAGGCCCAGAGGTGGATCTGGTCCTGCCTTCCCCTCCCTCCCTCCAGTCTCCCCTCTGCATGGACAGGTCCCATTCCTCATCCTGGTTTTCCAGTCTCCCTCTCTAGTAGAAACAAACCATATCATATGTACAGAGGACACTGCACAGAAGGTTCCAGAAATACTTGTGAGAATGTGTTGCCAGTAAAGGACTAAACTCATAACACCGTCTGGGCTTGGGGGCAGAGTTCCAAGGCTCCAGCCACTGACAGGAAGGCAGACACCAAGGAATGAGATACAGGGGCTCAACTTCCTACAGCTCCACCCCAGGAGAGCCTTGATCCCAGGGACAGCAAAGGAAGCTACCCTCTGTCTTTTCATATACTTCTCCCTGACTCCAGTATTTACTTTAGATAAAACCAAACTGCCCTCTGCCTGGTGAACTTTGACTTGAGACTCAGCTTCAATACAAGCTCCCTGGGAACTCCGAGTGTCCAGGCAGACACTCCTCTAACTCTCCTTGGTACCTACAGTTACCTTTATTTCTCAC
The DNA here is from genome assembly GCF_014885135.2 of Alexandromys fortis. Lineage (NCBI taxonomy): Eukaryota > Metazoa > Chordata > Mammalia > Rodentia > Cricetidae > Alexandromys > Alexandromys fortis. Next base: position 503,936 of record NW_026068037.1, read on the forward strand.
AAGAGACGGCTCACACTTGTCTAAGACTCGCACACTCAGTCTGTGAGCTGATGTGCAGCTAGGACAGAAGTTCCCAGATACCTTTGCTCCCTCGCTGCCCACACATGGCCTGCAAATGGCAGAAGACCTGGTTGGCTCTGCTGAGTCCCAGTCAGGAACGCTCCTGGGGATGAGGAGCTTGTCGGTCACCAGGGACCCAATACCCTACTGCACAGCACCTGTATTAGCTCCACAATGCCTGGGGCGGGGGTGTGCACATGCGTGCGCAGGTCCGTGTTTGTGTACATGTCTGTGAAGGCAAAAGTTACTTCAGATATCATTAATTAGGAAGGTGACATCCAACTGATTTTTTTTTTGAGGCAGAGTCTCTCACTAGCCTGGAACTCACCTGATAGGCTAGACTAACTGACCAGGGAACCCCGAGGATTCTCTCTCTCTCTGCCTCCTCCAGCCGTGAGATCACAGTCATCTGCTGCCATGCCCGGCTTTTCTCCTGTATCCTGCTCCCTGAATCAGGCCTCGTGCTTGTGAAGGAAGTACTTTACCAGATGAGCCACCCCCAGCCCCAGAATGCCCCCTGTTTCTCTCCCCACATGATAAAACATAAAGTTCTAGTGAAGAGAGGCCTAGCAGCCCTCTGCATAACTTCCCTGAAGGGCTCTTCCTAGGCCCCTGCTCCTCCTCCCAGCTGCTGCAATTAGGTGGAGGTGATGAAGAAAGAACCCTCTTATTTTGAGACAGCCCGTCCTCTCAGATCTCTCAGGACCAGGCACCATCTTGGAGAGCAAAGTCTCAGAACTGCAGGACTGCCTTCAGCATAGCAGAGGGCCCACTGCTTCCCGGCTGTGAGACAGGAGCTGATTCAGAGTGACAAGCCATTCCCCCCACACATCTACTGCCCTCAGACGTGTCTCCCCGCGGGCTGCTGCCCGGCTAAGAGTATTCTCTTCAGTACCCTCAATGATCCACCTCCACCTCATGTCCCACCCCGAAACCTCCCCAATGGCACCTAGGGATCATGCATTTGGAAGTGGGAGCCTCTGGGGTACATTTCAGAGTCACACCAGAAGAGTGGCTTTTGTTATCATTTGGTTTCACGAGACAATGATCTCATTGAGTTTACACTACCCCGAATTAGATTTCTGTCACTGGTCTGTGATAGTCCCAACAAACACACTGTCTAGAGAGGGTCTAAAATACAGCCCTATGGGTCCGCCCTGAGGTGTGTCTCTCTCAATAAGGTAACCAGCACACAGACGGTGGCAGATGCGTTGGGCTCAAGTCCTTCCCTCGCTGGGTTTTTGCCCTTCACCTGTAACCTCGTAGCCCTACAGGTCTACCCCTCTTATTCAGGCTGCTCACAACCTACACCTGTTCTTTGCACTGCCAATTTTCATGCTTGGGAAGTCATGGTGTATCGTGTGTGTGTGTGTGTGTGTGTGTGTGTGTGTGTGTGTGTGTACGCACACGCACACACAGGGGAATGTAAAAGGCAAGCAGATGGCCTGGCCCTTAACCTTGAGCTTTGTAGCATGGTTGAGCAGTTCCTCAGCCTCACCTTCTTGTTTATGTTTTCATTTTATGAGTTGTGTATTGTCAGGACAGATGACAGAATCTCTCTAGGTCATCTAGTTAACATGGCCTCAGCTACTGCAGTAAAGAAACCACGCTGATTCTTTAGTCAACTGAACTTACACCATGTTTTATTCTTAGCAACATGCTCAGAGACCCAAGCAGATGGCTGAGCAGTGCTGGGGAGGGAGCTTACTGATGGCAGTCACCTTTACCCGGGTGATGCCTTCTGGGTGGTCTCTAAGCATCCAGGTTGTGTCCCAAGTGGTTCTGTAGGTGTGAGCTTGGTGTGTGAATGTACTGGTAGGTGTCGGGCTGTGCATGTATGGCACATGTGTGGAGGTCAGAGGACAGCCTCACGTGTCTGCTCTCAGGCTCTGCCCACCTCTTGTTTGAGCCAGTGCCTCTCATCAGCCCAGAACATTGCTTCATAGCTAGGTTAGCTGGCCCACAAGCTTCTGGGGCTCCTGATACCCAGCCCCATCTCACCATCGCTGGGGTCACAGACAGGTATCACGGTACCCAACTTTCCACGTGGGTTCTGGAAATCCAGTCTCAGGTCCTCGAGCTTTTACTGAGCTGTCCCCCCAGAGGCAGGTGGGCAATGAAAGAAGAAGTCAGACACACTCTGCAGCTAAAGCCCACACAGGATTAAGCAAGGAGGGGGAGGGGCCTGTCCAACCATGATCCAATCTAAGGTTCTGACGATCCACTCAACTAGCAGCCTGAAGAGCCTCTCTCAGTAAGCTAACCACACACAGGCTAAGGCAGATGCACCCTTGGGCTCAAGTCCTTACCTGCCTGGCTTCCTGCCCTTCACCTTGTAACCTTGCCCTATCTGGGTGGGGCAAGGTGCTTTGCCTAATGAGTTGTTTGTAATAAGAAAGGACTTGGCACTTTATCCAGCCTCTATGCACCCTTTCATCTTTGCTCCTGTATTTTCAACAACTTCTCCTCCATGGGTCCTAAGGTCGCCTTGAACTTCTGGTATGAAACAAGCAGCTGAGAAAAATGATTCAGGTCAATGCTGTGAACTTTGGCATCCCTGTGTACGGGAAGTAAACTGTCCCTGCAAAGTACTTAGAACAGTGGAAAATACAGAATGGGTATCGCGAACCAGGAATGTGCCAAATAAGGTAACCAGTCCTTGAAGATTGATGATTAATGTGAAGCCTGGCAGAAACAAATACATATTAAACACAGATCCCACGGGTGACAGGGAGGAGTGTGAGCGCTTGACTAAAGTCCTCAAGCCCACAGGAGACACGATGCCTTGAGGAAGAGTTATAAGAAATCACACCCCTGCAGGGCGGTGATGGCGCACGCCTTTAGTCCGAGCACTCAGGAGGCAGAGGCAGGCAGATCTCTGAGCTCAAGGCCAGCCTGGGCTACAGAGTGAATTCCAGGACAGCCAGGGCTATTACACAAAGAAACCCTGTCTTGAAAAACCAAAAAACCAAACCAAACAAAATAAACAAATGCTATCACAAACCTGGAAAACACTGGATCCAAAGTGTTTGACTGACACTCCCAGGTCTCAGTTTCTCAGAGGGAAATAAGGGCAAGAACGGGAGGATGGCTGCTTGCTGGCTCACTCTCTGCCTTGTTCAGCCAACTTTCTTATACAGCCCGGACCCCCTGCACAGGAACAGAGCTGCCCACAGTGAGCTGGATCCTCCCACAGTAATCATCAATCAAGTAATCACAGAAAAGACCACAGGTCAATTTGATCAGGGTAATTTCTCAGCTGACACCCCCTCCTTCCCGGTGACTCTAAGCTGTATTAAACTGACAATAAAAATTCACCAAGACACCTACAATTGCTTATGAGTTTATTCTAAGTGGGCTGTCAATCACCTGAACAGAAAACCACTGCTTGGGAGAGCCGTCTAATCTGGTGACTTCAAGAAATAGCACAAAGTCTACTTAACGATGTAGGTCAGCACCATGGTCTCTATGGCTGTATTAGTCAGGATTGTCTAGGAGACAGAGCCAATAGAATTGCTATATATTAAAGGGGTATATAGATTGCCTTACAACAATGGCTGTCTTACCCACAGTGAGGACCAGAGTCCAGTAGCTGCTCAGTCCATGAGGCTGGTGCTGCAGGCCAGGAGATTCCTGGATAGCTGCTCCTCTTCAGTCCACACTGGAAGCCCAAAGCTGGGTTCCGTTATCAGCGAGGAATATAAGTTATTATTCCAGAATGTTTAACTATGTAGAGATATATTGCATCTGTTTATGCTGTAGAATATTACTTTAGCTGTGTAAAGGTGAATTATGTTTATTTCTGCTGCATTTGTTTAATTATGAAAAATGTGTTGCTGTTTCACCTTGACTGCCTAAGGTACCTGATGGGTCTAATAAAAACCTAGAGGCCAATAGCTAGACAGGAGAGGGACAGGCGGAGAGAATAAACAGAAAAACAAGAAGAAAGAGGAAGAGCGAATGAGGGGAAACAAAGACAGAAACCAGACAGCTGACAGACAGACAACTGCTGGGGACACAGGAAAAGTAGGACATACAGAAAGAAAAAGTGTAAAATGCCCCGAGGAAATGTAGCTAAAGAGAGACAGGTTATAATAAGAGCTAAGGTAAGGCCGAGCACTCCTGACTAATATGGCAGCGTCTCTGTGTCCTGATTTGAGAGCTGGTTGGTGGCCCCAAGAAAGCAACCTGCCTCAAGATATGATGTGATGTGATGTGATGTGATATAATGTGATGTGATGTGATGTAATGTGATATGATATAATGTGATGTGATGTGATATGATATGATATGATAGATATGATGTGATCTGATGTAATGTGATCTGATGTGATGTGATGTGATGTGATGTGATATGATATGATGTGATGTGATGTGATGTGATGTGATGTGATGTGATATGATGTGATGTGATATGATATGATGTGATGTGATATGATGTGATGTGATATGTGATGTGATGTGATATGATGTGATGTGATATGTGATGTGATGTGATATGATATGATAGATATGATGTGATCTAATGTAATGTGATATGATATGATGTGATGTGATGTGATATGATGTGATGTGATATGATATGATGTGATGTGATATGTGATGTGATGTGATATGATGTGATGTGATATGATGATGTGATGTGATATGATATGATAGATATGATGTGATCTAATGTGATGTGATATGATATGATATGATATGATGTGATGTGATGTGATATGATGATATGATGTGATGTGATGTGATATGATGTGATATGATATGATGATATGATGATATGATGTGATGTGATGTGATATGATATGATATGATATGTTGTGATGTGATATGTTATGATGTGATATGATGATATGATGTGATGTGATGTGATGTGATATGATATGATATGATATGATATGATATGATATGATAGATATGATGTGATCTGATGTAATGTGATCTGATGTGATGTGATGTGATGTGATGTGATATGATATGATATGTTGTGATATGATATGTTATGATGTGATATGATGATATGATGTGATGTGATATGATATGATGATGTGATGTGATATGATGTGATATGATATGATATGTTATGATGTGATATGATAGATATGATAAATAAATTTCCCAGCAAGTTCCCGTCTGTCTGTCATCTTTTTTCTAGGCTGTTCCAGATGCTGCCCACAGATAGCATGGATCTTCCCTCTTCACTTCAGATAATCTGGTCAAGAACTCCCTATTTTAGGAGCACAGCGGGTTGCCTTTCTGGATTCTGGATCTTGCTGGGATAAGCTGTCGCAATGGCCTTGGCCTGCTCACACTCAGGAGTATTTTCCTCCACTGGGGCCGTCTGGAGAGTGTCTACTTTACCTGGGGATAAACTCGCCTGCCTGTCTTCTATGCAGTGTTTATGGTGTCTAATTTGAATCCTTTCTATGACAATCTCAAGGAGGGAGTAGGGAGCTGAGGGGAAGCAGAGCAAAATCCCAGAGCAGCTGGGTGGGGCTGGGCTCGGAGTTCTCAATGTCCTGTCATGCAGAGGACAGACAGGGGCATCTGCCGTCTCTGTCAGGAAGGGCTGGACAGAGACCCTGGAGAGAACTGACCTGACACAGAGCCCAGTCATAAAACAGGTTACATCAGAACAGGGCACAGAAAGGCACACACTGTGGGTGGCTGAGAACTTTGGGGCTCAAAACAGTAGTGCTTTATTTTGATTGAGAATCTGCACCTTGAGGCTGGAGGTGGTTCAGCCGTCAAGAGTGTGCAGGACTCTGGCAGGCACCCTGCCCGTGGCCCGCTCCTTTGACCTGTAACTCCAGCTCCAGGGGAACCAGCACCTTCCCTTTTCATGGGCACCTGCACTCACACACAAGCTCACAGGCAGACACAAAAACAGACATGCACATAATTAAAATAAAATATTTTTTTAAATTGGGGGTGATAGCTTGCCTTTTCTCCACTTGGCATCAATGGGAGACTCTTCTAGAAGGTACATTTCAAAGTGGCTTGGCAGCAAGCCAGGCACTGTGGTCTCTTAGCTAGGTATGGTTCCTATTTGGGCTGGGTGGCTCCCCTTCCAAAAACAATGTTCAGGTGCAGGAGACTTTTACTGTCGCCCTTCAGAAGCAGTACAATGTCACTTTTCAGCTACATTCGTTGGTACAGTTGCAGAATCTGTGTTGGGTCAAGGAAGAAGGGTGTGAGAAGGTTCCAGTGACATCTGAAGAGACCATTGTAGAGGCCAATCCAGAGTCAGATGACCAAAGGTCACATCATCACTGGACTAGAATCAGTGGCCCTGAGTCGGGCAATATACCAGAGCGAAGATAGAACGGAGTTATTGGGAGATTCTGGAACCCTGGCTTCACTGATTAGTCCTTTATAAGAAACTCGACACTACCCCCACCCCACCCCCACCCTCCCTCCACCTTCTCCCCCTGCCCCCTGCAGCTAGCGAGATGACTCAGCAGCTAAGAGCACTTGCTGCTCTTGCAGAGGGCTTGATTTGGTTCCCAGAACCCATGGGAGTCCTCACAACTGCCTGTAACTTCCCCTCCAGGGGACCTGAACCCTCCTCTCAGGCACCTGCTCCCACCTGCACACACTCCCTGATACACACAATTAAACTAAGTCTTTTTTTTAAGTCCCCCTTTCTTTGCCTCAGCCCTCCCATCTGTTCAGTGGGATAACAATAGCTCCTGAAGGGTGGTTATGACAATTCAACAGACAAAGACCAACCACAGCATCTGGTTCATGGCAAGGGGTGATGAGAAGATGACACCCTGTCAGGAGCAAGGCCACCTTCCTGTAATGAGTACTGGGGCACACACCCCTCCATGCCCTCCTATATCTCATAAATGTGGGTCTAGGCACTGGCATCCCTCAGGCAAGCTGAAACCTGTCTAGGGTGGGAAGGAGCTCAGGAGGCAAGGGATCCCGGGTCTGGTAGGGTGTTCTTGGTAGAACAAGGATGGTGGGGGTGGGGTTAATGGCCTCTCCTCATGACCTAGAGGTCCTGCTGTGTTCAGAGGCTCTGGTAAGTAGTTCAAACACTATTACATCTCCCGCGGAGGTGTTCCAGCAGTAAAACAGAGGAGTCTGAGGCCACTTAGAAACAGCGACTGTTTTCTCTTCACTGAGCCTCTCTACACAACATTTAATTAAAACTGCAGGAGCATCCGGGAATGCTAACTGAAGGGCGGAGGGAGGGCTGTGCTGAGTGGCAGGCGTTTGTCTGTCTGCATCTAGGCTGTTCCTCAGCGCCTGGGTACAATCCCTGCAATCCTCTGCCCCAGTTCCGCCCAGGCCGGCTCCAGGTGCTAGTCTCCCGGTCTCTGCCAACGGTCCTAAGGGCCTCAGCCTTACATCACTGAGAAGCCAAACTCAGCCAGCTTCACATACCTGTGGGCAGTTCTCGGAGCCTAAGATTCCCCATCTGGAAATGAGATGGAAGGATGTATGACAGACGTGTGATGTAGACAAATGAGTTTCTTCCAGAGTTGCCTACTCACCGACCCTGACCCTCCCAGGGTATCCCTGGCCAGCATGGCCAAGGCTGACTCCCAGGGCTTTGTGATCTGCTGGTATTTCTGTTCTCTTGAACATGAGCTTCCAAGGTCAGAACCACAGAGAGAGTTGGGAAGATGCTGTGTTAGTCATGTATCCCAGCCTTTGATGGTGGAACCCATTTGGAAGAACCCAGAGTTTAATTTCTTACAGTGCAAACTTTGTTTCTTATACTCACCACTCATTGTATGCATGAGTATGTGTGAGTATTTATATATGTGCGTATTTGTAAGCGTGTGTGAGGACATGTATATAAACACATATGGAGGCCAGATATTGTCCCTTAGGGTTGTCCACCTAATTTCTTTTTTTTCTTTCCTCCTCCTCCTCCTCCTCCTCCTCCTCCTCCTCCTCTTCCTCCTCCTCCTCCTTCTTCATTTTTTTGAGACAGGGTTTCTTTGTAGCTTTGTAGCTTTGGAGTCTGTTCTGGAACTTGCTCTGTAGCCCAGGCTGGCATTGAACTCACAGAGATCTGCCTGCCTCTGCCTCCCAACTGCTGGGATTAAAGGCATGCGCCACCACTGCTCTGTTATTTTTTTTTTTCTCACCTTATTTCTTGAGACAGGGTTTCTCACTGGCCTGGGACTTGCTGGTGAAGCTAGACGGGCTAGTCACTGAGCCCTAGGTGCCTACCATCTCCAGCGCATCCCCAACACTGTACTCACGAGAGCATATCACTGTACCCAGCCTCCATACCCTGGGAAACTGTGGAGGGGGCAAACTGCCTGTGCAAAATTGTCATCTGAGAAGTGGAGGTCGTGGACCCTCACACTGCCGGGTGCTGAGCTCTAAGGGTGATGCACAGGAAGCTGCTAGCCCAGGCCTGGCTCACAGTGAGGAGGGGAGACCCAACAGGTACTGCAGTTTATGTGTGTACCCAGCTGCTGGCAGTGACCTGGGAGCTGCCGAAGGACTTGAAAAAAAGCAGTGTGAAGCCTGGGATAGACCCGGGTGTGACACCAGAGTTTAAGTCTCCTGGGATTAGTCTGAACACCGAAGGGCAAGGCTGGATTTGCAGGAGAGGAAAGTGTGACTTCACAAGAGCTGGGGCTTCTGGGTAGGGCAGTAGAATTCATTGGTTTCTCCATTTCACAACTGTTTATTGAGCACCTACTGTATGCAAGGCATGCTGGGAGAAGACACCGGTGAAAGAATGAGGACCTTCGTCTCGTGAAATCTCCATTACTGAAAAAAATCACATAGAAATAATACTTCTAAGACCTGGGGAGATGGCCCAGGCAGTTGGGGTACCAGCTGAGCAAGCATGAGGACCTGGGTTTGAATTCCCAGCCCTCTTGTAATAAGCACATGCATGCCAGTGCTGTGGAGGTGGAGACTGAAGGATTGCTGGGGATTTCTGGCTGCCAGTCTGGCTTTGAGTTCTTAAAGGAACCCTGCCGTAAGGGAGTACGGACCAGAGTGATAGAGCGGGACACCTGATGCCTTCCTGTGGCCTCTGTACCAGCATGCACGGGCACGCATATCTGCACACATGCATGGACAACAACAACAATAACACACACACACACACACACACACACACACACACACACACGCACGCACGCGCGCGCACACACCATGGCGGGAAGGGGGGAGTTCTAGGACCAGCCACCAGGTGGAAATTCTAGGGCCAGCCACCAGGTGGAGCAGTGGCTCTAACCCTGGCTGCGGTTTAGGAGGGCATCCAGACACAGAACCCCAAACCCTGTCCCTAGAATCCATTTGTTTTTAAATGACAGAGTCACCGCTACTTGTCTGCAGACACAGGCAGGAACTTTGTGTATCTAGGCTGTGAACCTGAGTGTGCGGTGGAGTCTGTAGCTGTCACCTAGTCACTAGAGGACTTGGAAAGTGGTGGATGGAGCAGAGAGTTACAGAGAGTTCCTGGGAGTGGAGCAGAGCCTCCAGGGTCGGATCTAGAGGCCATGGAACTGAGGTTGGCATGGCCACCATCAGGCAACTTCAGTGGAGATCTGCCTTCATCTCGGCTGAGACTGTTTAGCAAAGTGAAGACCCAGGAAGTGCCTTGGGCTTTGATGGTGCCCCTCAGTCTTCAGTTCCACAAGGTCAGGCATAAGCATTCATCTGTGCCCTGTCTGACTAGGAGTTCCTGACATCTCACCTCGGCTTTGGAGCGGGGCTGTAAGCCAAAATTCTAGAGGGGGAGGCAACCTCCTAGATCTCACGCACTTTCCACTGGACAGTAGCCAGCTAAGACCCCTGTGTGGGGCCCTCTCTGATGAGGCAGGGCCCACCTGCTACACCCCCATCCCAAATCCGAATCCGAATTCTGGGGACTGAGCCTTCTCTTGATTCCAGGAACATAAAATTGTGGCTTCCTGGTTTTGCCAGCCTTTTGCTCCTTCTAACAAACAAGAGCTGTAGTTGTGCCTCACAACCCTGAAGGACTCTGGGTCAGGGAGGGCAGTCCCCTGGAGGCCTTTTTCCAAGGGAGAATGTCCACTTCTGCTTCTTGATTGCATTAAGCTGCCCATACAGACCTCAGGACGAACTTCAGTGGTGCCCTATGCCTGGAAAGAGGGCACCTGCCACTTGGTAGGGCAGTGTCCTGGTAGATCTGGAACTCAGGGCCCTACAACGCTGATCATTTCCATGCCAGTCAGGAGGGGTAACCTCATATTCCTAATCGTATTTATTCTCCAAAACAATCCAAGTTGTATTCTTTTCTTTTTTAAATATAAGTTTTCCAGTGGCATATCTTAAAGCATCCACATCATAAAGTAGTGAAGTATGTAGCAATTTTTGAAGAAAAAAAAAAACGTTTTTTTCTTTACTGGCCTCAATATTAGCCCCCCACACCATGAGAATGCAGTAGTCAATCATAATATTACAAATATATACATTATTATGAAATGATTATATATCATGCATTTGTAAAGATTTATTTTTATGTACATGTTTGAGTGCCAGTGAATCTGTGCTTGCATAATGTATGTGCAGTACTAGTAGAGGCCAGGAGAGGGCGTCAGATCCCCTGTTTGTGTGCTAGGAACCAGATCTTGTCCTGGACAAAAGTAGACAGTATTTCTGGACTGCACTCCCAATGTTCAGTTGAAAAATGGAAGGAGTGAGAACATGAGCAAGGAGGTCAAGACCATGAGGGGTTCACCCACTGAGACAGTTTACCGGAGCTAATGGGAGCTCACCAACTCCAACTGGACTGGGAGTGACCAAGCATGGGATCAAACTAGTCCCTCTGAATGTGTTTGACAGTTGGGGCATGTAGCGAGCTGCATGGTGTCACACCTGATGGAGATGTATAATCAACTCCTATGGCTAAAGTCTGACATATGCCTGATCAGGCAATGATTATCAGCTGCCTGCATATGTGTGAACCTTTGGGCAGTGCCCGCCTGGCAGTTCGGGGTTGGCAGCCCATGCCTACTTAAGGGCTGAGAGAGGAGAGAGAGAGAGAAAAAAAAAGAGAGGGAAAAAGAGAGAGAAAGGAGGAGAGAGGGGGAAGGAGAGAGAGGTCAAAGAGAGAGGGGAAAAGAGAGAGAAAGTGAATAAAGTCCTGGAATAAACTGCAGTGAGAAGAGCTCCGGTGGTCCCGTCATCCTTGCAGGACGAGGGTGGCCGTGACAGAAGCTGACTAAGGGGCCACTGACAGTGGCACTGGGATTTGTCTCTACTGCATGTACTGGCGTTTTGGGATCCTGTTCTCTTTGGATATATACCTTGGTCAACCTAGATGTAGTAGGGAGGACCTTGGACTTGTAACAGGGCAGGATACCTTGTCCTCTCTTAGGATTGGAGTGGGGACAAGTGGGAGGGTGTGGGGAGGGAGTGGAAGGAGAGGAGGAAGTGGGAATTTTGATTGGTATTTTTTAAAGTAATATAATAATAATAATAATAGCCAGTGCTTTTAGCTGGTGAGCAAGGACTTGAAAGCAGCTGTATTGCTGGGAGGCCAGCCCCAGCATGAGTGACAAACCCTTCACAACAGATTCATCCCTGGAACTTCCTGACCAACGTTCAGGCAGTTCCACCAAAGAGTCTCTTCTCCCTAACAACAACTTTCTGTTTTTTTATGTCCTTAGGGAGAGGCCTTCTGAATCTTTCAACTTTCTGAACTTCATACAACCTTGTAAGCTGTATGAGATTCTACAGTTTTTCTATGTCCCTCTCCTCCCTTCAGGGGGGAAAGAAACAGTTGTTGTATGCAACATTTTATGAAAGATAAAATTTCCTAAGATCTCAGTTCTTGGGGTCACTGTAAAAAGAACTTTGAGTAATCTGGTCAAAGGTCTTCAATGTCCATATGGTCTCTCAAATGACCACACTATAAAACTGTGCTCTGAGCTTTACCCATTACCTTTTGACCTATTTCTTTCTTTCTTTTAAAGTCACTCCATGAATTTCATACATGTGTACAATGTATTTTGAAATCAATGCACACTACACCCTCCAAATCCTCCCAGGCACCCTCCACTATTTTCTCCTCCCAGTGGCAGGCATGTCCTCTTTTTATCACCTGCTGAGCTAATCAGTGTATGGCTGCTCTGGTTTGCTTCTCCTTGCTGCGATAAAACACTGAACAAAACCAACTTCAGAAGGAAAGGGTTTATTCCATCTTGTGGTTCCAGTCCATCATTGTTGGGGGAGGCTGCTTGTTCATTTCCAAGCCACCCAGACTCCCAAAATAATCACACAGAAATCTGTATTACTTGTAATACTGTTTGGCCAATAGCTTAAGCATGTTTCCGGCTAACTCTTGTATCTTAAATTAACCCATTTCTATTAGTCTGTGTATCGCCACATGGTTGTGGCTTACTGGCAAGATTCTGGTATGTCTGTCTCCTGCAGGCAGCTACATGGCTTCTCTTCAACTCTGCCTACTCTCTCTTCCAGCCTGGCTATATTCTGTTAAGCCTTTAGCCAAAAGCAGTTTCTTTATTAATTAATGGCAATAAAACATGTTCACAGCATATATCACCTCCCACATCCCATCACTGAGAGAAAACAAGTCAGGAACCAAAGAGGAAACAATCAAGAAACATGCTCCACAGACATGACCACAGGCTAATCCAAAGAAGGTAGTTCCTTAATTGAAGTACCTTCTTCTCAAGTCTGTTGACAACAAAACTAGCCAGAATGAGGGCCACTCATGGGCAGTCTTCCAGCAGCCACTTCTAGGAAAAACATGTAATCTCGTTTGGCTTTGTTCTTCAAGAACATAGCGTGCCTGTTCTTCACTGTAACTCCGTATGACTGTTGTTAACACCGTTCATGTTGCAAGGATGGGTGACACCTTTGCTCATGTGCTGCTGAGAAACGGCCTAGGAAGTGTTCTATCATGTCTGCACATTTCCTGATAAAACCTATTTCTGAAAATAAATATCTTCTAAAGAATTTTCATTTTTGAGAATTATATTTCGAATAGACTATATTATATTCTTTCATTTTATAACATGTGCGACCCTGCATGATTTCCGACTTCCTAACTCTGCCCAGCATGCTCCACGCCCACCCTCTGGGACCATGGAAACCTCTCCTGTCCTCTATCAGTGTGGTCCACTGCAGTAACCACATGTGACTCTTGAGCACTTCAAATGAAGCTAGCGTGTGACTGGGGACTGCAGTTTCATTACAGCTAATTATAATCAATGTTAATATAAAATACCACATGTGGCCACCATATTGCATACTGGCACACTCTAAAGCAAATGCCCTGTGAGACTGTTCATGCCTCGTACACGATCCAGGCTCAATAAACATGGGCTCCACACCTTTCTGTCCTTTCCCCAGCCTATATTCTGTACCCTTTTCCCCCCCTCCCAAGGTTCTGTGCTTGTCCATTCTAATTTCTCTTCTTGGGCATCCTTCCATCCTCTTCTCTCTTTTCTTCCAAAGGCCCATCCTTCAATGTCCATTGGCACCCAGTCATTCTAATCTGCCAACTTAGCTGTCTTGTAAATCAGCCCCAATAATTTGCCATCTGGTCCCAGACCTAGTGGAGAGCCAAGGCAGCCAGGTGGATTCTGGCTGGAGGTGCTTCTGATAACCAGGCCCATAGGGCAGTCAGGGATGCTCCATCATGCCTAAGGTTGGCATGGCTTGCATGTGCTGCTCAGTGCCAGAAATTGGTGCCAGGTCTGCAGTGGCAGCCAATCACAGGAGCCAGGGGCCTGGAGGGTGAAGAGCAGCCTAGAGCCCAGCTGCAGGTGCCTTGGCGGGCAGTAGATGGATTGAGTGAAGGCAACAGCTAGCAAGAGGCTGCTGGGCAGCATCCCAAGAGCCCTGTGCTTGCTTGGTACCCAGGGCTGCTTACCATCACTGCAGCTGTGAGGCTCATCCGCAACAGGAAAAGGGCATCTCTGAGATATGGTGTTGGGGAGTGAAGTTCCATCCATGCCAGGCCACCTAGAACAACCCTGAAGTAACAGAGCACCACGGCCCAAGGTTTCTATCATGCGGGGTCAGGCCAGACCACAGCAGGAGGTCCACATATTGGCTATCAGTCAGGCGACATCAGGGTCTTGAGCTCAGAGAAGACATAATGTCAACTTAAGTAATGAATGAATGAGTCTTGTGTCCTCCAATCACTTTTGGAACAATCAAGTGTAACAGCTCAGAACCCAAGTTCAAGGTCACGCAGCTTTTCCTGGATGCTGCTGGACAAGTGTCTGGTCTCTTTCACCTGAAGATAAGAAGGTCAAAAGGAACTGATGGCTTCCCCTGGGGAGCATCCAAAAATGCTCTAGTCGGGAGATTTTTGATATGCTGTGACAGGAGGTAAGGGGGTGGATGGTGCCAGAATGCCAATTTCCTACCGAGATTCTGCTGCTCCTCAGGGAGCTTGTCCCGGAAGAAATGCCAATAGTGTCTCGCAATGTGGGCGGACCTTTCGCCTAGCTCACTGGTCACCAGCCAACCCCTGCCCGACTGGCTAGACCTCTCCTAAGCAGCTGTCCTGGTGGCCACATAAATAATACTTGGAAATTAATAGACACTCTAGGGTTAGTATTTAAGTGCAATATTCCTTGTCACTAAGGCCACTCTGAGATGGGTCCTGTGTGTCTCCCAAAGGTCCCCAATGGAGCTGGACCTTGGATACTTACATGGTCCCTGGGGGAGAGATCCTGACCAGAAGGTCCCACCCTGCCCCTCCCATCTCCTTTCCTCATTCCTGTCTTTGGTCCAAGGTAACCTTTTCCAAGAGCCCAGACAAGGACCATGAGCCTGAAACCTTAGACCTCTGCCCTCCAAGAGTTTAGACTTAACCTAAGCCCAGCTGGAAGGGAGGGCTAAGCCACCATGTGTTCAGACACTAGCTCCAGCTTCCCAGTATCCCAATCTGACAGAGCAGCTGTGAATAGCCCGCCTCTAACCTGTCTTTCTCCAGGGTCTCCTGTATCCTAGACTGACCTAGAACTCGCTGTGTAAAGTTCAAGACCCTTCTGCCTCTACCTTCACAAGAACTGGGTGTACAGATGTGCACACAGTTTTATGGGGTCACCAATGAAGCCCAACTGAGTTTTTGTGTGTGCTTTTATAGGGCAACTGGGAATGGAGAGGAATTGAGAACTATGGCTGTTCTATACACTTGGCTTCTAACACTCACCCTTGGTGGCCCCACAGACCAGAACATCCCAGGGCCAGCCAGAAGCCAGGAACAAGGAGGAAGTGTGAGGTGTGAGCCTAGAGGAAGCCAGTTTGGCAGGTCCTGTCCTAACTTTCTCTGGCAGAGCGGCTGGGCTCTGATCCTTCCCTGGGACAGCTTTGAATGCTCTGACAAAGCTGTTGCCTCTGTCTCCACTCCACCCCAATCCCTGCTTGGATGAAACTATGAGGACTGGAGCTGCAGGTGCCATCCTGCACTCACTGGGGAGAGACTAAGGAAGTCTCAGAATTTGGAGCTCAACTTGAACACCATCAACCGCCTGGAGGCAAAGCAAAGCCCTCTTCAGTAATTCTGATATTAGCCATTCTGGTGGCCGCTGCCAAATACCCTCTCAAGTGGCCATTGCTGTGGAATTGGTTACACATGGTGTCCTTGGCCAGGACATTTCCTTGTCAGAGGCCACCTGTAGGAACCCACCCACCCACACCACACAGCACAGACCTATCCCAGGAGTGCAAGGGCTGCAGCCCCCAATGGCAAGGAACTAGATAAAGGTGAAGAAGGGCACCCCTGCAGTGTTGTGGGTTACCACATAGACACAAGAAGGGCACCCCTGAAGTATTGTGGGTCACCACACAACACAAGAAGGGCACCCCTGCACTATTGTGGGTCACCACACAAACACAGTAAATCTCAGTTTCCCACTGCAGCAGGGAATGTTGCAAAGCACCCTGGCTACTCTTGTTCCCTCTCAGAGAACAACACCAATGTCAAACCTCAGACTTTGCTATGAAAGTATTGGATGATACAGGGAAGGACTGACCCTCTCTGGGCCTCAGTGGTCCCTCTGTACAACAAGTTGATAAACCTCCTTGGACCATGTGTTGTCTGAGGTGGTGCACACTCTCTCCTCCATCCCTTCTCTCTTTCTGCACATCTTGCAGCCCAGTCCC
This sequence comes from Alexandromys fortis, assembly GCF_014885135.2. Taxonomy (NCBI): domain Eukaryota; kingdom Metazoa; phylum Chordata; class Mammalia; order Rodentia; family Cricetidae; genus Alexandromys; species Alexandromys fortis. Next base: position 520,094 of record NW_026068037.1, read on the forward strand.
TGTCTCATCCCCAGGCCAGCACATCAGCCCCAACAAAGGTTTCTTCAGGTGGGAGTAGGGTATCTATCTACTTGTCTCCTTATTCCAGGGAACAAGGACAGACAACCCCAAGGCTCACATACAGTGCCTGGGGGAGGGCAGAAGCAAGTGTTAATAATAAAGGAAAGCAAGAGAAGGGAAAGACAGAACCTTCGGGTTGGAAGCCAGATCACATGAAGAAAAAGGAGAACAATTATTAAACATATTAATTAAGAAGGAAAGAAGATGGAGTGCCGGGCAGGGGCAGAGGTCAAGTGCGCAGTCAGGGCTAATTAACTGGGGTGACCTTGGTCACAGGTCACTGAAAACAAATGCTCAGCTCTGCCAAGCATCACTGAGGGGCCTGGGACGGGAAGAGGAAGTGCAGAAGGAAGGCCAAGTAGGCTGAAGCACAGGTTGGCATCCTCAGGCTCCCATGGCCTGCTCAGGAGGAGGTGGGCAAGGCTTCTCAGAGCCTGCCTGTGCTGGGTTCTGTGATCCTCGCAGAAGTCCAGTGTGGAGCAAGTTTCTAGAAGGGGCTAGCGGGAGACTCAGCAGGCACTGAGGGCTGGAGCTACTGGAGAGGTTTCTGGAAGCATCTTCTTTGCTCTGGGAGTAGCGGTATGAGATTACAAAATGGGGTGATGGGGGAAGAGGGGACAAACCTAGCAGGGAGCCCTATGTGTAAAGACCAAGAGACCAGAAAGCATATGGAGAGGCTCCTGCCTGACTCTCTCACCGCCCGCTGGGGATGGAGCTGTGCCATTGCAGGAATCTCCACACAAGCTTTACTGCAGGCTCCAGGATAGAGAACAGAACTATGTGGGGGGGGGGGGCACCGGGGAGACAGAATCATCCTCAGAGGCTGGACTTTTGGCTACACCTGCACACAGGTCAACCAGGCTGCCAGAGGGTGTGCAGAGGGAGGCCCTGCCATCCCTCACAGGTTCAGAACTGGAGAAGCAGCTGACCTGCAATCCAGACACCCAGATCCAGGGCCTGGTTCTGCCACTGCAGCAGCCAAAAACCGGAGGTGGCATGCTGGCTTGCGGCTTGCTACCCTCACTATGGTGTCTCATGTGCATAGGAGCCCTTGGGGGCAGCTAGCAGGGGTCCCTGCTTCCAACACAGGGTTGGGTGAGAGGCAGATGCATCCAGCAAGCAGCTTGATATCCATTGGGAAGAGTCCCAGCTTACCTCCCTCCCTCCCTCTGCTATTAGTTTGTTAACCCTTCAGTAAGTATCTGTTGTCTCCATTCCTAACAGTTGTTATACAGCACTCTATGGAGAGCTGAAATCCCATTTGCAGCCTGCAGGGAGCGTGCTGAGACCAGGGGCTGTTTCCTGTGTCAGACTAGCTTTCCAGGTTCACGCCTGGGACCCTCCAGCCAGCCAGCCAGCCAGCCTCAACTCATTCCCCCATCCCTGCCTCCCATCCACTGTATGAATGGAATCAGTACCTGCCTGTCTGCACCCTCCCGCTCCCTCTGCCTGAGTGTCTCTGGCATCCCACCAGCTACAAACTTACCCTTTAACGATGAAAAGTGACTCACCCCTGAAGGCAGAGGACTCCTAACTACAGCATGGAATCCACTTTTTACTAAAATGCAAGAGGGGACACTCTGCAGTTCCCATGGGTAGTGGAGTGTGTAGAGGCAGCCAGCTCAGGCTTCCAGAGATCAGTGAGGGCCTGGGTCCTTAAGTATCTGCCTGGCCCTGAAGCTCTCTAAGCTGCCCTAGCAACCTGGGGAGAATGATCTCTGCAGAGGAGGCAAAATTCCCCTGCTGGTCAAGTTCATCAGTAGTGATAAATGTTATTTATCAATAGTTCTTTTAGTGGGGAGAGGGGACCCCAGAAGGCAGTGGGACAGCATGACAAGCTAGGGGTTGAGTGGGATCGCTTCCACACCCACAGTGGGTGATAGCCTGTCCAAGCACTTCTGCAGCCCACTTCTGCAGCTCAGCTCTAGCCTCCTGCAGTGCAAGCCAAGGAGCCCAGGGCCATCTCATACTCGCACAGCAGGAGCCCTCCAGGACTCTCCAGGGCACAGTTCCACTTTTGTTTGCTTATTTATTATTATTATTATTATTATTATTATTATTATTATTATTATTATTATTGCTGTACTAGAAGTTGGATGCAGGACCTCATGTATCCTAGGGAAGCATTGTAACTACTAACCACATCCCAGTCCTGAGTGAAGGAGGCAAGACCGCACCCCCACAGCGTCTGTTCTAGGAGAGGATACAGTCCTAACTAAATAATCATACACAGCATTAGTCGGGCCAGGTGAGCTGTCACAGGTCTGCAGTCCCAGAACTTGGGAAGAAGTTAGCGTGGTGGGCCTGACAGAGGTCTGACCCTCCTCAGGGGCTGGAGTCACTGTGACTACACTGCACTTGCTCTGCTCCCTACAGCCGTGCCTGGCATATGGCAGGGCAGCTGGAAAGAGGGACCTCTGGGCCTCCAGCTCCCTCAGCCCACAGCTTCCCCAGGCACAGCATAGGGTATATGTCTATCCTTGACAGTCAAAGCTCCCCGAGGCCTTGAGGGATCATTTCAACATAATGATTTCTTTTTACATATGCCTATTGACTTTTCCCATGTTCCGTTGGGATTTTCCAATATGTAACTAACAGAATGGCGGTCACACCCACTCGAAGCAATGAGGAACTGTGTGAGCAGGGCCGGCAGCTCTTCTGTGGGGATCCCAGCCCCTTTTTCTCCTCCCCACGGGCCTCCTGAGAAGAAAAGGCACAAATGGAACATAAATTGGGCTGGGAAGATGGCTTGAGGGTTGTGAGTGTGGAGACCCCGAGTTCTTCCCAGTCCCGGTGCTGGGCAGCTCACAGCGCTCTGTAACTCCAGCTCCAAGGCATCCCGTATCTTCTGGCATCTGCGGCAACTGCACTGTGTACACACATCCGTACACAGATGCATGTGAGTATACATAATTTTAAAAAAAAAATAAACGTAAAAAAATTAAAACAGGAGCAAGGGGGTGACTCCACTCACAAATTCTGCTGTTATTCGAGAGTGTCAGATACAGCTGTTGAAGCAGGGTGTTCTCCTGTCTCATCTCTGAGCTTCCATTGTCATGGTCAACAGTGACAATGAATGTGGGATGTGGAAAAGTGAATGGTGACCCAGGGGCTCATCTGCCTGCTGGGCGCACTGGAAAGCAGAGACCTACATCACCAGGCGGCTCAGATGTGTAACGCTCACACACACACACACACACACACACACACACACACACACACACGTCTCTATTTTATGTGGAAGTGAGGACCCCCTATTGCCTTTTCTCATCAAGGAGAAGGGGGCATCCACTTTTGACCTACCTCCTGGTGCGTGCCACGTGCTGGCAGAATTCCAAATAGCTGCTGCTTCTCTTTCTCCCCTTTATCTTTTTTCTTGGGCTCACACTGGCCTCTAAAGCATCCCCTGCCTGTCTCTTGCAGGTTGGAAGGGCTGGGGAATTTAGTGACCCAAGAACAGCACTCAGGGCAGGTAGAAACAACCAGGCTTCCTGACCTCCAGGGGGCGCAAGTCCAAGGTACAGCTTCCTTCATGCTGGCAAGCATTGTGAAGGTGAGATCTGGCTGATCCCATTCCCCAAGCTCCTCTGGTGTTTCCTGAATCACCTTCCAAAGATGCTGCTTAGATTTAGGTCCTTGACCCAGAAGAGTCTACAGACATATACACATAATTAAAAATAAAAATAAAGTTGAAAAAGCAGTCCAGGGCTGAAGCTGTAGTTCAGCTGGTGCACCGCTTACCTAGCAGGCTCAAAACCCAGCCCAACATGCACTAAGTATGGTGGCATATGCCTACTAGAGACCTAGCAGCCTGAGAGACGGGGCAGGAAGTTCAGGTCATCCTTAGCTACACAGAATGTTTGAGACCAGCTTGCATTACATGAGAGCCTAGCACACACACACACACACACACACACACACACACACACACAGAGTTTGTGGTTGGGACAGAGCTGGCAGGCCCGTTGGTTCTCCTTCACACAAGCAATGCAGCAGAGACAGGAGTGGAAGGAAGCCAGAAGCCCAGCCTGTTACTATCACATTTGCTAACCTTGGATGAGGCAGCTCCCCACCCCCCCCCTCTGCCTCTATTCCCTCCTCCCCCTCAGCTTCAATGTCCTTAAAATTCCTTCCTGTCTGTGATCCCATAGAAACCTCAGAAAAAGCTGCAGCAGGGGGTCAGACTCCACTGAGAGCGCCAGGGTTTTCCCTGGTAGTTCACTTCTGCCTGATGACCCTCTTCTGCAACAAGGACCTCCTGCAGTACAGGTAAAAACACGCTAGAAGTGGCATGCGACTCTCCTGAGGTCCCAAAGTGGGCAGTGATAGTCCTGGGCTTGGCTGCCTCCCACTGTGACAGGCCCTCTCCCCTGCTGGCCCTTGGCTAAAGAAAGAGAATCTGTGTTTGTTTTTCGAGACAAAATTTCTCTGTGTAGCACTGGCTGTCCTGGTATTCTCTCCTTGGAAACTAGGCTGGCCTGAAACTCAGGGTCCACTTGCTTCTGCCTCCCAAGAGCTGGGAGAAAAGGTGTGCACCACCATGCCAGACTGGGAAAAGAATCTTTATTCTCCTATTTGCATGTGTGGATAAATAATCATATTTACAGGGTTGTGCATGCATATGTGTCCATGTGTATTTGTAAACATGAATATAGTGTGTGCGTGTGTGTGTGTGTGTGTGTGTGTGTGTGTTGTCTCAATATGCAGGGCACATACATGTAGTACCTGATAGAGGCCCAGGTCCCCAAGATACCTTGGATAAGGCTCCCCATCTTCCACCCTCTTCCCTCTTGCTGTTCTTTTTTCTTCTTCACTCCTTCCTCTCTTCATCTCTCTAGGAAGAGCAAGCCTAAATTGGTTTTCTTTTGGAAGGAAAACAAAGCTTGCCCTTTCCAAACTCCAAATGCTTTTACCCACTGGAAAATCTATAACAATTAACCAGCTACGCTGGAGAAAGCAAAACCCTGGTCCTGCTGAGATGGCTCCGTCCAGGGTGGAATGTTCTTGGTACTGATTAAAAATTCAGAAGCTCCATCAGCATATGAGATGAGGTGCAGTTTTTTACGAAAGAGATTTAATGGCTCACAATTCAATTTGAACTGAAAAATTCCCCCCAATGACTCCATTAACGCCATGCCAAGCCAGGAGTCGATATCCATGGGGCTGGTGAGGAGAGACTATTGATTAGCTGTCTCTACCCATGAGCGTCCCATGCCAAGGAGGGTGGAGGGAGCCGTGCACCCTTACATGGGTGGCACCTGATCGACTCGACCCCAGTGACTGGCTGCAGTGTCACCCAGGCCAGGACAAGGGATGGCTGACTTATAGCTCATTGTATCCAACCTCTTTGGTCCATGAAAGGAATGAGAAGTTAAATGACTTAGGCCACCACACTTACTTTTTGCTTTGTTTTGTTTTTTGTTTCTCGAGACAGGGTTTCTCATAGCTTTGGAGCCTACCCTGGAACTAGCTATTGTAGACCAGGCTGGCCTCGCACTCACAGAGATCTGCCCGCCTCTGCCTCCCTAGTGCTGGGATTAAAGGCGTGCACCACCACTGCTGGGCCACGCTTACTTTCTTATTCATTTATTTATTTTTGCAAACCTGGAGATGGAACCCAGAGCCTTGCACATGAGAGTGCACTTGTGTGTGAGGGTGTGCTCACACGTGTGTGCATGTGTGTGGAAGCCAGAGTTGACAGCAGGTCTCCTCCTTTACTGCTGCCCACGCCCCGCTTTATTTTTTTGACACAGGGTCTCTCACTGCAGCTGAGGCTCTCCGTTTCGGCTAGTGACGGGCAGGGAGCTCCCAAGATATCCCTGTTTCGTTCCCTGCTGCAGGGATGTGGTGGCATGATCCTCTTGCTCTCACAGCAAGTGTTCACAACCCTGGGGTCATCACCCCGGCTCCTCTTCTTTGTGTCAGAAGGATGATAGTCGTATCAGCTGACCATACAACCATGACTCCTCTTTATCAAAACTACATCCTTAGAGCCCTGCCCCCAAATAGGGCCCCCCCCACATCTATGTGGGGAGTTAGGAGAGCCCCCAAATTCTGTAGCACTACAGACAGGACACCTGATGATCTGAATCTAGGAAGAACAGTGCTGATATCCTGGATCTGGCTTTCTTTTAATAGAAGAGATGTAGATTTTCTGAAGCTTTCCTTTCAAAAGGGACCATTTGCCAAAATGGTGGCTTCTAGGTAACAGAGAGCATCAATTATTGAGCAAAAACATTGCACTTATGAAACAGTTCTCTGCTACTGAATCCATGGGGTCTTGAAAGAACTCTCAAGAAATGTTGCCCTCAAATTTGGGCCTTTCTTTTTTTTGAGACAAGGATTAACTCTGTAGCCCAGGCTAGCCTTCACGATTCTCCTGCCCCATTCTACTGAGGGCTGGGATTCCAGCTGTTTTTAAAAAGATGTGGGTGTGTGCAATGTGCAATGCAGGTGTCTGTGGAGTTCAAAGGAGGGCGCCAGGTCCCCAGAACGAGAATTATAGGTGGTTTGTAAGCTGCCCGGTGCAGGTGCAGGGAACTGAACCTGGATCCTTAACCACCGAGTTCTTGCTTGGATCATTTGAGGAACAGTTAACAAAGAGATGTTTTCTCCGGGCGTGGACAGAGCTTGAAGCACAGTCCACAGGGAAGGCCGTGGCAGGCTGGTAAGGGTGGGTCTGACGCACAGGTCACTGAACTGAGACACCTACAGGACTGGCAGGGCAGGACAGAGGATTGAGAGACATGGGAAGGAGACAGAAAGGAGTACGAAAAAGCACCCAAATCCTACATTTGATGGTTTTAGGGAGAAGGGGGTGAGACAGTCCTACTCGGCTTCGCACTGACTTGACCTGAAATCCTTTCCTGAAGCAATCAAGATGGAGCTGTGTTCAGCGCTGCCTCTGCTACAACATTCTGCAGGACCTGAACTCTCAGTCCTCACTCTGGATGGGAGGGGCACATGTCTGGGCCTTCAGAAGTGGGGAAGCAGAAGTAAACCTGCGGCTTTCTCTTCCTTCTAGTCTCCTCGGGCCTCCTCAGGTACAACATCCAACCTAAAGCAGAGATGGAAGGAACCCTCCCACCGCTATATCCAGCAGGAAGACAGACATGCAGAGGCAGCCTTATGCGCTAATTCTAGCTGGAAGTCAGACTTGACGGGAGCCCTCGGCCGGATACGAGGTTTGAGTAACGCAGAGGCAGAGGAAGGTGGTACAGAGACCAGCAGAATAAATGCTAGCTGCTCACTTGCCCCACTTTTCCCAGAGGGCGCCCAGCTCTGCCACAGATCATGTGGCCGACTCTGCGTCTTGCGCAGGCGCTGGGAAGTACCGGGTTCTTTGATTGCCTTCTCTACCCCCAGCAGGGGGAATGCGTTTAGTAATGTCTCTGACTCTAACATGCTGTGTGGTGATCAAACACCTGTCTGTCTGTATCTTTTTTAGATCGCGGGTCCGCTTCTGAATCTTCAAAAAGACAAGACTCTTTTCACATGTAGGGTGTTTCCACGGAGCTGCAGCGCTGAAGGAAACCAGGCGCCTTCTCCACACCTGGCCCATTGATCCGCGCGAACCGCTCTAATTAGCACATCGCGCTATGATTAGGCTTCCAGGGGAAGGGAGCCAAATGCCATTAATTATAGACGTGATCTTGAATTATTCACTTGGACTGTATTTTTTCCTTGATATGCCCCCTTTCATTCCCCACCAACTTTTTGTCACACTCAAGAAGAGACCCAATTAAGTCTGGAAAAGCAGAGATTTGTTATCTTAATGAGAAGGTAAACTGAAAATTATTCACCTACCTCCTCCAGTGGTCACATTGGTGGTGATCAGGAGGCTGGAGAGGAAGACATGAGATGGTCTCCTTTGTTTTTTTTTTTCTTTTCTTCTATTCATTTTTAAAAAGCATTTATATACATGCATATGTATGTGTGTATGTGTGTGTGTGTGTGTGTGTGTGTGTGCTATGATGTACATATGATGATCCCAGGACAATTTGTAAGTGTTTGGTCTCTCCTTCCAACTATGTGGATTCTGAAGACTGAAGTCGTGTCAGACTGGACAGCAAGTGCCGTGCCTTTGGCCACTGAGCCATCTTGATGTCCCTTTCTTGCCTTTTCTCTCCGTAGATCTCATGGTGTTATGGCCCCTTCCTTGGTACCCACCTCATTTCGGGTGGGAGCCTGTGTCTGTGGTGCGGGAGAATTGTCTGTATTCTGTCAATTATGTTATAAATAAATGCTGATTGGCCAGGTAGGGAACATAGGCAGGAAAACCAGACAGGAAGTAGAAATGATGTAATGAGAACAAGAGAACTCTGGGAAGGAGGAAGCTGATTCCTCCCACTCCTGCCTAGACCACCAAAGCAGCAGGATGTGATCTGCTCCACTGAAAAAGGTACTGAGCCACATGGCTAACATAGATCAGAAAAATGGGTTAATCAAGATGTGAGAGTTAGCCAGTGAGAGGCTAGAGCTAATGGACCAATCAGCTTATAATTTATGGAGACCTATGTGTGATTTTCTTTGGGGCTAAACAGTTGTGGGGTACCAGGTGGGACAGAAAACACAAACAAACAAGCCTGGCTCGTTCATGTTACATGTCCGGATGCCTTAGGCCAGTTCTGCAGAGTAGAAGCAACGTGATCATGTGCAAACTGTATTGGGACCAAATCAAGGCGCAGTTCAGCCCGGAAGGGGCTCTCAGGTGAGAGCCTGCTGGAACTCTGGGCACCTGCTGCTCCCCAGCCTTTGGAAGCATTAGGATGGGCACTTTCAGACATGTACAGCCATCAGTCCTGCCCACAGCTGGTGCCTGCTCAGTAAGTGTGGGCCTGGCCACTCCAGGATCTGCCCTTGGGAAATGAAGTGGGCAGGTCTCAGAGACGGGGGCCTAAAGGGATGTTCGTTATGAGCCCCCAGCATCCACAAAATGGGAGAAGAATGGCAAGAACTCGGGCAGTAGAGGAAAAGGGAGTAGCCATGTTTCTTCAGGTCTCTAAAGTTCAGCACTCTGTTGGGTAGGCTGTAGGGGTCTCACCATGAAGACCTAGCCTGAGTCCTAAGGGGTGGCAGAGACACCGGGAAATTCTGTTGGACTTTTGTACCAGTATCAGAAACTGGTCTAAAGGGAGTACTAACAGACAAAAGCAAATTGTGAGGAAGTCCTAATAAAATATAGAAAAGTATGGTTTAACCGTAATTACTGGAAGAGCCGGGCAACAAAGAGGAGAGAGAGCTGAAACACAGGTTGGCATCCGGGTGACTAAGAAAAGCTTAGGGGTTTTGCGCGTGTATTGGGGTTTATAGTTCATAAAAATCCTCTCCTACCTGATCACTCATGTGTTGTAAGGAGCTGCAGGCTGAGTTCTGCCACCCAGCTCTCGGCCACTGGCTAGCTTTACCCGAAATAACAACATACAAACTGTATTCATTTAAACACTGCTTGGCCCATTATAGCTAGCCTCTTCTGGCTAACTCTTATATCTTGCTTTAACCCATCTCTAATAATCTATGTGGCACCAGTCTTACCGGGAAAGATTCAGCATGTCTGACCTGGCAACTTGGCCCATTTCTATTAATGTGTGTAGCACCCCAAGCTGCGCTTACCGGGAAGATTCTAGCCTACGTCCATCCTGGGCCGGAGCTTCATCGCCTCTGCCCCAGACAGGAGAGGAAATAGCATCTGTCTGAGGTGTCTTACCCCGCTTCCTCTTCCTCCCAGGATTCTGTTCTGTTTACTCCACCCATCTATGTTCTAACCTATGAGGCCAAGCAGTTTCTTTATTGATTAACCAATGACCTTCCCACATCACTCATGTGAGCCTTTAAATAGGACCCTGGCATCTCAGGACACTGTCAGTTTAAGGTGAAGGCCACTGAGGGCCAGGAAGGTGGTGTGAGATTAACTTGCTCGAAAGTTTAGGTACGTGATGAGGCGTCTGCAAGGTCAACATCAGGCTCCCTCCAAAGCCTGATCCAAGTATACTAGGAGCTGGTATTTATTTTTGTTGTTGTTTTTCTTGATTTTTTTAGGTTTATTTTATTTATATGTATTTGTGTTTTTCTGCATGTGTGTATAGGCACCATTTGTGTACCTTTTTCCACAAGGAGGTCAGAAGAGGGTGTCAAACCTCCTGCAACTGGATTATGTATGGTCTATACCTGAGACAGATCAGTGGGTCAAGGTGACTACTGCCAAGCCTCACGACAGGAGCTCATTTTCCAGAACACATTAGTGAGAGCTTTGCTCTGACCTCCACACTCCCCTGGCACATGCACACCTACCCCAGCTCTCAACACGCACAGACACATGCACGCACAAGCATGCGCACACAAGCACACAGATGCATACACATGTATGCATGCAGACACATACACACATGAACACACTCACAGGCACATGCACGCACTCTCAGACACATGCACACACATGCACGCACAAACACATGCATGCACAGACACATGCATGCATGCACACATGCAAGACACACACTCATACACGCACGCACACACACATACACACACAGTAGGTAATATGGTAGAAAGGAGTTTACTGTAGGTTTGTAGGCAGTTACTTAAGAAAACAGAAACAAGCAGAGGACCTGTTCAGCAAGAGGGGTCCCAGGAAACAGGGTACTACCAAGTCTCTAGTGTAGGGGCTTCTTAAAGGACTGATTGGGTCAAGGCACGTGGAGATGAGCTTGTTCATCCACTTGGCCCAGCTATGAGGTGTGCAGGTGCCTCTTAGGCTCAGTTATGCCTTCAAAGACAGCTTCTGGGCAGTGCTACCCTAGGTGGGATGGAAGGGGAAGAAAAATGACAGAAAGCCTGAGCAGGAACCTCCCCTTCTGACATGACTGACCTCCAGGCAGGAGACCAAGGACTTCTCTGGCATCCAGCCAAGGACCAGACTTAGAGTGATGCTTGCGAGGTTCCTGCCCAGAGCTGCCTGGCCAATTTTCATCTCCTTTTCTCACCATGATGGGAGAGAGCATCAGGACCTGTGATGGTGAGAACAGGCTTTCTTGGCTCCGTGTACGACACACTTCAACACGATGTCACAAGAAAAAATGACGGAAAACACAGTTCCAAAACCTTTTCCAAATGACAGCCGCTTCACTGAAGGTCCTCCGAGGCAGGGGAGAAGGCCGTGGGTGTGGCATTTCATATCAGAGAGCAGAACTTGCCAAGAGGCTTCTTGACACCTCCCTCCTTCTGGAAAATGTTCTCCAGTTCCATCTGTATTGTTCAAAATTCTGACACTTCTTCCCATCCTCCCCAGCGCCACTGTTGGTGGCGTCTATCCCAGTGTTCCTCCCCCACCTGCTGCCCAGGGTACCCTTCCCCCACTACCCAGGACCAGCAAAACAGATGCTGGCCACCATGCAGCACAAATACCTCCAAAGTGGGGGCAGATGTGATCTTTTAATAACTTGGCTCCTGTCACAGCCGTAGAGCAGTCATAGACAAATGGCCAAGACCAGCGAAGTTCTGGCGCTGGGGAGGAGCAGTCATGGACACTCTGAGCAAAGATGGAACTGGAAGATGGAACCTCTGGGAAAACGAAGAGTATCTTATGGGTTGTGTGCTGTGTCACCATGCAAGGAAGGGACCTGGAGAAGGAGCTCCTGATATCAGAGGGCTCTGGCTACCCTTCTGGTGGGCTGTGGGATCCTCAGAGCAACCTGAGCTCTCTCTGACCTTGGATTGACTTTCTTTACTGGAAAACAGTCCTCTGAGGTCTCAGCAGTCTTCGTCAGCAAGGTCGCCTTGTCAGAAGTCGCTTTAGTCTCCTGTGATATGTGAGGTGAGGTCTTTCAAACTGTAATGAGCTTGGGAACATGTAAAGAGAGGGTAGATGGCTCGCTGGGAAAGTGCTTGCCATGCATGCGTGAGGACCAGAGTCTGGGTCCCTGGAACACAGCTCTGCAGTGTGGCTGTTGAGTTGTAACCCTTAGAACTTGGGAGGCTAGCTGGCTAGAATCTGTGAGCTCTGGGTTCAAAGAGCTGAGGATTCTGGTATTTGTGGTTATGTTAGTTTTCAATGTCGACGAGACAACCTGAAACTACTCAGGAAGAAACTCTCGGTGAAGAACTATTCAGATGAGGCTAGCCCAGGCTTTGAGGATTGTCTCTATGGGCAAATTGAGGTGGCAAGGCCACCCGGCACGCAAGCAGCACCGACTCCTCAGATGGGGTCTGAACTGTATGAAGTGTGAAGAACGCTATCTGGGCACAAGCATAAAAAGGCAGCGTGCTGCGCGTGTGTTTCTCTCTTGTGTCGGTTTGAATGAGAACACCGCCTCACACTTTCAAGCATGAAAGCCTGGTCCCCAGGTGGTGACCCTGTCTGGGAGGTTTAGGCTGTACAGCCTTCATGGAGAAGTATGTCCCCGGGGTGGGCTTTGTGGTGAAAAGCCTTGCCCACCTTCCAGTCTGCTCGGTCTGCCTCCTGCTGTGGTTGACCATGTGAGCTGCCACGCTTCCCCCATAAGGGATTCTCATCCTTCTGTCCTCCGTAAACCCCCTTGATCGTGGTGTTCCATCACAGCAACAGCAAAGTGACAGGTACCCTGCTCTTGACTGTGGATGTCACATGACTAGCTCCTGCCTTGATTCCCAGGAAGTCAAGGGCTCTGACCTGGAACTCTAGCCACATAAGCCCTTTCCCCCATGGCATTGCTTCTGGCCAGGAGATTTTTTTACAGCAACAGATATGGAACTAGAACATGGTACCTGCCCATTGTAGGCTTTTCCCAGTCCTACCAATCAGATGCATGCTTAAGTAGTGGGTCTTCGTGCCTTACTGAACTAAGAAGGGTGGCTCTGGGGAGGCCTAGGCTGTCTCTGACTTGCCTCTGGGTAACCAGGAAAGGCATTCGGATCTCTCTGTTCTAAACCAGGAGCTCCCCACATGCACCTGGATGCAGCCCTTCAAGACAGCCTCTGAGTATTGCTCTGAAGAGTCAGACCTATGGAAAACCCTCCTGCACCCAGAATGGGGCCTGCTCAGTAGGGTCTGCTCCTTTTATTAATTCATCCGCTCCAGCCGACATCTCATTTCCTCACAGGCAGCCTGTGGAGCCTGGCGCCTTGCCCTCCCAATTCACCTTCTCCTTTCCTCCCTGCCAGGCAAGAATAACAAGGAGATTAGAGCAGCTGTCAGGCCTATAAGTCTTTGGGAAAATGAGCCTCAGACTGCTGTTGCCCCATTGAATACCCTGTGTGGGCTGGGGCCCACCCATCATCTCAGGAGAGCCAGGAAGGGAGGGTGGGACCCTGCTCCTCTGCCCACGTCCTTCCAAACAGCTTCAGGAGCTTCCCATCCCTATGGTTTTTTTCATGGCTTGTCTGAAATTCCATCCGTGTGGCATCCTTTCGGCATCTCACCCTGTTACACATGCTTCATTCATTCATTCATTCATTCAGTGACTGAGAGCTTTCTGATATTGAGGACTCTGGAAGCTTTACATCATTCCTGCCCCCACTCACTCCGGGGAAAAAATTCCCTTATTTTTAAAGCCTTAGCATGAATCCAGCAGCTGCAATGATGAGGGGAGCTCATATGTAGAAATATATATATATATATATAATACTCACTGTGTGGCAGACATGATTAAGGACCTAAGTATCTGCAAACCCAAGACATAAAAACCCCTGCCCCCATGGAGCTTCCAATGTAGCACGGGAGGAAGGAACGCGATCAGATACGTGGTGTGCCCATGAGTACTGAGGCTTCGAAGAAAAGGAAGCAGGACTGGAGGCTAGGAAGTAGTGTGGTCGGAGGTGGCTACTGTTTAATACCGAGTAGTAGAGAAGATCTTTTCATCAAAGACAAAGTGAAGATGTGAGGAAAAAGGAATCCTCATTCATTGCTGGTGTGAGTGCAAACTAGTATGGCCATTGTGGAAATCTGTGTGGAGAGTTCTCCAAAAGTTTTTTAAAGGGGGGGGGGGCAATACAATTCCTGGGCCTATACCTAAAGGACTTTATATCCTATCACAGAGATCATGTATAATTAGGTTTGTTGGTGCTCTATTCACAATAACAGAGAAATAGATAAAGACTTATGACCGGATTTTTAAAAAATGGATGAATGGATAAAGAAAATGTGGTACATATATACAATGTATTTATATTCAGCTGTAAAGAAGAAATCAATCATGGAATTTGCAGGAGAATGGGTGGCTATGGAAAGTATACTACCAAACAAGATGATCCAAATTCAAAAAAACAGAAACTATATGACCTCCCTCTTACATGGGTTCCTTACCTGTGATATGTACATGTGTGTTTACAAAGGATGGATAAGGCCTAAAAAGCTTGGAAAAAGACCAGGAAAGGGTAAAAATAGATGTGGAAGAAGGATGAAAATAAGGCAGAAGGACACACAAGAAATAAAAGATAAACGAGACCCGATGGGGAAGGCTATATGGGAGAAAAATAGAAGTAACGGGAGATGGGGGAGAGAAAGAGGAGAAACAGAAAATGCAATAATTATATCGGATGATATCAAAATGACATGCTGATTTTTAAAACATAAGGGGCTGGACTGGTTAAGAGCTCTTCCTGCTCTTGCAGAGGACCTGTGTCTGATTTCCAGCACCCACAGTGGGCGGCTCACAACCTACTGTAATTCCATCCAGGAGATCCAACACCCTTTGTGATGGCTATTCTTGGTTGTCACCTTGACTATATCTGGAATGAACTATAATCCAGAAATGGAGGGCACACTTGTGATCCAGAACTTGAGGAAGGACAACATGCCTTTGATCTGGACTCTGAGGTTGGAAGACACACCGTTAATCTTCAATCTGGGCCATGCCTTTTGCTGGAAGCCTATATCAGGACAATGGAAGAAAGAAGAGTTTGCTCTTCTTCGCCTGCTGGTCTTCACTTTGTCAGCACATTCAGAAGACCAGCTGTGACGCCCAGCCTCATGGGACTGAGCAGCTATTAGATTCTTGGGCTTTCCAGTCACAGCTAGCCTTTGTTGAACTGCAACCTGTAAATCATTCCAATAAATTTATATATATGTATATACATACATATGTGTGTGTATATATATATACATATATAGAGAGAAAGAGAGAGAGAGAGAGAGA
>NW_026068037.1:536915-598998 GCF_014885135.2 Alexandromys fortis
TGGAAGGATGAGTGTGTACATAGTGGAAGGACGGGTGTGTATTTAGTGGAAGGATGGGGATGTGTATTTAGTGGAAGGATGGGTGTGTGCATAGTGGAAGGATGAGTGTGTATATAGTGGAAGGATGGGTGTGTTCATAGCAGAGGATTGGGTGTGTATATAGTAGAAGAGGAGTGAGTGTATACATAATGGTGTGGTAGGTGTGTATATAGTGGAGGTGTGTGTGTGCATAGTAGAAGGGTATACATAGTAGAGAGTGGGTGTGTACACAGTGAGGCGGTGGGTGTGCATATAGTAGTGGAGTGTGTGCATAGTAGAAGGGTAAGAATATATAGTGAAAACATTACACATCGGTTTGCTGTGGAGCATCTCAGCTTTACATTTGATGAAAGAAGAAAATACAGCTAAGGGAATCAGGTCTTCCTTCACTAAGACCAGATGGCAAGCCTGGAGGTGGTTATGGGTGAAGAGCAAACAGCTTTGCATAAAGTCCTGGTCATTTTCTACAGCAACTTCAAATCTGCTGTCCTGGTCACTCTTGGGAGATAAATGAGACCCTGGGCATCTCTGAATCATCTGTTGCTATTCACGTCCTTTGTAAAGAACTCTGTGCTATAACCCTTCTCCCCCAGAATGACAAATGGCTCTTTCTGAATTCTGAACAGAGCCCACCTTCTTTGCAGGAAAAATGCCATGTCTCCAGATAAACTTGTTTGCCTCCTTTTATCTGCTGCGGTGAACTCTGTAACCTAACTATTGACACCTTGGGAATTCTGCCCTGCAGTCTGAATGTAGCACTATGTGAAGACGTGCAGAAACAGAACGGCCCCGGTGGACAATGGAACTCATTGAAGTTGGTGGAGATCATTCTTCCCAGGAAATTCTCTTGGACAAGGAGATTCAAATATTTTTGTTCACCTAGAATCTTAAAGAGAACAAGGATTGTAAAAATAGTCTAGGGACTCCAGTTTCTCTGGAAGGTTCTACAAGTTTGGAAGATTTTGTTGGCCTATAAAAAACAAAATCCTAAACTAGTCTGAAACTCACTGTGTACTTGAGGATGACCTTGAATTTCAGAGCCTGCTGTGGCCACCTCCTAGCTGCTAAGAGTGTAGGCGTGTGCCACCACATCTGAGTCCCATGGTGCTGAGGTGGAAACCAGGGCTTGGTGAAGAGCGGGCACAGATGGGGAAGGTTTTGAGGATTCCAACTCTTAGCAATGCTTCCTGAAAATAACTAGTGTTCTCCAGACAGAGGCAAAGTTCAGTTTCACAAAACTGAATGTCTCTCAGGGAGAATGCGTTGTTCCCACAGACATTTCCAACTTTTAGGTGATACTTGCAGGCGACCCACTACCACAGCAGATTTGGAGGCCACGGGCATCTTCGGGTGAATCTGCTTCTGACCAATCTGATGGCTTGTTTCTATCTACCTCACATCTCAGTTAAAATACCGAGTTTTGCTTAAATGGTTTCAAGTTATTATTATTAACTTATATGACACTATTAACGTCATCGGCTACTTCAGTTATCTCTAGAACTTTCTCCTCTTGCCATTGAACATATTCCTGGAATGTCATCCTGAGAGCTTCTACTAACCATTCTCCCATTTCCACCATTTGGGAGGCTGCTCCATAGGGAGTATCTTCATTGTGTGTGTGCATATTCAAGTGGGTGCATACACACATGTGTGCACATGTGTGTGTGGAAGCCAGAGGATAGCCTCAGGTGTCATTCCTCCACCTTTTATATCTTTATGCATATAGGAGTTTCCCCTGAATGTTTATCTATGTACTGTGTATATACAGTGCATTTGGAAGCCAAAAGAGGGCACTGGGTCCCCTGGGGTTGAATTTCTCTATAGTTTCTCTGGGTGCTAGAAACTCAGGTCCTCTGAAATAGCACTCTTGAATGGTGAGCCATCCCTCCAGCCTCTTCTCAACCTCTGCCCATCCCCCCTTTTTGAGATAGGTCTCTTCATGGCCCAGAACTCACCAAGTATTTAAGGCCTGAGCATCTGTCTGTCTCCACCTCTACAAAGCCAGAATTACAAATCCTAGCTTTTTTACACAGGTTCTGAAGGTTGAGTTCAGGACCTTGTGCAAGCTCTTCTCGGTGAGAGGTCTCCCTAACACACTTTTTCACTGGGTTCACAAAGGCTTTTGACATAACCTCTGAGGGAAACTCGGCACACCCCTCTGTGTCTCCAACTCACTGACCCAGCTGGGTGGTCTTCTGGACCCGACACCACCAGCAGCAGTTGGGTCTGCCCTCCATACCCTGGTGCTTACTTTCACACCTTAGGAACCTCTAGGTCGCAGGACAAAATTCCTGCAGGAGAGTTCTCACTGTGTGTGACTCTTCACACCTGAGGGAGTTTCCTCCCCTGGGAGGGAGGGAGAGTGTATTTCTGTGTGCGCTTGTGCGCTCCTTGGGGTTTGGAATACGTTTGCTCATTTCTGTCTGCACTGGAAGCATTCACTCCTTCATTTCTAGACAAACTAATGAGAGACAATTTGTCATGCAGCCTTCCTTTCTTACTAAGAATATTCTGGAACACAGAGTGGCTCCAGGCTGAATGTGCATGTGCAGATGTTTGTGCAGATGTTCTGCAGTATTGGCTGCGTCAAGAAGATTCAGTACCTCCGAGGCACATCCCCATGCCTTGACCTACTAGTGGTTTTCTAGCCTTTAGAACTCTTGTTTTCCTATTTGCAAGTCAAACGCTTTTTCCACTGTACATTTTCAAAACGGAGTCACATACAATTAGCTGTGATGGTATATGCCTGTAAGCCCAGCCCTGAGGCATAGAGAGGATGATCAGTTCTGAGCTAGGGGGATTGGGCTGGGGTATGGTTCAGTGTGCAAAGGGCTTGTTGTGTAAGCATGGGGGCCTGTGTTCAGATCCCTACTTTCACTGTATAAGTCTGGAAGTGATGGCACCTATCTGTAACTCAGAACTGGGGGCACAGAAATGGGTAGACCCTGGGGCTTGCTAGATAGATGGTCTAGCCAAAAAGCTGAGCTGCCATAGGTTCACTCAAAATATGAGGTGAAGAGTGGCTGGGGTGATATTCCAATATATTCCAAAGTCAATCAACCTCTGGCTTCCACACAAGCCTCCAAGGAGTGTGTGTGCACGCATGCACACACATATGAAACAAGATTGGTAAATGAAGCTTTTGGAGTAGCTCCCTTATGATGGAGGAAGGTCATTGGCTAAGTAATAAAGAAACTGCTTGGCCTCATAGGTTAAAACATAGGTGGGAGGAGTAAACAGAACAGAATGCTGGGAGGAAGAGGAAGTGAGCTCAGAGGCTATGCTCCCCTCTCCCGGGCAGATGCCATGAAGCAAGCTGCCAGGTCAGATATGCTGAATCTTTCTCAGTAAGACTGATGCTACACAGATTATTAGAGATGGATTGATCAGGATATGAGAATTAGACTGTAAGGGCTAGAGTTAATGGGCCAAGCAGTGTTTAAAAGAATACAGTTTGTGTGTTGTTATTTCAGGGCATAAGCTAGCCAGGAGACCAGGAGCTGGGGCAGCAGGAACACAGCCCACAGCTCTTTCAACACCCCTCCCTTTCAGGGTCTTCAGCTTCCTTCGCACCTGGCCCTCACGAGGTGTCTCTAACTTAGATCCCAGGCATGTGTGCTTCCTCCACACTTTGTAGGTATGATCCACCCAAGTACAGCCACCTGCCCTGTCTGTTCATCTAATCTCTCCCTCCCTCCCTTCTTCTCGCTCTATTTATCTCTCCCCTGTTCCCTTCCCTTCCTCCAACCCATCCTTCTCTTCCATCTCCATTTATGCTGCGTCATTCTCAGCAGACAACAGTGGGCCAGACATCGGGCTTTTAAAATGGCTCCTGGCCTGTAGGAGCCTTTCAGATTAGAGGGAGAGAAGATTTGTCAATAGGAGGAAGGACAGCAGGGAGAGCAGGCTATACCGCATCCAGGGGGTGTGGACCTCAGAGAGCAGGCTATACCACATCCAGGGGGTGTGGACCTCAGAGAGCAGGCTATACCACATCCAGGGGGTGTGGACCTCAGAGAGCAGGCTATACCACATTCAGGGCGTGTGGACTTCGGCACCAGGCTACAGGAAATTTGAACCCTGTCTCAACTTCTTTCTCTGAACTTAGTGTTTCCTCCTGTGAAATGGGACCTTACCACCCTCTGCTTCCAGGTGGCTATCCTCTTATCTGTTACTGCATAGGGAGGCAGTCTGGACATTTTATCATAGGTCGTAGTTCTGTGAGTTGATGACCCAGGCTGGCATCAATGAGATGGTGCTTCTGTTTCATTTAATGTCAGCTGAGGTCATATTAGTGGTATTCAGCTGGCTTGGAGGGTCTCTGAGGACTTCAGGTATGCCTGACAACTGGGCTGGGGTGGCTGAGAGATTGAGATTGTCAACTACAGGCCACATGTGTACTCCCTCTCCTGGGCCTTTAGATTTCTTACTCCCTGTCCGGGGCTGTCAAACTAGGTGTGGTCTAAACTGGTCGTGAGTGTGGTCAAGGCTGAAAGCAGGCAAGGGGTCTGTCGGCCATTCTCACACCAGTCAGCCTCTGTAACTAGGAGACTAGATGGGATAATTCATACCTGAGAGGCGGCTGGGGTGGTGACTGAGGTGTGCAGGCCCTGGGCAGCTGGGACACTGCCAAGCTGGACCTCGATCTTAGGGGCACGGTCTGGAGATTCCAAGTTTGTGACTCACCCCACATGTGAGCCTGTAGATGACTCGGAATGGAGAGTTCTCACATCGATTCCAGAACATCTGGGGACTGTCTGGTGAGAAACCTGTGGAGAGGCACTGGGAACCCCTTCCCCCGGTAGAGCTCACAAGCTCACTCCCAGTGTATGATCATGCGGTTTCCTGGGCTCAGGGACAGACCCCCAACACAGAGAGGAGCGGAGCGAGGAAGCTCCCGGCTGGCTGCCTGGCTTGCTCTCTCTCCTGAAGCCCCACTTTCTAATTGGCAAGGGCCATTTCGACATCTTAGCAGAAAATGGAGTTTTTCTTTCCTCGATGTCATGATTTGACTGGAGTTAGCAAAGCTTCAATAGAATCCTAAATGTCTACTTAAAAAAATAAAAGTCAAGGCTCCATCTGAGCCGAGTGTGGGGCTCCCACACGCTATTCGCTATTTGTGGGAGGGAGATAAAAGGCTCTGGAGCATGTCCTCCTGCCTGCCTGAGAACGGGAACTTGGGCTAGTTAAACATCCCGGGTAATGGTTTCTCTCTGCCAAGAGTTTTTAATCTCTTCCCAGCAATGGTTCCTGCCTTTAAATGGCTTCTTCGGGGAAAAGACATTACTGTATGTGAAGGAATTTGAGAAAGTATAGGAAGAGGACTCTGACGTGCGTGTAGTCACAGGGTGCCTGGTTCTGAGCCAAGTTCTTCCTATCCCTTGCCTCCTCCAGACCTCACCAAATGGGGATCAGGGTGAGGGCTACTTCTATTTTTGTTTAAAACTAGAAAAACCCGGAGCCCAGAAAGAAACATCTAAGGTCACATCCGTGGCATGGTGACAAGCTTGGCCTCTCTGACGGCCACCCTCCTGGAAAGGGTGGCTACCTTTACCAGAGCACTAACTAAGATGTAGGACCACAGGGCTGAAGACATGTCCCAGCAGGTACGAGCACTTGCTGTTTTCTTTCCAAGGATCTGAGTTTGGTCCCCAGCATCTATACCAAGAGGCTTACAACTGCCTGTAACTGCAGAGCCAGGGCATCTGGTGCCCTCTTCTGACCTCTGTGGGCTCCTTCACTCACTTGTACACATATACATACAGACAAATGCATAATAAAAATAAACTCTAAATAAAAATTAAGATACAGGACCTCAAAAGGTGTCTACTCTTAGACGGACCCATAACTGATGCTCCTGCTTGCTGTGTGGCTTGCTTAGGACATACAGTGACCCAGATTGTATAAAGCACTGCTCTCTAGGCAGGCGCTGCCCACAGACCACAGTAGGGCTTGGTTCCTGTGTGGCCTGAGCTCCTATAATAGGTGTGCGAGTGGAAGCCACAGGGAGACAGAATGCAAGAGAGGAGCTGTAAGCAGAGGGGGAGGTGGCTGCAGTCAGTAATTCTCTAACATTAGGAAGAGAGATTGCTAGGTTGTACCCAGAAGTGGTTGTGTAGATATGTTTAAGACTGGTGGAAGGAATTCGGGGTGCGGGGGGCGCTTCTGACTAATCCCGCCCATGTCCGCAGTAGGATGGGTGCTGATTGACGGCAACATGGTTTACTAGGAAGGGACTGTTCTGACATGGACCCTCCCCTTTCAAATCCCAGGCCATGACTGTTTCCCTTGCCACAAAATGCACAGTTCTTTAAACAGGAGTGCCTGTCCTCGTCATGTACCCCCCCCCAAAAGGAGCCTGGTCTTGGGAAGCCACACTGATCCACTGTTAAAGATGATTAACTTACTTAGCTTTCCAGACCCTCAGTTTCCCCATCTCTAAGCTGGGATCATAGTTTGTATGCCACAGAGTTGTTGAAGTTAGGGGGCCAAACCTTGCCTGTGTGTTCATGAGGAAAAGAAACCACAACCACTGTGCTTCACTTTCACAAGAAATATCTCTACCGTCATAGCTCAAGGTGAGCACGGGGAGAATGGCTCAGTGGAAAGAAACACTGGCTGTGCACGTGTGAGGACCTGAGTTCAAATCTCTAGAGCCCATATAAAAACCAATCCACAGTCCCAGTGTTCCTATGGGAAGATGGAGGTGGAAACGTGAGACTCCCTGGAAGCTGATGGGACAGTCTGTGTGCAAGGGTGAACAAGAGACCCTGCCTCAAATAAGTCAAAAGGCAAGAACTGACACCAGAGGCCGTCCTCTGACCACCACATGCGCCCTGTCCCTCCCACATAGACACACACACACACACACACCAGTAAGGACACAGTAGAGTTTCCATAGCCAAAATGGGAGCTTTGATGGCCAGATAATCCACCCAGCTCTCCAGGAAGGCTTTGTTATCTAAAGCACTTGTTACCGGGGAGTTCTGTCTTCAGTATAGTATAGGTACCTGCCTTTGTATTGGGACCACAGCATGGGGACCCTGCAGCTATACCTAGTAAATGCTGAAGGTGGGTAATGTCTGTCTCCTCCTCGATGTGTGCCCAGTGTCACTGACACCCCTGTCCTGAGGAAGGCTAACTCCAGGACAATGCCACAGAGGAGGCATTTGAGCGTCGTATTGAGTAGCGCAGACTCACCATGTGGATCCCAGCAGGGCTAGGACAAGAATCACATCCTCACCTTGGCCATCAGCACCCTCGTCAGCTGAGCATAGGCACTGCTACCTTGGAGTAGACACGTGGGTGGTCGTGGGTGGAATCCCTTCACAAATCCCAGGGGTTCGACCCAGTATCTCCCTTTCCTCATGAAGGGACCAACCACACAGTAGGGACTTAGAGAACAGTCAGCAGTCACGGGGTTTGGACTGGGTTCCCAGCTTTCCATGCTGAAGTGAGAATCCAGCTCGCATAGTGGGAGGAATAAGAGGGAATGGGAGCATGCCAATATCTCCATAACTCCGTTCTTGCTCTCCACTGCCTGTAATTAATCATCACGATTAACCTGGCACACTTAGCTACTATTAATCTGGCACACTCAGGGCTAATTGGAGGCCACACCTTCCCCTTTTGATTGAGACAATTCTTTTCTTTCTGCAGTAGCTGAGCTCTGCAGGGACCTTTTCAAACTGCAGCTTTCCCAGCCAGTATGCAAGACATTTGTGTGTGGAAAGGCCGTGGGGGCGGGGTGGGGGACCTGCTAGCTAAAGCCAAGGAGCAGTGTTAGGAGTGCCTGGCCATCCAGGTGTTAGCCTAGCCCGGTTAACCTTAGACATGGGCAGAACAAACGAGAGAGCTCCAGCCTTTTTCCTCCCTCCCGGGCAGGTCAGCCCCTGCTCTCTTTTCACCTGGAATGAGGGGAGGGTGAACTGCCTCTTCTCTTTCCTTCTCCCAGAGGGTTGGTTTATTCCCACCATTGGGGAATCTTGGCCTCTGTCTATCTCTCACAGGTCACAGATGATTTCTGGGGCACCCACCCCTGAGTTTTAGGGTGGGAAAAGGAAAACCTCCTGCTCTACACATTCAGACTCATGGATGAAGTCCTACTTAATCAGAGAAACAAAAACTGATATGAACCAATGAACATTAGCTTGCCCGCTGTGCTGTGCACAGATCTGGGTGAACCTGGGGGAGCTAGAACATGGGCTGCCAGAGCTTCTTAGGGAGGAGAAACAGTCCTCACACTAAAGAAAAGAACTCTGCTCCTTTAAGGACATATTGGTGGGGGAAGGGGAGTGTATAAAGGCAGCCATGTTAGGTGAACCCCAGCTGCAGAGGCTGACTATGTATTGTCTCACCGTGATCTTGTTTTGGTGCTGAAGGGTCAAGGTTGCCTCAGCCCTCTTACTGTAATTCTTACTATGTTTCCAGGCAGGAGTGGCAGAAGTTGAGTCTGCCTGCCCTGCCACGCACTGTGTCCCTTAGGATCAACCAGCCCTGCCATTTCCTTGTCATGTGTTTCCACATAAGTGAGGTTCTGCCATGGCAGGCTTATTGCTCTGGGGTCCAGCTATGGTGTGTGAGGCTCCCCTTTGGGGTCCAGCTATGGTGTGTGAGGCTCCCCTTTGGGGTCCAGCTATGGTGTGTGAGGGTCCCTCTTGTGTGAGTTACATCCATTAGAGGCCCTTTCCCTCTAAGTGATGGACAGAATACTTATCTTGGGCTTAGGTAAGCCATGATGTGGTGACTTCATCATTGAAGGGTCCGGTGGTTGCCATCCCTTAGGGTTCTGACCGTATCTCTCTATGGACTGGTTCCTGTCCTGGTCAGCTCTCTCCTTTGCCACTGTCCTGGCCCCGCTGCAGTTGTATACAGTGCCAATAACCAGCTTCTTTTCTGGGTCCTCCTGTGATAGAAGACATATCTGTGGAAAGAACCTCCCCACACATCCACAGCTCACCAATCTTCACTTTTCCCTGCCTGAGGGGATGAGCAGATACCCAAAGGGGAGTCTGGTGCCATCAGTTGCTACAGCAGGGGAAAGCCTGTAAGCAGGGCAGCCAGCAGTGTCCCCAAGCCCACTGGAGAGGACTACCCCCAGGGGAGTTCCCCAAATTCAATACATGATATGGCAGACAGGACACGGGGGCCCTGGGGAAGAAGTCAGAGTTGTATAGGTGGTTTGAAGCCCTGGGTGGGAGCTATGTAGTACAGGTGCTATCATGGGGGTACAGCTGTGCACACCCGGGTGTGCTATCTCTAGTTGCTGATCTGCACAATACCAGGCCTCAGTGGTATTAGAACAGACAATCTGTTAACTATTTCCTCTCAAGCCCTGTAGAGAAGAAACTGACCAGGCCCTCTTATAGAATATCAGAGCCAAGAAAGAATCGAACACTGTGATCAGGATACTTCTCTTCAGGTAGCAGACACTGTAGATGGGTACAATTCTTCATGTAGCAGACAGTCTAGATGTGACATCTCCTCATGGGACAGACACCGTAGATGGGAACATCTCCTCATGGGACAGACACCTTAGATGCTTCTCCTCATGTATCAGAAACTGCTTCAAAAGGAAGAAGCTGGCTCTGGCTGGGATGTGACCGCAGTGTGAAGGGTGGACACGGATTAGGACTTTCTGGTTCTTTTGTGAGTCAGCACCTTGGCTGAGACGGAAGTAGGAGGTAGAGCTTTGGAAGACCTGGATGGGGGTGGTGGGGAAATGGCCAAGGCATCCAGGAAAGGAGAGTCAGACTCTCTGAGAGCCACAGAGGAAGTCTTACCTCCCTCAGAAGGAGCCGAGCCTCCAACAGGTCACCATAGTGTGTCTGGGCTCAGTTGTAGCTGGGTTTTTTTTTTTTTTTTTTTTTTTTTTTTTGCTTNTTTTTTTTTTTTTTTTTTTTTGCCTTTGGGAGTCTACCACCCAGCTACCAAATAAAAACATGGATACTTATTCTTACTTATGAACAAGTTGTTTCTAGCCAGCTTTGCTTTTCTAACTTAAATTATTCTATTTCTCTTTAATTATGTTTTGCCTGTGGGCTTTTTACTTTCCTTTATTTTATATATATTTTTTCATTCTTACTCTGTGGCTGGCTGTGTGGCTGGCCCCTGGAGTCCTCCCCTTCTTCTCTCGCTCTTTCCTCTTCTCTTTTTTTCCAGCCTAGATTTCTCCTATTTATTCTCTCTGTCTGGCAACCCTACCCATCCCTCTCTCCTGCCTAGCTATTGGCTGTTTAGCTCTTTATAAGACAAACCAGGTATTTCAGTTGAGCAAAGTAGCACAGCTTTACAGAGTTAAACAAATGCAACCCAAGACACATCTCTGTATCATTAAACAAATGTCCACAGCATAAACAAATATAACACATCTTCAACTCATATTTCACAACATTCAGCTTGGGGAATGGGAGGAAGTCAGAATACTTGTGCCATCTAGAACCTGGAGATAGTCTGCTTCTCTTGAGCCCCCATGTCTACAGGCACCCCCCGCCGTATGTAGTGATATGAGCAGCAGGGCTGCATCCCAGGCACCCGGCCGCCCGCATGGCTAGCTTATGCCCGAAATAATTACACGGAAACTGTATTCTTTTAAACACTGCCTGGCCCGACTAGCTCTTACATATTGACCTAACCCATTTCTAATGATCTGTATAGCCCACGAGGTGGCTTACCAGGGAGGATCTTAACCTGCGTCTGTCTGGAGTGGGAGAATCATGGCGACTCCTTGACTCAGCTTCTTTCTCCCAACATCCTGTTCTGTTTACTTTGCCTACCTATGTTCTAACCAATAAAATGGGCCAAGGCAGTTTCTTTATTAATAAGAAATCATTCCCACATCACCCGTATCACCTCCTTAGCATGCTCAGGAAAGGGTACTGAGCTGGCCTTGTTTCTGACCTGACTTCCTACCAGGACATGGAGTTAGCCTGAGGACTGTAGCCTCAATGCCCTCCCTTCACCAGACAGGATTCTTGGGCCAACCAGACTCTCTCTCTCTCTCTGATAACTCAGATTAGGGCCTCTGAGCACTCACCCAGGCCAGGTTCTGATTCCACCCTACATGAGCCAAGGCTCCTCACAACCAACTTTAGAGGCAGGAGTATCACTTACAAAGTGTCAAAATAAAGTCCATCTTTCTACCTGCTGTGAGATTACGGTTTGTTGGGTTTGATTAGAAGTAGGTCTGAGAAAAATGTAGAATAGGCACAAAGTGGGAGTGATGGATGAGAGTTTGGACCACAACTAGGGCAGCCTTAGCTAGTCCAGCAGGGAGTCCAGACACAGACTTCTCAGCCCAGGATGGGCAGTGGTAGCCAGGCTGGAATCTCCTCTGTGGTCAGTTATGGGTTGGCACTGGTTGGGAAGAATTGAACTCCACTCCAGAGCTGATAGATACCATGAGTGCTAACTGCCCATCCTACAGTTGGCCAGCAAACTTCTCCTTGAACTTGCAGCACTGCATAACCACCCTGCAGCTAGCTAACAGACTGGGACCCAAGCTCCAGGAGTTTGGAGCCAGGTGTCCTTTGTGTCACCCCTTGGCTAGCATGAACTGTGAAAGGATTCCTGCGTTGGTTCTACAATAAGGTGTCGTATATCTGCCATCACACTGTGCTGCCTGGATAAGTCACTCTATTGATTATGCATCTGTCCATCCATTAATTCAACCATATCCATCATTCTACCCATTCCTCCATCCATCTCTTCACCCATTCATCCATCCAATAATCCATCTGTCCATTCACTCATTGAAGTACAGAGCCCTTACTGGATGTCAAATTCTTTGATAAGCCCTAAGAATAAAAACAAGGCATGATCTGGTGGGCCTGTCCATGAAGAAGCACCAGACCTCCACAGTAATGTCAATGACACAGTGGGGACAGCAGTAGAGGTCCCCAACTCATCATCAACACAGCAGTGGATGCTGCTCTAAGCTTCAGTCTTACATAGAGGAAGAGGAGGAGGCTGAGCACAGGATTTTCTGAGTCCCCTTCTCCATAAATTCAACTTTGGGTCAAGTTTGATGACTCTTAGGGTCTACTCCAACAGAGGTCAGTATTTATTTAACCTCTTGACATTGTGACTTGTTATCATCTACAAAGTCTAGAGGTCCACACAGCTGAGCTCCAAAAATAAATCACCCATACAATGTCACCCATAGAGACATAAATGAAGACATTCTGACTCTCAACTTGACTATTAGACTATTTTAGCAATGAACTCCAAGAAAATTGAAGTTTTCCCCTGGAATCTCATACTGGAAGAAGGAACAGCACCAGGCAGAGAGCAAGTTTGTCTCCCAGAAAGACGTTAGGCAGTTCTAACAAGTCATCAGGCTGCCTGACAGGATGACCACCTGGTTGAAGCCCAGACAATGATGGGTTGGTGGTGGGTGGTACCATATCTTAACCAGGACTGCTTATGTGTGCATAAGCTTATGTGTCCCCTCTCCTAGTTAAACTCGGATTTCTTCAGAACTCCAAGGATGGAGTAGAGGGCTATCTTTGATCCTCTTCTCAATGTGGCCGCCACATTAGGTAATCTTCTTCTCTTCCTCCTTCTCCCTTTACCCTCCTCCTCCCATTCCTCTTCCTCTTTTTTTCTATTAATTTGACTGTTTAATTGGCTTCTTGAGGATGGGTAGGCTGAACTTGACTTCTTGGGGGATAAAACTGAGCTCCAAGTTCAGTAATCTCGTGTCTTAAGTAAGCTGGGCTGCACATCCTGCCTTCCTCGGATGCACACAGCTCATGGGTCAAGGGCTGACACACAACCTGAACCATTCCAGCCCAGACATGGTATTGCAGCCTCTGTCTGCTGCGTGCTCAAAGGGTCTTCTCTTCTGACCTCCACACTTCCTTCCTGGAGGTTTAGAGAGCCACTGAGCGACTTTGAGAGGGGCTGGTTCTCTCTCTCTCCCTCCTTCTAGGTGTTGTTGGTGCAAGAGTCAGGGCTGAGAGCGAAGCCAGTCCAGTGGGAGCTACCATTGAACAGCAGACATCTATCAACTGATGCTCAAGCCCAGGAGAAACCAGCAAAGTCCATTTAGAAAGCCGCTCACCCAGCGTTCCTCCAGCCCTTTCCCTCACCCAGTCATGCCCAGACCCGTGACCTTGAAAAACTTCCGGATCTCACTGCAAATTATGGCCATGAAAATCTACGGTCAATTAAACAAGTAAATGTTCCTCTTGCACTTTTAACTTTCTCTCTTCCTAAATAATCTCTGCCCTGACCTACAGACGAAGATACTGGACTCCTGCCTGTACTCTTCATCAGGCTAAACATCCCCGCCACCTTGCCCCGTGACAGAGCCTAAATTCTCACAGGATGAACTTCCGATCAGTGATAATAGCAATGACCTTGGAGAATTCCAGTTGGTGCAAATCACCTGGGACTGCCATCAGCAGCAAAGATCCTGGCTGAAACAGCCCACTCGGTAATTTGCTGGTTTATTATCCAGAAGCTAAAACAGAGCAGTGGGGCCCATGGCCAATAGGAAAGCATTGCAAAGGGAAGAAAGCCTTTCTTTCTGCAGTAGCCATGTGAGCCCTGGGATTCCTATCCTTGGGCTGGAGCCTTTCTCCTTTCTTTAGGCACTTTTAGTACTGTAGAGTTAGCTTTCTACTGATGGGCTCAGGTCCCTAGGACACTACCAACCATTTCATAGGTCCTGAGCATTGTGTGTGTGTGTGTGTGTGTAAAGTTTGCTTTTTTTTAATGTGTGTGTGTATATATGCATGTTGACATATGTATAGGTGGAAATATGTACAAGTGTGTGTATATATGTGAGTGTAAGTGTGTCCAGGCATGTGTAGGCTAAGGCTGACATTGGAAGACTTCCTCAGCCTTCCTTTTATTTTAAGGCAGGGTCTCTCCCTCCAACCCAGAGCTTACCAGTTCACTCGAACATGTCGGCTTGCTCTGGAGAGTCCATGCCCATCTGCCCACACTTGGGCCACCATGACTACACAGCATTTATGTGGGGCTGGGGATCTGACCCAGGATCCACACTCTTGTATGGGAAGGCTTTGCACACTGAGCCGTTTCTTCAGTTTCAAGGCTTCTTTCTCTAGTTATTATTTTATATTTTATTTAGATAACATTTTTCATGTATTTTACATACCAACTGCAGTTTCCTCTCCATCCTCTCCTCCAAGTCCCCTCCCCTGCTTCCCATATTCCTCTCTCCCCTTTCACTCTCCCATCTCTGTTCAGAAAGGAGCAGGCCTCCCGTGGGCTTGAGCAAGGTTTGGCATGTCAAGTTGAGGCAGGATCCAACTCCTCCCCTTGTGTCAAGGTTGGGCAAGGTAATCCAGCATGGCAACAAGTTTCCAAAATCCAGCTAAGTATCAGGTACAGGTCTTGATCTCAATGCTAGGAGGCTTACAAAAAGACAAAGCTACACAACTGTCACGACTTGCTATTATTTCTTAACCAATATAATCACGATTTATATGCTATTTACACTGTACTGGGCGATCTGAAAAACCTGGAGTCTTGGCTTGAATCTGAAATGTCTCCAGGGGCTCATGTATGGCCCCTGGCTTGGTCCCCAGTTGGTCATATTATCTGTGGCATTTGTGAAAGTTGTGTAATGTGGGGATGGGTGGAGAAGTGAGTCATTGGAGACAGGTCCTTGGGGATGTACTGTCCCTGGTCGCTTCCTGCCATTTCTGCTTCCTGGTTTGCTACATGAACAAAGCATTTCATTAACCTTACCCTAAACTTTCTACACAGCTGAACAGCTGATTAGAACTTCCGCTACTGTGGAGAGGTTGCAACAGGAAAGTCTAGAGCCCAGTCACAACTTGTCTTGGTCTGTCTTTAGCCCACTTAGTGGTCCTTTCCTGCCTTCCCCTGTGCTAACGGGTAAAACATTTCTGGAACCCTGGTTTCTACCAACCCAGGGAGTGATAATGCCATCAGCATCTGAGGACCAAGAACAGAGGTTTCTCTGCCTTGCTACAACTGCCTACCTTTGTCTCCACCTGTGCATTTGAAAGTGCCTTGAGTTATGTATCTTCTGTCACTATAAAAATTTCACGAAACTTCTAGCTTTGAAACATAGAATTTGTGATAAACTGAATCTCTGTTCCCTGGGCCATGGTCACTCATATTGGCCCCAGAATAAACTTAATCCCTTTGAGTTGAGAGCTATATTTTTAAACCAACAACTGTGAGGTGAACAATACTCCTTTGTCCCATGTACCTACTGTCACAGTGATCTGCTGACAAAGCATGAGGCCACATGACAACAGACTGAACCTTCCAAAAGGATGAGCCAAAATAAATGTTTCTTTCCTGAAGTTGTTGGTGTTGGGTGTTTGACCACAGGTATGCAAAAGCCCCCGATATTTAGAACGGGGTAGCACTGGGGCCCGGGCAACACTAGCTCAGTGGGTCAAGTGCTCAGAGTGCCAGCGCCAGGACCAGCATTTGTGTACGCAGCCTCCATATAAATGTCAGTCAAGTCTGGTGTCCAGCCTGTAACTCCAATGCTTGGGAAGTGGAGATGGTGTCCCTGGAGCAAGCTGGGAACTGTGCTGAGCAGACGCACATAGCATATAGCACAGCCTTCCCCACTGGTCTCTGCACACCATGCTTTACGATGCTCACTCTGTGATTTACCCGTGCTGCTCAGCCCACAGCGGTCCCTGGGGTCCCCTCTCTAGTGTGGATGCTGGCTTTGCACACACATACCTGGTCATGGGATGTATGGGCTAAAGCCAGGAGATCTGGCTGCTCTGAATTGGCCTGGCCTTGGGATCACACGGGGATCCTCAAAAAGACCAGCCATCCTTAGGAAAATGATCAAAAGACTGATTAGGATTCCAAGAGCCCTAAATAACTGGATCTTGCTTTCAGAGTTACCCCAACGCAGTAGCAAAAAACCCTTTTTAGACTTGTACAATTCTAAAATAAGTGTATTAATTTATAAGTTTTATGCATACAATACCGAGAACCATGAATTAGACAATGAAAGGCAAAAAGTTTAATAGCAATAAAAAGACCTATAAGTGGATATTATATTTTCTCCCAGCCTCCCATATCCTCTTTTAGATCCCGGGGATGAGCTCCCGCCCTGGAGGTCATGCCCAGAGACTGGGACAGGAGCTTTTGGAAATGAGAATATGAAGTTGTTGCCCTGTTTGGCCCTTCCCCTCATCCAGGTCAGTAATGCCCATTCTCAGAGATACCCAGGGTAGGACAGTGGGTGCCTCCTGCCTCTCAGGATGTTCTATGGAGCAGACCCAGACATCAGGGCTGTACAGTTTGCCTCTCAGCAGAGAGGGTTTGGTGGGTTTTCTTGGAAGCCTGAGCTAAGGAGCTAAGCCTGCGTTGAATGAGTGGCCTGTGGTGTTGCTGGAGATGGCTTCCTCACCTGTAAAATAAGGACGGACTAAGCAATTGCTGGGGCCCCTCTTGTTCTAACAAGTTAGGCTTCTGGAAACCCTGACCACATACAGTGCTGTGGGCCTGATGACAGAGCTGAGAAGGAACTGGGGAGAAGAAAAAGCCACTAAAAAGTTAATCTCCCACTATGTCTTTTTACCTGGAAAAAGGCCCCAGGATGGTGCAGCACACACCTCAATCCTGTATGACTAACAGCCCTGACTCTCCAGCAAGCTCACCAGCACTCTTAGGGGCCTAGACCACTGCCTCTCTTCCGAACTTCAGCTTCTTTTGCCAAAAAGACAGGACTGGTCTGCAGGGTTTCTATGGAACTCTCTGGTATAGTCTGAAACACTCTCCTTTTATTCAAAAGAAAAGCTATGTATAATTTTTGCTTATTCAGTAAGTAGGATCATGCACATTGTAGAAGAAGAGAACGTTCTTCTAATTTCTCTCTGGGGGTGGGGAGAAGGAAAGAGCCAGAGCAATAACTTACCTGTAGGTAAATGAAGTAGGGGTTAGAGAAAGAGGACTCAGGGGTAGGAACAGGGAATTCATGGGGGCCAGAAGTAACTGGAGGATCCCAGAGAGGTATGTTTCTCCGAACTTGTCCGGAGTAGCAGTGGCCTTCAGGTAGAAAGCAGGAGAAGGAGGAAGTAAGGGAGATGCCCCCCCCCTTTCCACCCCAGCAGCTGCCCTCAGGGCAAGCCTCCCAGAATACACAACAGATCTCCAGATGACAGTGTGACAGTGTGACAGTCACTGGGGCAGAAAGCGCTGCATGCCACAGTGCAGAAGGGCGGTCAGGAAGGTGCAAAGTTCATTTCTCAGCATAGACCTTGTCAGAAACACCGAACAGTGTCCATAAGGAACCTTGGTAGCATTTGGAGCCAAAGCAGGGTTAGTGTCCTGGCTCTGCCACAGGCAAGCTGTGTGATGTTAGACTGGATGCATAACCTACCTGGACCTCAAATTGGTAGAGATAATAATAACAGCTGTGTGGGCTGCCCTGGGGATAAGAGGTAACAAATGAGGGGTGGCTGCTGCCGATTGGGGGTGCTCTGGAGGAATCCATTAATGCTGGGTTTACAGGTGGGTCACACAGGAATCAGTTGCTCAACATAGGCAGGCCTCTGGGGCTGGGGACAGACTAGCCAGTCTTAGCTTGCATTCCAGCATCCCCCACCCCCCACCCCATGGCAGGCAGTAAATGTCCCTTCTTCCTGATCCATCCTTTTCACCCAGCCTCCAGGAGGAATTATTTTCCTCTTTCCAAGGCAATAGTGGAAGACTTATGACTTACCAGGTATTCCTTGCTCCCAAGGAAGCGCAGGCCTTGTCAACGGAAAGTTCTCAGAAATGAAGTGGTCGGATCACAGGCTAAGGAAGGAAGCTGGGAGCCAGGGTATGGGAAACAGAAGCTTATTGAGAGCCTGGGTC
This sequence comes from Alexandromys fortis, assembly GCF_014885135.2. Lineage (NCBI taxonomy): Eukaryota > Metazoa > Chordata > Mammalia > Rodentia > Cricetidae > Alexandromys > Alexandromys fortis. The sequence goes on from NW_026068037.1 coordinate 554,790, forward strand.
AGGGGGGTGCAAGCAGAGGCCAGAGGAGATGTCAGGTGTCCTGCCTTGTCACTCTCCACCCTTCCCTGGAGACTGAGCTGACAGTCAGTGAGGCCCAAGGATCTGATCCCCTCGGTGCTGGAGTTATAGGAGACTAAGCCAACCTGGCTTTTTACCTAGGTACTGGGGACTTGAACCCAGGTCCTCAAACTTGCTCTTTTCCCAATCTTTTTACCCTGTCTCAAATTTGTTTGCATTTAGTGAAGCTATTATATAAAATAAGGGTGGCGTGCCCACAGTCCTGAGATACTGCGACATCAATACGATGCTCAAGACAGTGACCATCAAGTGACTGGCCGGCGAGGGTGGGGTAGATAGCAGGGATGTGCTGGGCAAAGGAACAGCCTGAGTCCCGGGCTGGGTGGAGCAGACAGCAAATTTCTTCTTGCTACTCAGAATGATGTGATTTTTAAAGCTATGGACTGTTTACTTCTGGAACTTTCCATTTCCTTTGTTGAGATCATGTTTGATTTTAGTATCTGAAACTCAAAAGCCAAACTGTTGCTAAGGAGCTGCTGGGCTTCTCATTGGCAAACAATAGGTCCCCTTTATCCTGCTATGTAAAGCCAGACTGTTCAGGTCCTCCTGAGTGGCATCTCAGCATTCCACCCAGAGGACGGTGGAGATGAGATGCAGTGATGCTGACCCCTGCAGGGATGCTGTAAGCTCAGCTCACTGGAAAGGCACCAGTATGCCCTAGCCTAGGATGCTTCCTAAGTAAGTAAGGGCTCCAGCCTTCTCCAGCATCCACGTGGTGCTGCCTCTGAAGAGCCAGCCTGGTTTGTGTAGTCTCACCATGGGGCCACGGAAGGCTGTCCAGGGTTCTCGAAGACACTGGTGGTGACGATGCCAGAGCTGGGGTGGGAGAAGATGATGCCAGAGCTGGAGTGGGAGAAGCTTGCTAAACCGAGTCGCCAGCTCTGAGCTCATTTGCATGAGAATCAGGCTCTTGGTTCTCGCAGCCAGACACTCAGGCATGCTGGGAGGCTTGTCACTGCCGACTTCCATAAAGGATGAAGTGGATCAGCGCAGCCGGCCAGGAGCTCTGCCTTCAGAGGGACAACAAGGGTCTCAGGGGTCATTCTCTATAAATCACAGGGATGGACCCAGTGTCAACAGAGAGAATTTTCTAGAACTGGCTGGGCTCTCATCCAAGCTTTGGCACTTTGCAACTGGGTGGCCCCCCGCTAAATTTACTGTGCCTTAGTATGTTTGATTAAAAATGGGCAAGGTTCGGAAAGTGGGGGAGGGGCTGCTGGAGAGGTGGCTCAGGAGCTAAAAGCACTTGCAGCTTCCCCAGAGGACTGGGTGGGGCACGACTGCCTCTGCCTATAACTTTAGCTTCAGGGAATCTGGTGCTCTCCTCTGACCTCTACAGGGACCAACATACCTGTGGCATACACTCAGACAGACAGACAGACACATATACAAACCAAGACACATGAAAAAAAATTAAAGGCATCTTTTTTTTAATGGGCAAAGAATCTGTTGGGGTGAAGCTATCTTCTGTGTGGGCTGCCCCCACCTTCTCCATCTGCCCTGCAGACATCTTGTCATCTGTCATCTTTACCATCGTCCCTAGGAAACAGTGGTGAGAGGAGCCCTGCTCTTGAGAACCAATAACTAACACCCATTTATTATTGTTATTCCCCCTGAATGTATCACTCCAAATAGGATTTTTAAAGTTATTTTTTAATTGTTATTTGTATGTTTATGCATGCATGTATTGTGTGAGTACATGTGTGAGAGTGTGTGTTGGGGGTGGGGTGGTACATGTGTGAGAGTGTGTGTTGGAGGTGGGGTGATACATGTGTGAGTGTATTGAGGGTGGGTCGGTGGAAGTGTGTGTGTGTGTGTGTGTGCTGGGGGTGGGGTGATACATTGTGAGCATGTGGGTTGGGGTGGAGTGATACATGTGTGAGTGTGTTGGCGTGGGGCAGTGGAAGTATGTGTGTGTGTGTTGAGGGTGGGGTGGTGCCCGTGTGAGCGTGTGTGTTGGAGGTGGGATGGTACATGTGTGAGTGTGTGTGTTGGGGGTGTGGTGGTACATGTGTGACCATATGTGTTGGGGTTGGGGTGATACATGTGTGAGTGTCTGTGTGCTGGGGTGGGTTGGTGCCCGTGTGAGCGTGTGTGTTGGGGTGGGGTGGTGCCCGTGTGAGCGTGTGTGTTGGGGTGGGGTGGTGCCCGTGTGAGTACAGTGCCACAGGACCAGAAGAGTCAGATTCACCTGGCTGGAGTCACAGGCAGTTGTGAGCCACCCCAGTGGGTGTAAGTGCTCTTAATCACTGAGCTGTCTCTTTAGCTCCTAAAATAATATTCAGGAACAGTATCAACACCTTACACTTTACCAAAATAAAGTCCATGGGAAACTGTGAGCAAGTCAGGGTCCAGAATGCCTTTCCCAGGACCCTGTGAAACTTCTAGAAGTGGGTGCTATTCTGTCTCAGACATCTGTGAACACAGAATAGGTTCCATGATTCACAGGTAAATGTAAGTCACTCACAAACCAACTGAGTCTCACAGATTGAAGGAGGCTGAACTCCACAAAGGAAGGAAGGCTGAACTTCACAAACCAATTGATGTGAACCTCACAAATAAAAGGCCAAACCTCCCAAATGGAAGGCTGGATGGAAGAAGGAGGAAAGAAAGAGTGTGTGTACTTCATATAGAGATTTTTGTTTCTGTGTACGGATGTTTTGATTGCATGTATGTGTGCCATGTGCATGCAGTGTCCTTGGAGACCAGAAGAGGGCATCGGCTCCCCTAAGACCAGAGTTTTAGATAGTTGTGAACTGCCATATAGGTGCTGGGAATTGAACCTGGATGCTCTAGAAGAGCAATGAGCACTCTTAACCACTCAGCCCTCTCTCCCGCACCGTGAACATTCTCTTTTAGACAATGTCTCATACAGTCCAGGTTTACACTGGTCCTTGCTATGTAGCTCAGGCTTCCTTATTCTCTGGTCTCATCATCCTGATTGAATTACAGCATGTACAAACAATATATTTATGATATATATTTGATTTGCATGTGTGTGTGTGTGTGTGTGTGTGTGTGTGTGTGTGTGTGTGTGTGTAGAGAGAGAGAGAGAGAGAGAGAGAATTTTATGTGCTTCAAAAGAAAGGCAGTTCCTTCGTGGGAGCCCGTCGTTGTAGGACACAGAATTTTCTAAGACTGCTTCTGCTCAGAGCTAAGCGAATTAGGCACATGCTGACCAGGGCATGTGGTTCCCTCTCACCATCCTGGGAGATCCCTCACTTTGCATCTGAGGCTGTGGGACTCTTGATAACTTCCTAGACACCCCTCATGATCTACATGGGTCCCCCGCTTCAGTCCCTCACCCACATAGCACAAAACATGGTACATGAGAGAGGAAAGGAGCGCATGCCACGGAACCACTCACCCCTCTCCCTTGATGTTCTGAAATCATTTCTGTCTCCCCCTCAATTCCCATCATACTCTGAGGCAGTCAAACAGCACATAATTGCTTTCTGTTGCTAAGTCTCAAATGCTCTGTCAGTTGGCGTTCTCCCCCGAGCACGACAACTGTTTGAGAAATGAAGGGAATCAGTGCAGAGGAAGGATGGAGCAGTGGGAGTCCCGGTGGGGTCCCATGGATGGAGCAGTGGGGGTCCAGGTAGGGTCCTGTCGATGGAGCAGGGGGTGTTCCGGTGTGGTCCCATGGATGGAGCAGGGGGGGTCCCGGTGGAGTCCCGTGGATGGAGCAGGGGGTGTTCCGGTGGAGTCCTGTGGATGGAGCAGGGGGAGTCCCGGTGTGGTCCCGTGGATGGAGCAGGGGGAGTCCCGGTGTGGTCCCGTGGATGGAGCAGGGGGAGTCCCGGTGTGGTCCCGTGGATGGAGCCGGCAGAGTCCTGGTGGGGTCCTGTGGATGCCTGTGCTGCCTCCTGCCTTGACCCTTCCTTATTTGTTGCTTGCATGGATGTATATTTGAATTACTAGATTATGAGGTCTGATGGCAATCCCAACACTCTGGACATGGAGACAAGAGGCTCAGAAGTTCAAGGTCATACTCCATTATATAATAAGTTTGAGGCCAGTCTGAGCTGTAAGAGACCCTGACAAAAAGGGTCATTAGTATATGTCACTGCACAAAGTCATGGATTCCCAGACATTTTCAAGTGTGTCTATAATGTATTCTGATCATATTTCCCCCACATTCTCCTATCCTCCCCCCACCCCACTGGTCTTCCTCGCTTTCCCTAAGAGTTCTCTTTCACCTATAGTTGCTTTTAAAGTGAGGTTTTAGACATGAGTAGAAACCCAGGATACTTGTTTTTCTGAGTCTCATTTCTTTCACTTCACACGGTGATTTCCAGATCTACCTTTTTTTTTTCCTAAAAACAAAACGAAAACAAACGATGACTCTATTCTGTTTCTATGGCCAAATAGTACTTCACAGTATATATACACGTACCATATTCTCTTTACCAATGTATCCACCGATGGGCACTCAGGCCGATTTCATGACTGTGTGGAATTTATAATAAATGTCTCCCCCTTGGTTCTTAACTGAAGGTAAAAGTGCAGGAATGGTTTGGCATACACATGCCGCGACCCTCCCCTTCCCCCCTCCTTGCGTTCTTCCAGTCATGAACAGCTCTGATTTTTCAGCCATTCATCACTAAGTCTAAATTACATTCTCTATGCCCCGAAGCCAGTTGCCTTTGAGAAGACTTCTTAACCAGAATCCCAACTCTGAAGCTTCCAGCAGGGTCCTGAGGAGGCGCCCCTCCTCCCCTGAATCACACCCCATCTCCTTGGGATTGTGGCAGATGTGTCTTTCCCATCCCGTGGGAGGATCGCGTCTCTCTCCACTGCCGTGTTACACAGAGTCAACATTCAATGAATAATGAATTATGGTAATAATAACCAGGGAGAATTTATACCCTGGCATTGACGGAGTCCAAAACAGAGCGAAAAGTCGCTGTAAATTACACCCTGGGACTGGCAAGTGAGTAACGCAGGCGCCCTCCCCAGAGACCTCCACGCCAGCTCGTTTAAATTAATAAATCCACTTTCCTTGCTGCCCCAGTAACAGCCTTATTTATGTGTCTACGGATCGGCCAGAATTGCCAAGCGACGGAGCACAATTAACCAACCTGTCCTCTGCGGAGATTTCCTGGGCGCCGCAAAGCCTGTGGACTCTGATTTTGGCTGAATGTAGAAAAAGAAAAATTGAGTTCCACCCGACAAATTGATTGCTTTGAAATCTACAGGCTGCCAAATACCCAAATTGGCTTCATTTTTCCCCCTTTCACTTACCATTCTTGCCATTTCTGGGTCCAAGCCTAACACCCTGGAGCAGGCTGGTCTTTGTAGAAAAATTACTGGCAGAGTTTAAGAGTAGAAGGGATAGGGTTCCTCTGATGGGGCCCTGTCTGAGGATCTTTTGTGCTTTGGCTAACATGTGTGTGTGTGTGTGTGTGTGTGTGTGTGTACACATGCACATGCGTGTGGAGGCATCGGGTACCAGTCCTCAGGAACTCTTCACAATATTTTATTTTTACAGTTTTTAATATGTATGTGTATATGTCTGGGGAGAAGGGTATACGCATTTGAGTCGGGTGTCTATGGAGGTATAAGATCCCCTGGAACTGGAGTTGTGGATGCTAGGAACTGAACTCAGGTTCTCGCAGAAGCAGTATGGGCCCTAACCACAGAGCCATCTCTCCAGCCCCTACTTTGATCTTTGAGGCAGCCTTTCATTGGTCATGAGCTAGTCAACTCAGCTAGACTGGCTTGCCAGTGGGTACCAGGCATCCCCTGTCTCTGCCTCCTTGGAGCCGATGTTGTTGGCACACACCATCATGCCTGGCCAACACTTAGAGACTGAGCCATCTCTCCACCTCTTGGCTTTCTAAATATGCAGCAAACTAGAGGGACCTGAGCATCTCTGTCTCAGAGTGGTCACTGTGGGGACCCAGGGAGAGAACAATACAGGTGCTGAAGTCTACATGCTGTGTGTATCCCCGTAGGAATGACCACAGCAGGCCAGTACACAGACCACTACACAACGACTCCCCTACCAGTGCTGAGTGGCTTTGATGGGGACAGGTTCCAATCTGCCTCTTCTTCAGAGGTGGAGGTGGAGAGTCGTTTCTACTCTCACCTCCCGGCCTCATCCTCAGACGACGATCTCTGGTCTGTTTGCCATGCCCACCCAAGCTCATCCGGTGTTGGTATGTCTGGTGAGCCCAGTCCTTCCTCCCATGGTCGATGCAGACCCCACAATGCCCTCATGTCAGATAGAATCCCAAACTCTGAGTTCCCCAGGCCACCTCAACTCCTGACCTGCTGGCTTCAAAGCTATCGGGCTTCCCAAGACTATAGTTCAAAGAAGAGACCATAGGGCAATGTGTATGCAGCTCTATAGATGGTACCTGCGTGTCCTTGGATTTGTCACCCCTTGGATCACACTGCCTATCATCAACCACGACGATGTGGAAGCCTCAGTGTCTGGAGTGTGATTGGAATTCTAATATAACCAATGGAAAAATGACCAATATAACTAATGACTAATGGAAGCCCCAACCATGTGGTCATTCTCTATCACGTGCTGGGGTGTCAAGCTGAAGAAACACCCCAGTCTGAGTCTGCAGAGAGAATAGACGACCCCTGTGGGGTGAGGCTTCTCCACCCGGTCTAGGAAATGGGCTCCAGGGGGTTCTATCTCTGGGCTGGGCATTTGTCACTTATAGCCAAGGCAGGATTTCTCTTCTTGCCTTCAAGTGTGGGAGCCCCAGGTAAGTAATTAACCCACAGGACCCAAAAGGCAGCCCTGTGCTTGCCTGCCTCACATGGAGCAGGAATTCAGAGAACTAGACCTTATGTCGGAGTTGACTCAGGACCTGAGTTAAAATCTTCAGAACCCACACTGGCGCCGGTGCCTCTTATCCCATTGCTGGCTGCCAGCCTCACTCCAGGTTCAGTGAGAGACCCTGCCTCATAGAATAATGTCAGCATAGATGTGACTATGATTCAGCAGGGACTTAGAGAGCCCAGAGAGCCAGCCACAGGGATATGTTCCCACTCTTCTCTCAGGGCCTCTCAGGCTGGGTACTGACATTGTGAACTGGCAATTCTTTGGATTTTGTTGTTGATGATAATGGTGGTGGATGTGGTCTCTCTTTCTCCCCAGCCGTGTGTGTTTGTGTGTGTTGTGCTGTGTTGTATGAGCACATACAGGTATATGACATTGATGTTAGGAAGTCTTCCTCAATTGCTTCTAATTTTTGGAGATCCAGTCTTTCACCAAGCCTAGAGCTTACCACTTCGGTTAGCCAGCATATTCTCAGAATCTACCTATCTCTGCCTTCTCCCAGACATTTGTGCCGTGGCATTGAGCTCTTCACATGCATTCTGGCCACTGGATTCAATTTCTGGTGCCTACACAGAAAACATGTTACTGAATGAGGCACCTCCCCAGAATTGACTGCTTCTGTTTTTGTTTTGTTTTGAGATGGGGACTTACTATGAAGCCCTGGCATTCCTGCAACTCCTGTGTATTCCAGCCTGGCGTGAAAGTTGCAGCAACCCTTCCTCTCCCTCTGGAGTTCTGGGAGTGAAGGCATGCAATACCTCATCAGATCTTGACAGGAAATTCATGGGGATAAGGACTGTCTGGTTACCACAAGATGCTTAGAACATTCGAGCAGAACTGCCACTTCTGGAGTCTTCTGGAGTCGCTAGGAGGAAAACGGGCTCAGTGTAGTGGGACATGCCTTTGATCCCAGCATTGAAGAGGCAAAGGGGGGCATTTCTGTGAATTCAATACCAGCCTGGTCTACATAGTTAGACCCTGCCTCAACAAACCACCACCACCACCTTCACCTCTACCTCCACCACCTCTACCACCACCTCCACTACCACCTCCACCACCTCCTCCACCTTCACCTCCACCACCACCACCACCTTCACCTCCACCACCACCACCACCTCCACCACCACCTCCACCACCACCTCCACCTCTACCTCCACTGCCTCCTCCACCATCTCCAACTCCACCTCCACCACCACCTCCACCTCCACCACCACCTCCACCTTCACCTCCACCACCACCTTCACCTCTACCACCACTGCCTCCTCCACCATCTCCACCTCCACCACCACCTCCACCACCACCTCCACCACCACCTCCACCTTCACCACCACCACCAACAACAACAAAAAGTGGCAAGTGATCAAGGTATCTGTCTGATGTCAGCCTCTGGCTTGCACACACACACACACACACACACACACACACACACACCTCACAGTGCATTGTGGTCTAACAAGTTTAAGACACTGTTTGCAAAGCAGAACTTGACAGTCTCTTCAACACAGGGTGCAGAGGCCCCAGGCTGGGTGGGAAGGGAAAGGATTTTGAATCTGCAGCTTTCTCTTTCCTTCCCTCCTCTCCCCTGGGGAGCAGAGACCCAGCCTGGATTCTGTCTTTCCTGGAGTCTGACCTTCTGCTCAGGTCCTAAAAGATCATCACCATGGTCCCTCCAACTCCTCGCCTCCTTCCCCACCCCCGCCCCGGTCCTCTTGGGTAAATGAGAAGAGCCGGCATGGAGCCTCTGCTTCCTACAGCAGCACTGGCCCCAGATGTCTTCTTTGAGAAGCTCATGTTTTCAATTACCTCCTAACACACCTCCAGGGAGCCCAGCCAAGCGTGAGGATTAGTAGAATAATGAGTTTAAATTATTGAGGGTTTCCCCCCAACTCTGTCTTTATTCTGTGGCAATATTGAATCTAATCCAGGTCCAGATGTACTGGGCGATACATGACAGGTTATGGCTAATAAGCCATCTCACTTTCAAATTAATATGCAAATTCCCCTGGAGCTGAGGAGTGAGAGCTGGGGATATCAGGGAAGAGGGCTGCGCGTGGAAGGCACAGAGAGGGAGCAGGCATCCAATTCCCAGTCCTTTCCCCTGGAGTCTGATTGGAATATTCCTGAGAGACAGGGAGGAGCAGACTGGGGAGGTCTTCTCCAGGAGCCCCTAGCAGGCGAATGTCTCCCTCTGCAGGGATGCCACAGGATCTCCTGGTGCTGGAAGAGAAGTAACCCCCACCTTGCTTCCTGAGAGCAAGGCTATATGACTGCAAAGCAGAAAGCTGGCAAGACTCGGGTGCCAGCAGGAAGACAAGACTGCTGTCTTCACTGCTGGTGGAGGGGAGACGACTATCAATCCACAATGGTGTTTGGTTAATTGTGTGTGTGTGCACGTGTGCACAGGTACACTTGCGGAGGCTGGGGTTCACATGCGCATACTTACATGTATGAATGCACAGAAGGTCAGATCCTTGTGTGAAATTTCTCGGGTCCCATCCACCTTGTTTTTCACTTGTTTTGGGACAGGATCCCTCACTGGGACCTGGAACTTGCAAAGGGTGGGCTGGCTGACTAGTGAGCCCCAGGGACCTGACTGCCTCTGTCTCCCCAGTGCTGGGATTACAAGCACATATCACCATGCCTAACCTTTCAAAAAGTAATTTTTATTATGTGCGTGCATGCATGTGTGCATGTGGGTGGCATGTGGCTGAGAACAGCCTGCAGTGCTCTGACACAACATGGGTCCCAGGGATTCAAACTCAAGTCCTCGGGTTAGATAGCAAACAGCCTTTACCTCCTGATCCACGGGTGTACCCCGTATAAGTCTTGTTTGTTTCTGTTTTGGTTTGAGACAAAGTATCATATTGCCTGCATTGACCTTGAACTCCCTATGTGATGGAAGATGCCCTTGAATTGTTCATCCTTATGCCTTAGTCTATGAGTGTTAGAGAGCGCCCCACACACACACATTTGTGGGTTCTGGGTATCAAATTCAGATCCTCCTACTTGCTCTGCAAACACTTCACTGAGCCACATCCCAGTCCTACTTCATCTTCCCCCACCACGAGACAGGGTTCTCTGTGTAGCCCAGGCTGGCCCAGAACTTGCTCTGTAAACCAGGTTGACCTTGAACTCTGCCTCTCGAGTGCTGGGACTAAAGGCATGTGCCACCAGGCCCAGCTTATCTTTTTAACTTGAGATTCCAGTCCTCTATGATGTAGGATCTCCCAACAGTGTATGGCCCAGCACTTGACCTGAGAGTGCTCCTTGCCAGTAACTGTGGGTGGACAGTTGAAACCATCAGTGAATGACTGGTATGAATTAGAGTTCAGAGTGAGCACATGTTACATGCCAGCCTTGCAGTATGTAATCCAGATTGGCCACATGACTGGTGGGGAAACTGAGTCAGTCTCAGGCTGCTGGTGTCATAAAGATTTCACAAGGAGGTGGGTCTTGGGCTCCTCCGTCTGTCTGGTACTTGCTCTTTCTTTCAGACCCTCTACCTCTGTTTTCAGTGGGGAACTGGGCTGAATCCCCTGAGCCTTGTTTGAAGGGATCCAGGAGCCTCTGGCTGGGGGAAGGGTCTATGTGCATGCCTTATGGGTCAGATTGATACCTGCCACGGTTCATTAGGCAGGCTGTCTCAGCAGGAGTTCTACTCCACCATCATTTACTCTCCACATTGGTTTCTTTAATGCTATTTACCCTCCTGTCTTTCCTTCTTCTCAGAGCTCAAGTCATGGCTGTCATGATAGACCGTGGGAGGAGGAAACCTGGCAGAGGATGGGGGAGATTTGTCTCAGGATAGATTCCTAGAATGAGGCAGGTAGGAGGGACTGGAGGGCTCTCACCTCTGCACTTCAGCGCGATAGCCGCAGAAGGTGTGGCTACTTCCTTCCACATTTACAGTTATTAAAATGTGCGTAACTGAACTTCAGGTCCGGGGGCTGGAGAGACACTGCAGTCAGTAGACTGCTTGCCACGGAAGCTTATGGACTCAGATTCGGATCTTCAGCAGTCCTGTGATCATGTGATCAAGGGCCAATTGATGAGCTACAGTTTCAGTGAGAAACCCTGTCTCAGAAAATAGGGTGGAGGGCAACTGAGGAGGGGAGCAGATGCCCTGTGGCCCCAGTTCATGGACACACATGTGCACACATACATACATGTGCAACTTCAGGTTGTCAGTCACAGTTACCTTCATACTAGTGAGGAAGCACACGTGGCTTTTTTTCTCACTATGACTTTAGTGAAGGGAGGTGGTTCTAGCCTCACCGAGTGCTCGTGGGTAGCACCCTTTCTGGGGCTTGAGTCCTGGTTTGGCCCTGCTCTCAGTCTCCCCTCAGTCTCCCAGATATACATGTAGCACCCCCAATAGATGGATGTCCCTACTCCACTAACACCCTCTTTATAGTCTAGCACCCCTGGAGACCACATGCACTGGGGAAGGCTTGTGGACGCTGTTGGGGACAGGAGAGAGGGAGCTGATGGCATCTCAGATGAGTCTAACCATGATTCCTGTCCCCTCCTGTGAGGAGATGTTAACAGACCCGCCGTGGGAGGAGCTATGTAGATATGCACAGCTTCTCTGATTTCAAGATGGCCCTGTCACATTAGGCAAGGAGGACAGAACCCCACAACATCTGGTGACTTACTTCCTTATATATCTACCATTTCTAAGAGCGCCACCAGCTGGGCCCCAAGCCTTCCATCCACGAGTCTGTGTGTGGGGCCAGTTCAGACCTAAGCTATAACACAAACCAATGGGACACACCATCCCCTGGACACAGGCTCATGGAAACCCACAAAGAGGCAGAGGTCTGACGGCTGGCACACTCTAGGCTGTGACATGGGCACATCTCTTGCCTTCTCTGGACCTCGATTCTTCATGCTGGAAAATGCAATGGTTCAGGGACTCTTCAGTGGCCTCTTTAACTCCCCCCTTCCCCCGAGCCTCACCAACATCTATCTTGGGGATGTTCATTCAGGTCATGAGTTCCCTGAGGCTGACTCCCTCCCTTTGCTGAAGTTTCAGGGACATGAGTTTTTGTTCCTGTCACCCCCTTGATTAGTATTGACTAAGTGCCCACAAAATCTTTGCCAAGAGCCTGGCTCTGCCCTCTGTCAGGTCCTGTCAGCAAGAGGAGAGGCCAACGTAGAGCCAAGATTAATCATCCTTGTCCTTTCTCAGCCTGTCCCTGTCGGTGCATGGCGGCCTGTGAGGAGAATGTGCTTAGGAGGAGGCTGGAGGAAGGACTAGTAACTAGGTGGGCAAAGCGTTTTCAGGATCCCTCGGAATAGCAGAAAGGAAAACCCCGACGGAAAAGAGTGGGGTTTACATTTAGAGAGGAATAAGTTTGAATGCTGACCATGCTGCTTCTACACTTGATCTTTCGGAACAGATCGATCAAGACCTCGGTTCTCTCATGCGGTCAGTGGGGAACCAGCATGCGAAGCTGAGTTTAGGATTAGTAGCTTGTAATTATAGCAGCTGTGAACTTAGGAGTGGAGATGGCAATAGTCAGAAAATTCTCCCCGTTTAAGTCACAAAAACAAAAACGGAATTTAGAAGGATTGCAAACAAACCAAAGTCAAAGGCAGTGCTAAAGGTGTGTCCAGAAGGAGGGGGCGGGGCGGGATCGGAGGGGCGGGATTGGAAGCACTCAGGGCAGCTGAGCCTCAGAGCAGACTGTCTTCAGAAAGTCACTCTTAGCCTTACTTCAGCTCCAGAGGCTGGGGAGATGGCTCCTTTGGCAAAGTGCTTGCTATGCACGCATGAGAACTTGAGTTCAAGCCCCCAAATGCCACGTGATGGCACACATTCGTAATTCTAGCCCCAGGAGTCCAGAAACAGTAGGATCCCTGGTGTTCGCTGGCTAGTCAGCCTAGTCAAATAGGTAGGCTCCAGGAAAAGTGAGACGCTGTCTCAAAAAAGAGTACAAGACTGAGAGCAATAAGAGGAAGAAATCAATGGTTGACTTCTGGATTCCACATGCAGAAAGGAAGGCGGAAGAGAGGGAGGGAAGGAGGGAGGGAGGAGAGGGGAAGAGAAAGGAAGGAAGGAAGGAAGGAAGGAAGGAAGGAAGGAAGGAAGGAAGGAAGGAAGGAAGGAGGGAGTAGGGGAGGGAAGGAGAGAGGGAGGGAGTCAATTGTGAAGACTCCTAGAATCCAGGATCCCTGTCCCTCCTGAGCATCAGAACCTTCACCAGCAGCTGAGGAGTGAAACTGCCACCTTGGTCACTGGGCACTACAGGGTGTTTATAATGAGGGCCAATGGCCAAGTCTGGTCTCAGCCTTTGCTTCTGAAAGAACCCTGAACCCCAGAGGTGTGGACAATGAGGTTTCCAGCTGTTATGACTGAAGCTCTGAGTCTCTAGCGCAGCCTTCTCCTTCCAGCATGAACGGCTTTAACAAGCTAATGGATGATCAATGTGTCTCACCCCGTTTGTCACCAGCAATGATAGTCATGGGTTAGATGCATACTTGAGAAAAACTGCAATCCATACTTAGTGTTCATTGATTCCTGTGAGCCTCCTTCATGGATACTGCACATCAAAATATACGGTTAGCATCTCAGATGCTCCCGTGTGCTTCCAGTTTTCATAGACTACCAGGAAAGCAGAGTCCTGCCGACCCAATTCCAGCTTCTTCTGCACCACCTACATCAACTGCCTCCAACACCAGCCCCAGTGGTCTTGCGCCCTCTTCTGGCCAATATGGGCAACTGCACCCACATAGATACATAATTACCCATAATTTTAAAGTAAAAATAATTAATAAAACTGGAATGCTCCCATAAAAAGTTGTTTATTTCAGCATGTATTAGGAAGAGAGACTCAGGGGAACCAGGTGAGTTCCTCAGTGGCTTCTGAAGAGCAAGAGGGCGGCCCTTGCTGTAAGACCACTATACAAGCTGTCACACATCAGAACAGTGGCAGTTCTCAGTGTGTCCTGATCATAAGTGTGCACAAGCACTTAGTCACCAAGTGTCAAGCCTGTAATTATCTAAAAAAAAGGCTGTCACTCAATATCTGAAGCCAAAAACTGTGGCCAAGAGACGCTGCTCAGTTCAGCTTCCCACATCCTTTCTCTGTAGAGCTCACTGCCACTCAGGCTATAGATGCATACATAGGTGTTAAAAAGCTAAAGTAAAATAAATTAAAGCAGATTAGAAGTCTAAGAATAGCTATGAGTAAAACACAGAGTCATTATTTTCTAAGAACAGAAATAGGTAGTGTTGGTTTCAGAAATCAGTGTGATGTAAGTAGAAGTCTGTTCCATTAGCTCAGACGCTGGAGAGTTGGTGGCTGACTGACCCACAGAGGTTGCTGTTGATTGGTTGTAGAAGCGTGTTCAGTGAGGCACTTTATCTTTGTGGGGTTAGATCAAGATGTGTTGTCACTGATGGACAATCATGTTTAGAGCAGACAGTGTAGGAGAATCCATCTTCATCTGGAAGGGTAGGAACGTCATTCTTATTTTTAGTGGACGGTTCAGAACGGCTAATGTCCATATGGAAAAGGGCAACCATAGTCTGTCTTGATGGACCCAAACAAGTGGGAGGTAAGATGTTTTGTTGTGAACTCTCAGAACTCTATGGACAAGGGGAAAATGGAAAGCATCAGGGTTTGCAATGATTCCTGAGCCCTCAACATCTACCGGAAGCAATAAAGCAGCAATCAACACCTTTTCAACTAAAATTATCATCAGAGTAGAATTCTATACCCAGCCCACCTATCATCTATGGGTAAGGGCCAAATGTATCATCTTTAGGTTGCAGTATCAATTTTATCTTCCTTGAATTGCTCAGAAATGCACCAGAGGACACAGTCCATCAGAATAAGAGGTAGACCAGAAAGAGGAAATGGTACAAACAAGAGGCCACTGGAGCTAAGAGCCCCAGGACTCATAATTTGCTCACCTTTAAACCCAGTACCAGAGAGACAGAGGCAGACATAGAGCAGGCTGGCTAGCTAGACCAGTCATAAGAGTGACACCTGGGTTCAACAGAATCTGCCTCAATGCATAGGGTGGGAAGTGACCGAGGAAGGCTCCTGATGTCAGCCTTGAACCTTCACATACATGTGCACACATAAGCACGCACACACATAGATGAATACTATACACACACGAAAAGGAACTAAGATGATACCATCATTTCCTGTAGGAGTGAGGGATACATACCCCTAGGGACTTGTCCTTCAGCATCTTTAGGGCACTGGTTCCAGGACCTTAAAATTAATAGATGCTCACATTTCTTTTATACATGATACCGAATTTGTAGAGAACTCACACCTATCCTCCATAACTTTAAAATAATTTCTGGATTTAGTACAGTGACCAGCACAATATAAAAACTATCAAGTAGCTGTAATGCTGTATTGTTTGGATGGAGATATGGATCAGTGGTTAAGTACTGGCTGCTCTTGCAGAGGACCTGGGTTTGATTCCCAGTACCCACATGGTGGCTAACAACCATCTGCAGCTCCGGTGTCCCAGGATCCAGTGCCCTCTTCTGGCATCCATGGGCACTGCACATACTCACTACAAAGATATACATGCAGGCAAAACACATAAAATAAGTAAAACAATTTTATAAAGAAAATAGTCAATGCATTTCTGCACACACCCAAGTATTTTTTTAAAAAATACTTTCCATCTGCCTCTGGTTGACTCCATAGATCTGGAGGCAGCTGTCTTAGTGTTTTTTGATACCAGATAAACTCATAATGGTCTTGTACAAACCATCAGAGTGTTTCACTCTCTTCTGTGGGAATGATGCACTCCCCAGTTTAAAGCATTCGTATTGTCTGGTATAAGTAAACACACAGCGATGCTTGCCACGTGCTCACCCTGAAGCTGCAACACTTTTAATACCAGAGATTGCCCAGGAAAGATTCCGCACGTGAAGATGGGCAGTCCTCCTGTTATCTCCCTCAGCAGTAGATGGCATTGTGTGCTTGAACTCGTGCCCATTTACACACATACTTCTCTCCTCCTTTTTCCTCCTTCCTCTTCTGCCTCCTGTTTTCTTCCTTTCTCCTCTCCTCTTTCCCCCCTCCCTCCCCGTCCTCCCTCCTCCTCCTCTCCCTACCCCCTTTTGTCTCCTTTCTCCACCTTCTCTTTATTTCTCTTTTATTTTCTCACTGTAAACTAAAAATTAAAATAGTCAATAATTGAGTCTCCTATGCAATAAGCCATTTCATTTACTTTCCCAAATCTATTAGATAAATATTAGTTTTTCCCATTTTACACAGGGAAATTGTTCTCCATGGGCAAACATGTCTTTAAACTATATCTAATTCATACATAGCCAAGAAGCTATAACCCTACCAACATGAAGTGACTTTGCCCTTCATATGATGGGAACATCACCTGCTCCCTGACACAAAAGACAATGTTTCCTTTTACCCAGCTCCAGGTTAGGTTTACTTTTCTTCACAGTTGAGCCCCACTCCACCTTTACTGTCTTATAACTTTCATGCCGGAAAACAAATTATTACAAGTACACTATCTTAGATGGCAGGTGTCTGCTGAGAAAAATAGACAAATAAATACTGAATATATTTATACTGGGCTGGGAGAGATGGATCAGCAGTTGCTGTTCTTCCAGAGGACCTGAATTCAGCTCTTAGCACCTAAGTCAGGTGGCTTGCCCTTCCTGTAACTCTGACTCCAGAATATCCAACGCCCTCTTCTGGCATCCAAGTGCATTGCACTTGTGTGCATACACCTATCCATGCAGACGTACATGCAGACATATTATTAAGCAATAATAAAAATAAATGTAAAAATATATATTCGTGTCAAAACCCAGAAGGAATACTCATGATTACTCAACACCCGGTTTGTGCGGCCGTTGCTGTGGTTCCTGACCCCCCTCTTGTCCCTTCTCAGGTCATATCCCTTTTCCCTGACAGGAATCTCCACCTCTCGTGGTCCAAACCATCCAGATCCTCAGTCACTTATTGTTTTGATGATCCACATATGTAGTCCTGTGATGTGGGAGGCTCAAGGTGCTCCCCCCCCCCCGGAGATTGCCTGGATTTTACATAACTCCCATCTTCACTTGGGCCTTTGTCAGTGCCCAGCACCTCAGCTAACCCATTCATTGTTGATCCACAAGCATGAGGAGGTCAGGGAGTGGCCAGGTGACAATTTTGACTTCTGTTTATTATTTTTTTTTAATTTTTTAAGTCGTGTGTGTGTTCAGTGGAAAACTTTTGGGTGTTGATATTCACCTTCCATTGTGTATTTATTTGTGTGTGTGTGTTTCGGTGGGGGGTACCTGAAGAAGCCAGAGAGGGTATTAGGTGCCCTGCAATTGGAATTACAGGCTGTTGTCAACCGCTGTGGGCACTAGGAGTTGAACTCAGGACCTCTGGAAGATCAGATGGCACCCATAACCACTGACCCAGGTCTCCAGCACTCCACCTTGTTTTGAGACAGGGCATCTCTTCTTTCTGCTATGTTGCCTTGAAGGCTAGCTGCTCCACAAGCTACTGAAGGTTCTGTGTCTGCCTCCCATGTGAGCGCTAGGGTTACAGATGTGCACAACTATATCCAACATTTTACACAGGTCACAGGGAGCCAAATTCAGGTAATCAGGATTGCATGCTAAGTGCTTTTCCCCACTGAGTCATTTCCCAAGTCAACTGTGTCAGTAACTGGATGTTCAGATGACTCTTGTCTCTGGCTTCCCCAGTGCTACTCACTCACACCCCTGATCAGGAGTCAATGGAAGGAACTGAGAGGAGGGACTACAGAATGCCCTCCTGGGGTGAGGACAGGGTGCTTCTTCACCTGGCTTCTCCTCTAACCAGTTAATTATGTTTATACCAATAATGATTCCAGATATACCTACAGGGACTAGAGAGATGGTTCACTGGTTAAGAGCACTTACTTCTGGAGGACCCAGATTCAGTTTTCAGCACACACATGGCAGCACCATACCTTCTCTTCCCGCCTCCATGAGCACTGCATGCATACACACACACAAACACACACACACACCATAAAATAAATAATTTTTTAAAGGAAAGGAAAAAGGGACACCCATAGAGAAAAATAGAGGATGGGACTCACCGGGCACACAGTGATCAGCCCGCTATGTGTACTAGGTACAGCTGCTCAGAGTTAATGTGCTTCCTCAGGAGTCAATGCTAGTTTAGAGACAGCATTCATGAACCCCTGGAAAGTCTGGGTGCTTCCCTACCCATTACATAGCCCATCAATCACTGCAACAAAAAGTGAGAGGAGGGATCCCAGGCACACTTCTGTGGTTACAGTCGGTTCCTTCCTCAATGGCCTGGTGGCCCCAATGCTGCCCACACCAGGAAGAAAGCCAGTGGATTTGAAAGATTAAAAAAAGATCTATGAGCTACATAGATCTTTTTCCATTTCTGGGATAAGCATCTCAACTGAAAGTTGTCCACACGGGAAAGGGAATTCTGGGAAATGTAGTCCCACTTAGCTCCAGCCATTCATTATGAACCTACCACAATATTCCAGAAGCCAAAAATGTATGTGGAGAGAGGGAGAACGAGAGGGAGGAGGAGGAGGAGAGGAGAGGCAACCATCCCAAGCTCTGGCAGTCAGTGAACATTTATGTCTGCCTCAAAGAGTCCTTAAGAAAAACCAACTATCCACACTAGGACTGTGCATAAAATTGTACAGGACAAGTCTCAACCAGCTACTTTAGCTGGATTTTTACTTTCTTTTTCTTTGTTGTATACAAGTGTGTGGTGCATATGCATGTATTTTTTTGTGTGCATGTAGAAGCCAGAGATATGTCTCCTATCTCCCTCAGTCACTCTCCACTTTATTTTTGAGTCTGTCTTTCAATGACACTGGAGCTCGCAGGCTCGGGCTGGCTGAGATCCTTCTGCCTCAGACTCACCAGTGTGCTAGACACACACACACACACACACACACACACACACACACACCTTTAGCTCTTTACACGAGTGCTGGAAATCTGAACTCAGATCCTCATACTTGTCAGACAGTCTCTTTATCAGCTGACCCATCACCCCCAGCCTCCACCCTCTCTTCTGGCTGTCATTGTCCCAGACCTTATGAACTCTTGCCCATCAGACAGGTGATCCACTCTTGGCCACCTCTTCCCCCTCCCCCACCCCGCCTTGCTCTCTTTGCATTCTCAAGCTTTCCAGTGGGAACTAAAAGATGCCCAGTTACTGCACCACCATGGGCTCCACCCACACAGGCCTGCGACTTACCAACCCCAGTCTAGAAGGGGACAGGAAGCAGGTAAATGAATCACAAAAGTGAATATTGATAATAATGTTTTCAGGGTAAATCAGCTGGCATCCATGACTTTCAAATTTTCTTCTAGAGGATCTTGCATCTGTGTAAAGATGCAAGTGTGCACGCTTAGTGTGCAAGTAAGAGGACCTCAGCTTGAGTCCTGTGGTGGTTTGAAAGAAAATGGCCCCCAAAGGGAGTGGCACTCTACCAGGTGTGGCTTTGTTGGAGTAGGTGTGTCGTGGTGCAGGCTGGCTTTGAGGTTTTTCGCTTAAGCTTTGTCCAGTGTCATAGGGCTTTCAGCTACGCCAGCACCACATCTGCCTGCACGCTGCCACGCTCCCTAGCATGATGATAGTGGACTGAACCTCTGAAACTGTAAGCAAGCCACTCCAGTGAAATACTTTCTTAGAGTTGCAGTGGCCAAGGTGTCTCTTCACAGCACTAGAAACCTTAGCTAAGGCAAGCCCTCAGAGCCCATGTGCTGGCTGGCATGGAAGCACATAGCTGTAACTTCTGCATACCTGTGGTGAGATGGGGGACAGACAGGAGGACTCGCAGAAGCTTGGCCTGCTCCACTGCAGTCTAGAGAAGCAAACAAGAAACCCAATCAAGGACAAGGTTGTCCCCTGACACAAGCACACAGATACACACCCTTGTGCATGCGCGCGCGCGCGCACACACACACACACACACACACACACACACACACATCTTTCTACTGCTTCTGAACCTGTTTCCGCTAGGATTCATGCAGCATTTAAGCTGTACAGGGGCCCTGGAATCTCCCCTCCACTCCCAGTGTGAATTATGGGTAAGAGAAGCTGTAGCAGTTGGAGACATGATAGGAAAATAGCCCATCCCCACCTCCCTCAGACAGTTTGTTTGGCTTTACTCATTAAATGAGTATAATTACACCTTCAGTTGGTTTTTGCATGCGTGGCTTTAATTGGCAGCGTGACTGCCTCTTCTTTCAGATGATTCAGACCACAGTTGCATCAGCTCTCTCTGCTCGGCTCCTCTGATCTCTCAGTTTGGGGATCTGGGCCTCCATCTTATATATTTTATCAAGTCTTTATATATTTGGGCAGCAAATATTTTTGATTGTATTTATCGGCCATATTTTTCCTTATCTGATGCCTTCCTTCTGATGTTTATTTTATTGCTTTTTATTGTGCAGTAGTCTTTGGTTTTATGGATCTCTACGCATCCATCTTGTTTCTGATGATAGCCTCCATTTTTAATATTCATAAATTTATTTCCTCCGACGAACTGAGATAAATATTCTGTTCTATTTTCTCATAGATAATTTTTTATGGATTCGATTTTTATATTTATCTTTGGCCCACTGGAGTCTGTAGAGCGATAGCAAAGAGTCAGCCTTGGGTATCAGAGCGATGAGCTCAGGGTGGGGAAGATGAGCTTTTAGACAAGCAGGAGGGTCTGAGCTCAGACTCCTAGACCCTGTGAAAAGTCAGGTTCCGTGGGCACCTGGATCCCAGTGCTGAGGAGGTGGACACGGGAGGATCGCTGGGGCTCACTGGCTTAGTTGAATTACTGAGCTCAGGTTCAGTGGGACACTGCCTAGGAAAAAAGGAGAGAGAGAGAGAGAGAGAGAGAGAGAGAGAGAGAGAGAGAGAGAGAGAGAGAGAGAGAACAGCAGAGGGGACATGAATGGCTCATGACGGCACCGATCTCCATAGATGGATTCATAATTTGATGGCATGATCGATATGTTTTGAAAATGCCAGCAATTGGGACCTAATTGAGGGAAATCGCTCACGAGGGGTTATATCTTTGAAGGATGTATGCCGTCGCTTGTCCTGCTGTGAGGCGAGTCCACCACTAGGTGGCTCTACATTCCATTAGCAGCTACAACGTACTAGCTCACCACATCTGTGCCCAGAAGCAAGGCAACCAAATGCACAGGGATTGAAGCCTCTGAAAATGTGAGCCAGTGAGATGGGTGTGTGGTTCAGGTGGTACAGTGTTTGTGACCTCTTGCAGGGGACCCACGTTTTGTGTCTACACCCACCTTAGGTGGGTGATTCACATCATTTATAACTGAAGCTCCCAGGGGCCCAACGCCATTTCCTGAACTCAGGCGCTCACTCTGACATACATACCCCTCTCCAACACACATACATAATTAAAAATAAAAGCAATATTTCTTAAAAGAAGTTTGGGTTAATCCTCTGTTAGCTTGGACCCAGCCTGGGCTATGTGAGACCCCCTGATTCAAAATACAAAATAAAAGAAACAGCAAAATCCCAGCTGCTCCCTTTAGTTGAGATTTAGGTATTTAGTCGCAGTGACTAGAGCAATGGGTGAGGGTCACCAGCCCACAATTCTAGCCCACTCCTGCTAGGGTTCGTTGCGAGGTAGTGCACTGGCCCGGCATCTGCAGGGCCCCGGGCACCCTGACAAACCAGCCCTCTGTGACAGCAGTGGACCAGAATCGATGCTGAGGAGGCAGAGGTGTTTCCCTACTCAACTGCATTTGCTACCCCCAGTGTGACGTATCTCTCTCCCTGCCCCTTCATGTTTCCCTCCTGATGTTTAATATTTATCATGTTCTTTGGATAAACCTCTGATGGAGTGTGTAGTTATTCGCGTTTTTATCACCTGAATGTGCCCTTTGTTCAGTGCACACCTGCTGTAACAACACAGTTGGTTTTAGAGACTGCGTCTTCTTTGCTGTGACTCCGGAGAATTCATTTATTACCTCTAACAATGTTTTGGTTGGTTTCTTTTGATTATTTAGGCAACCAGGAAAAAGGAATATGTGTCTTATTTTCCTTCATATGTTTGAGCCATTAACAGTCTGTCTCTTCCCAGCAATCATCAGATTCTTTGCACCGCTGGACTGAGGAAGGCTCATGAGGAATGCTGGCTGACTCTTTCCTGTTTGCTTGCTGCCTTTAAGGAAATGGCCTTAACGGTTTCTCAAATCATAACGTGTCTTGCCCTGGACACGCAATCATTATAAGCTAGAAATGATTAATGATCAACTTAAAACAATCCGCTACATAAGGGCTGAGCCACAGCTCAGTGCCTAAGAACACTCACTGCTCTTGCAGAGGACCAGAATTTGATTCCCAGAATCTCACAATCACCTGCAACCCCAGTTTCTGGTCCCATGGACAACTAAACATACATGGTGCACATACACCCACCCAGGCATACATAAACACATATAAATAAAAATACATCTTAAGCCGGGGGTGGTGGTGGCTCACGTCCTAAATACCAGCAGAGGCAGGCAGATCTCTAAGTTCAAGGTCAGTTTGGTCTATAGAGCAAGTTCCAGGACAGCCAGGGCTACACAGAGAAACCCTGTCTCGAAAACAAACACCAAAACAAACAAATAAACAAAAACCACAACCCTTTAAAAATAAATAAAGTAAAACAGTCTACCTAATTACAAGGAACTGTATACAGATGACTTTACAACCATTTAGGGAATGCACCTAGATGGGCAGACAAGAAAGCAGCGAGGAGACCAGAAATGCATATAAAAGCATATAAAAGCCAGCGAAGAGAGCATCACAGGCAGGAGGAGATCTCCTCCTGTACTGGGGAAGTACATGGCTAAGGTGACTTCCAGCTGGCTTCCACCTCAAATGTCCTGGAGACTGTGCAGTGTCACCAGGAGCCGGCACGGTCTCACACCCATCATCACACGTTCCTCTCACTCAGTTCCCAGGCTGGAAGTTAGACATACTCTTGCCTGTTTGGTCTAATCGATTTTTTTTGTTTGAAATATTAGGTTTTTGTTTATGGAATTTTTCTTGTCTTTCCATGAGTTTGTGCAGCCAGCTATGCCTTAGAAGTTCCCTTTTCATATATATTCTCTAAACACGTACCTGTTGGACCAATCACCTCAATAACCAGGATCAAGAGTCTTTTCCTGCCCTTTAATCCCAGCACTCTGGAGGCAGAGGCAGGTGGATTTCCATGAATTTGAGGTCAGCCTGGTCTACAGAGCTAGTTCCATGACAGCCAGGACTGTTACACAGAGCAACCCTGTCTCGAAACCTTCCCCTCCTCCCAAAAAATATATCTTCTCCTAGGAGATAGGCATGTTAGGGATGAATGGGGGTGAAGTGACATCATCTGAGTATCCTGGAGAAGGAAGAATAAAAACTGGTTTTGTTTGTTATTATTTTTGGTAAATACCTTATACATATTCATTACCTTATATTTATAGAACTTCATAGTAATGAAGTATTTTCATTACTAATGAAAGAAAATAATGGTATTTTCATTCAATAAGACCATGTTATTTGACCATATTCACCCCGATATCCTTTACTTGCTTCCCTTGCCCTATCCCTGCCTGCCCTGTGTCATCTGACATGGCAGGTCTCCCTGGGCAGCAAAGTC
This sequence comes from Alexandromys fortis, assembly GCF_014885135.2. NCBI lineage: Eukaryota > Metazoa > Chordata > Mammalia > Rodentia > Cricetidae > Alexandromys > Alexandromys fortis. The sequence continues at coordinate 578,323 of NW_026068037.1, forward strand.
CCAGGTTTTCCCTGTCCTCATCATTTAATTTCAGTTTCCCAATCGACTGGAAACTGCCCAGAATTGTCCTTAATCTGGCCCCATAGGCCTGGGCTGTGCGGCTGCAGCAGCTGGGGAATCAGTTAAAGAAAGAGAATCAATCCTTTATTAATTGTCTCTTTTAGATGTGAGCATATGATCCTCCTATGCCTAGCCCAGTGGTGCAGGCTAGAGAGAATGAGTTGGGGTAGAGAAGTGGGGTGTGTGGAGGGGAGAGGAGGGGGAGGCTTGGAGTCCTGAAAGGCACGGATCCCAGGGGACTAGAGACATGGATTCAATCTCCAAGCTCCTCTGGTGTATTTAATCTCTCAAGATTTCAATCAGGCAGCCTGTGCCTGACCGGTTCCGCAGATGCTGAGAAGCCATGGTGTTTCCCCTTGAGTGGGTTGCTCATTTCACACAGGCCGGCCACTGCCTCTGATGGCTGCCTCACAATGCTCCGGGTCCCCACAGCACATGTTTCTTCCTCCAAGTCCCACTCCATCTCTGACCCCACTGACCTTGTCAGTGTCCAGCGGCGGGCTAGGAATGGGAGAAGATGGCAGGACTCAACAAGGTAGCTGTTGATGGGAGGAGGAAGATGTGTCCCACTGCAGACCCGGTCCTCAGGCCCTCTGTCAGCCCCGAGGAAAGACGAAAGATCTCGACTCTTCCTCATGCCTAGCACAGCCATAGGAATTTTATACACGTGAGGTCATTTCATCTTCTCTCTTCTTTTTGTTCATTTTTTTTTCCAAGGAGGAAACTGAATTTGACAGGAGTTGCCCAGGGCCACACAGCCGGTAAGTCTGGCACAAGATCAAAGACAGCCTGAGTCCAAAGCCTGGGCTCTTGCTATGTTAAGTCAAGTGGAGGGTTAGGGAATCTTTATGAGAATGTCTATAGGGTTGATTCTCCCACTGATGGATGAAAGGGTCTGGGGAAACGAGGAGGAGGAGGAGGAGGGGGGGGAGGCAGGAGGAGGAGGGGGGGGAGCAGGAGGAGGAGGAGGAGGAGGAGGAGGAGGAGGAGGAGGAGGAGGAGGAGGAGGAGGAGGAGGAGGATACTCTTAGGAGCACACCTGGAAAGCCAGTCCAGATGGAAGCTCCTTAAGGTCTGCTGCCTTAGTGGGAGAAACGTGGGCCCTCATGTCACATGCTTCCTTCTGAAGTCCCAAGAGGCACACACCAATCAGGGCAAAGAAATAGAGTGTCTTAGTCTCAAGTCTCATTTTATCCGCGCTAAAGCAGAGCTGCAGGCAGGCCGGCTGCAGAGGGGCCTCCTCTTGTGCGCATGCGTTAGAATTTATCCGCGCTCCTTCACCTCACCTGCAGCGTTTGCAGGCTTCCTCTGCGTCAGAGTGATAAGTCCCTTTTCGGGTTCATCTCGCCACCTCCTACGTCCTGTCCTTGTGGATTGCCTTGATAGACAGTGCTCCTCTCTGACGGGACCCATTCGTGGGGAGGGACAGACTGATGCCAACCACCCCTACTTTATATCTCCCCGACAGGGATGGCTGGGTTTCCATCCTGCTCAGCGTCTCCTCTGCCCAGCCCCATTCTTGCCCTCCTGTTTCCCAGGTATTGTCCCCAGAACACCCCAGCTAAGCCCCTCAGAAGTTGCTCCCCGGGAGAGCTGTCTAGAAATAGATGTGTATCAGGAGCCCCACTGCTCTTGGAGCAGCCTCCCTCACAGCCAGGCCCTCTACGTACCCAGAAGGCTGCAGATCAGAGAACACCCAGTGGCGAAGCGAAGATGAAATGGTACCAGGACCAAAGGCAAAGCATGAAAGAATACCCCCCTCATCTCTGCCTTCTTGTTCACAGAGTGGTTCAAAATGTAACGTCTGGGGACCCGTGAGACGGTTCAGAAGGGGCGGGTGCTTGCTGCCTAGCTGACAACCTGATCCAACCCGTGGGACCCACGTGGTAAGAGGAGATGCGATTCTCACAGCGGTCCTTCGACCTCACGTGTGTGCCATGGTGACTTTCCCACTCCTGCCTAACGGATGAATGAGTGAACAAAATATCTAGTCTAGGAAATGCCTGTCTAGGCCGGTTCCTTTTCAGACATAGAGAAAGCCCTGTCCCCCAGTCACAAGGAGACGTCCCTGAGGGTGGGCTCTCCTGTGAGTACCTTGGCGTAGTGAGGATAAGGAACTGAACTAGACACACTGCAGCCCCAAGGCACCTGATGGTGACCTCTAACCAGCACAGAGTCGGAGATTTGAAGTTGTTCTTCCCTGTGGGAGGGGAGAAGGGCAGCCCCCCTTATCCCAGAGATGGAGAATTACAGATGTGTCCCATTGTGGTTCCCCACCACTGCTGTAGGCTGGCTCAGTCGTCAGTCTAGACCCTATGTCAAGGAGACACCCAGGCACAGCCCCTACTTAACCCCAAACCTATGTCCACCTCTGCCCTATTCTACCCAGAAGGAGGTGCTGGGTACCACAAGTGACAGGATGACCGCTGTGTCCTTTTCTGATAGGTTTATGCACCAGTGTGTCAGGTGCAGGTGGGAACCCACAGCAATGAGACCAAATGTTAGGCAGTGCCTCTTTTCTCACTTTCTCCCTCCAGATGCCCTCCACACAGCTGCCAGATTGCTCTGGTCACAGAAGTTTCTAGCAGGCTGCAGAAATAGGGCTGTCTTGATCTTAGACCATGTGCTTGACCCATGTCCCATCTGTGGAAACCCACATTGGGACCATAATCTGTCTCCCTCACCTGGTTCCTTCATTCCTCTGCTAGCTGGGCACTGGGCACCTGGCCTTTAGCCCGTGGTTTGTTTTTACAACTCAAGCATGCTAAATAGATTATGGCATTAGACACACAGTCTGCAAGCCCATATTGCAAACTGACCATGCAAAATGACCATGCAGTGAGCTGAGCATTTGGAACTGCTGGGGCTGACAGGCATCAGGCTTTGGCACAGGCCCCTCTGTGGGTGTCACGTGGCTTCCAGAAACCTTTGACTTTACATATGAGGACACAAAGGAACCTCTTCTGGCATTGGGGTCACTGCAGTAAATCCCCATTATAGGAGTGCCATCTCTCAGACTAGGGCCCCCTGAGAACAACCATGTCCTCCGCAGGCTGGGGCCCTCTGAGAACATGTTGTGTTCTGTTGTGTGATATTTTGATAGCTTTCTGGCAATAAAGTGTGCTTTGCGTTAGAGAAATAACCAGGGACCTCCTATGTCTTCTGTTCCTCTATCCAAAAGAGCTGAGATCCTCTTTCCACCCTGCCTTACTGTTTCCTTCTCCTATCTGTCCTCAGTCCTCCAAAACCTCTATGGTTAATTTTGATCAGCTAGTGGCTACCTCCACCCTCTGACTCAAAACGAACTTTATTGTCAGAATGAGATCAAAGTATCACACAACGGTGTTCCCCCTCATCCTGGAGATCCCCCAAGGACAGACTGCGTCCCCCTCAGCCTGAGGCCCCATAAGGACAGCCTGTGTCCCCTCAGCTGGAACCTACTGAAAACAGGCTGTGACCCTCTTAGACTAGGGCCCACTGAGGACGACTGTGTCCTTCAGGCTGGGGTCCTTCCTGCTCTCTCCCTTCTCAGATAGCCTTCGTCTTTCACATAACCTAGGAGCCCCAGACAGACTGGGGCAGAGCGGGGTACGGAAGGCCAGAGAGTGAATTCAAATACAAAGGAAAAGAGCAGGGGTCTTGTTTTCTGGTCCACTGAGGTATCTGTACATGCATTCTTTCTGGGCATGACTGTGCTGATGCACCCATATCTGCTGAACCTCATACTCGACCTCCACTCTTAAGGTCTATTTGCAGAGTCCATAACCTTCCCCTTCCCCCACAGGGATCCAAATGCAGGAGTTCTGAAATGAGAGGCAGAAGGTACAGATGATCCGCGAGCTTAAATTCAAACCTGCTTGTCACAGCCATCAAGCGCAGATCAGACTGTACTCCCTGGTTGTGCTCCCAGGTTGTGCTCCCTGCTCTGCAGTGTTTACATTGTGCTCCCTGCTCTGCAGTGTTCATGCTGTGCTCCCTGCTCTGCAGTGTTCATGCTGTGTTCCCTGGTTGTGCTCCAACTCACAGTGTTCACGCTGTGCTCCCCACTCCTGCTGCTCAGTCTCTTGTCATTCTTGTCTTCCTGCAGGTGATGAAGTCACAAGCTCAAGTAGGTGACATGATTTACTCAAGACCACAAAGCCAGCAGGTACAAGGAAGGCTTGTAAGCCCACCCCACATCCTCTACCCTGTGTGGCTGACATCTCTATGTACCACAGGCAAGCCCAGCACACAGGAACTAACAAATGATCCCCACTCTAAGCCCCAGCCACTCCTGAGCTACTCTAAGTCCACACAGAAGCCAGAGAGTTGAACTGACTTTTGAACTCTAAGCCCCTGACCTTGTGAACAGTGATTGTATTACTTGCTAGGGAGAAGGACCTGGACTTGGTGGTTTACAGTCTTTAAAAATTTGGGGACAAGATTGGAGGGGTGTGGGTGTGTGGTTCAGCCAGGTAAAATTCTTCCTGTGCAAACATGAAGACCCAACTTTGATAGCCAGAACTCACCGTATCCGTTGTTTGTTGCTATGGTAAAGCACCATGGCCAAATCCAGCGAATGGAAGAGCTTGTGGGCTTATGGTTCCAGAGGTGGCGCACACAGTGGAGGGAGAGGCAGGGTAGCAGGAGGAAGGAGCAGGAAGCTGAGAGATCACATTTTCAACCACAAACACAGAGCGAGAGTAACTGGAAGTGAGCTGAGGACATGAAGTCTCAAAGCCTCTACCCACAGACAAGCTTCCTCCAGAGGTAGACTGCACCTCTTAAGGTTGTCTAACTTCCTCAGACAGTGTCATCCACAGGGACCAGAGCTCAGACAGCTGAACTTCCCCAGACAGAGTCGTCCACAGGGACCAGGGCTCAGACAGCTGAACTTCCCCAGACAGAGTCGTCCACAGGGACCAGGGCTCAGACAGCTGAACCTCCTCAGGCAGAGTCGTCCACAGGGACCAGAGCTCAGACAGCTGAACTTCCCCAGACAGAGCCATCCACAGGGACCAGGGCTCAGATAGTTGAGCCTCCCCGGACAGAGCCATCCACAGGGACCAAGTGCTCAGACAGCTGAGCCTGTGGTGATATTTCTCATTCAAACCATCATAAAACTTCCCGAAGCCAGGCCTTGTGCTGTGCGCCTGTAATACCAGTCCTGGGAGGCAGAGAAAAGTGGTGTCTAGGGCTTGCTGGCTGGCAGTCTAGCTAATCAGTGACTCCCAGCACAGTGAGAGACCCTGCCTCAAACAAAACCAAACAAAAATCCAAAGTGGACAAATCTTGAGAAATAAACCTAAAGTTGACCTCTGGTTTTGTGCATTCATGCATGTACATGCATGTGCGCGCACACACATACCCAGAGAGACAGAGACAGAGAGAGAGGCTGAGAGAGACAGAGAAAGAGCTTATACAGATGATAAAAGGTTTCTTGTGATTTATTAAGTAACCTATGTTTGACATCTAGTAAGTGGCATACAGGGGATTTGAACCATTGACTGTCTAGTTCCCAAGTCTTAGATCCTTCTAAAACACACAGTCTTTTCTGTTGGTGATGAGAATTTTCCAGTGAGGCAAATGAGGAGTCCTAACTAGTTTTCTGGTTTTGTCATCTTGACACAAGCCAGAGTTATACCTCAGTTGATACCTCCTTCGGATTGGCCTGTAGGCAAGCCTAAGGGAGATTTTCCTGGCTGAAGATTGCTGTGGGAAAGCCAAGGCCCCTGTTGCTGGTGCTGCTCTGGTCAGGTTGGTCTGGGTGGCATGAGAAAGTGAGATGAGCAAGCCAGGAGGGAGCACTTCTTCAGATCCTCTGCTCCAACTCCTGCCTTGACTTTCTTCACGATGGGCATGTGAGCTGCAAGAATCCCCGTTCTCTCCAAGTGTCCTTGGCCATGGTGCTCTGTCACAGCAATAGGAACAAACGGAGACAGTGCCCCTGGATGCTTAACTCATCCCTTTGCTCCGCCATAGCTGGACTCCCCTGGGCTGAGTCCCCTGGGAGAAGACAGTACGGACAGAGCAAGTGAAATGGCAGGAAGGGTTTGTACAGGCCCTAGTAATGAAGTATTCCCCATCTTTCTGCTTGCCTCATTTTCTCCTCGTCAGTCTTCCTGGAAGGCTGGATGCCTGCAACTTCTCATGGGGCAGTTGCCCCAGAGGGCAATGCCTAGGGCTATTCACATGACTGGCTGTTCAAAGACTCCTCCATCTTGTCCCCTTGAGGGCAAAGAAAAGCAAGATGCTACTGCTCAAATCAGGTCCATTTCAGATTTCATTTTCCCTGAGAAAATGGGAAATGTTGGAGAGAGGCTTTGGGGTCAGCATCCCCTGAGATTTCAACAGAGTCTCAGCTCCCTGAACTAAACTTAAAAAGTATGTATGTATGTATGTATGTATTATCTGTCTGTCTATCATGGGCGGGCAGGAATATGAATCCGTGGACACATGCCATGGCCCATGTGTGTAAATCAGAGGACAGCTTACAGGAGTTGGTTCTCTCCTCCCGCTATGTGGGTCCTTGAGACTGAACTCAAGCAGTCAGGCTTAACAGCAAGCACCTTTGTCCACTGTGCCGTCTTGCCAGCCCTCTGACCACTCTTTATGCCCCTACTCTGTATTCGCATTGCTGATGTTTCTCCCTGAGCCCGACCCGAGCATCCAGCTATACATGCCTGTATGCATTGGCTCGTGTCTCTCGGTTTGTTTCCCTGAACCAGAGTCAGAAGATTCCAGCAGACAAACGGGTATATCTAGCCAAATCCTGCACATTGGCCTGGCCCCTGGACACCCACTTCTAATCCCATCTCCCAGCTTTGCAAGATAACATCAATAAATGGGCAAGGGAAGCAGTTCATTTATACCGAGCTGAGATCCGTTTTTCTAAGGTTCCGCACAATCATCTTTTATGAGCTATAGTAAAATCACATGTTTATACAGTCTCTCTCCCCAAGTCCCAAACATTGTAGCAACATTATCTAATGGAACACCTGGGGTTTGAGAAGCAGAGCCTGCACAGCCAGCACTGGTGTGTGCAAACACTTCTGCATTTCCAGATGTATCCATTTCCTCTTCGCAGGAGCAAAAGCTCATTGGGAAGGTGTCTCCTTCCCCCATTGCCTGCCACTGCCAAGCCCACCCCCGCGAATACACGTGTCTGAATGAATGGATCCTCAGAATTTTCAAGAACATGGAAGTCATTTTCGGATTTGTTTCTGCATCTCCCGGTGGATGCCTTTAGCGGAGTGTCTGAGAGGAGCCAGGGCTGACTAGGATCAGTCCCAGGGTTTGATCGTGGCTCCTGCCACCAGCTCTGACCTGAGATGAGGCTTTCACTCCCTGTCTCTGGAATAGCTTAGGCTGCCAGGCCCTGCGACCACACATACAAACAGGCGTACATCTCAGTTCTGACTGCCAACCCCAGATCACACAGCTTGTAAAGGCGAAGCTGACTTGTTCCTTCCGGTTCCCAGTGAGTTCCCTATTTCAATCTGCCTTGTACATTTTAGCCTCTGAGTCTTGCCCCGTACTCAACTTGGCTGAATGCTGCTCAGGGCTGCCCGCAGTCTGTGGCAGGAGTAGACAAAACACAGGGAAGCCAGCAGAGTATCTGTAAATACAGTTTTCTTTTTTAAAGTTTTACTAAACCACATCTGCACCCATTTGTCTACGCAGTGCCTGTAGCTATTATCCAGGTCTACAATGACCGACTTCAAAGCCTCAGCTCATCATCTGGTCTTCCATAGATGGAGGACACAAGGCCTGCTTCCCTTAGCCCAGCATGCAGCCTGTAAAGCCTGGCTCCAGGGCCTACTCTTCCTGCCTGCTCCCTGTGTGACCCTCTCCGGTCCCATCTGGCGCTCATGGATGGCTGCCTGCCTGGCCCTAGAACCAGTCTGTTCATGCTGTAGAGACAAGCCTCCATGAAACAGCTTCTTCTGCCCGGAGTTCTGCCCATTGTGTGAAAGCTCCTGGCCAACCCTCACCAATCACTCAAACATCTCAGAAGGCAGGACCTGTGCTGTCCCTTCCACACCTGTCCCTCACGCCAGCTGTCTCCCTCTCCAGTCCCTGCTGATTCAAGCGCATCTATTTTCACCCATCCTCTGAAGCCTCACGTCTCACAATGAAGCTGGGTTCCGATGGCATTGGAAGGATTTTGGTGGTGGTGGTGGTGGCTGCGGTGGTGACGGCGGCGGCGGCGGTGGCTGTGGAGGCGGCAGCAGCAGCAGTGAAGGAATCGATGCTCACATTGGCAAGAAGTGAAGGCAGGCTGGCAACGTTGCTTTTCCCTCAGGCTGCTTTACCCTGGGCTGACTCTAGAGAGCGCTGTCCACATTAAAGGAAGATATTCCTCCCTCAGCGAGTCCTTCCTGGAAATGCCCTCACAGAAAGATGCTAGACTTGACTGTCTTAGTTGATTCCAGATCCAGGATAGTTGACAGTTGACAGTCACAATTAACATCGTGATATTTTAGGTTTTGTTTTATTTGTTTATTTGAGGCAGGCCTGAAGGCCAAGCTGGACTTAAATTAGTTGTATAGCTGAGGTGAGCCTTGAACACCTAGTCTTCCTGCCTCCACCTCCTGAGTCGGGGGGCCACAAGCAAACACCCCCACACCAAGTTTTCTGCAGTGTTGTTGCTGAACCCAGACCTCATGCATGCGAGGCAAGCATGCCACCACCTGAGCTACATCCCAGCCTGAGTCTTAGAGTTTTGTCTAACATTGTATTTGGTGCACAACAGGACAGGCAGCAGAGTGTGCCTCCACGGCACGAAAATGTTTTTAGAGCCTAGTTGTTTTTAAAGCAGCAGCCAGAAGAGAAACTGAAAGTGCTGTGGCATTATCCTTGTAGACAAGATATTTACAGTTATGCAGAACAGCGCACACCTTTAATCCCAGCACTCAGGAGACAGAGGCCGACCTCTCTGAGTTCGAGGCCAGCCTGGTCTACAGAGTGAGTTCCAGGTCAACCAGGGCTACACAGAAAAAGCCTGTCTTCTGTCTCAAAAACCAAAAACAAAACAACAAACCCCCAAACAACGAACAAACCCAGAACATCTGTTTGTAAGAGATACATAATAAATCCATATCATTCCGGTCAGGACAGATGTACAGCTCATTAGGAGAAAGTGCCCGAAGGCCTTCGCCAGCCTCAAGGTGGGAGGGAGGGTATTATACAGAAAAATACACTATATAGGGAAATCTTAATGTCGGGGGCCTTACCGGAGAGGGAAGGCTTCCCTTTCACCCCTGGAGAGGAGCATTATTCAGAGTGAGAATGAGAGAGATGGGAGGGCAGAGAGCCACCATGAGGATGACTGCCCCCTTTGCAGCAAGAGTCCCCACAGAAAATCACAGAACAGATACCCAGGATAAAGGAGACTTCTGCGAGTGTTCGCTTTAGCTCAGCACAGTCTGTGCGACACAGAGCATGGAGGAGCCAGTTTCTGTAAAGTGGTAGCTGTCGGGTGGTGGCACAGGCTGCTTCTTAAGTCTGTCATGTGGAGAACAGAAGGCTGCCAGCCTTGAGGCGGCTGGCCACACTGCGTCTGAAGCCAGGAAGAAGAGAGCAATGCTACCCAGGACCAAAGCACAGGGCAGGATGCTGCCATCCTCTAGGGTGGGTCTTCCCATCCCAGTTAGCCTGAAGATGGTTTCTCGGAGACAGTCAGAGGCAAGTCAGCAGTATTGGCTGCCACACACACACAGCCTTACTTCATTCTGCTCCTAGGAGCCTCCCCGCAATTTTACATTCCTTTTTCTTCTTTGTTTCAGCAAACAACGTTCTAAACACACACACACACACACATACACACACACACACACACAATGTTATATGTCTGTGCATGTGTGTCTGTACACCACATGCATGCCTGGATCTCCAGGATATGAAATTACTGTGGAGGGTGCTGGGATTCAAACTCAGGTCCTCTGGAAGAGGAGTCAGTGCTCTTAACTACTGAGCCATCTCTCCAGCCCCAGACAGTGGCATTTAAGTCAGAAGTCTTAGCTCCAGATTAAAACTTTGGGTTGGGATCTCATATTGGAGTAACTGAATGTGAGAATTTCATGAAACGTAGAAATAGTAAAAGGTTTCTGAACGTGTGATGATCAAAAATTAATTCTGAAACTAGATTAAGACCTTTGCTGCTCTTGAAAGAGAACCTGATGCTTTGGCGGTGGTTCTCTTTAATCCCAGCACTGGGGAGGCAGAGGCAGACGGATCTCTGTGAGTTCGAGGCTAGCCTGCTCTACAGAGCTAGTTCTGGGACAGGCACTAAAGCTACAGAGAAACCCTGCCTTAAAAAAAGAGAGAGAGAGAGAGAACCTGGTGTTGGGTTCCTAGAACCCACATGCAGCTGCTCACTGCTGCTTGTAACTCTGGCTCCAGGAGATCAGGTGCCCTCTGCTGGCCTCTTCGTGAAACTGTACACATGTGGCACACAGACACATACATGTAAATAAATTTCAAAACCAAACATGTAATGAACCTAAAGTGTTTCTGACAGCACTCAACCATGTTGTTTTATTCAATATCACTGTATCCTTGAATCTGAACACAGAATGTATGTGTACAGTGCACACTGTAACATCCTACTGTGCCAACAAATACTTCCTCAGACACGCCGGCTCAGGTTAAAGGCTATCTTAAAGCACGAACTACAGTATATAAAATATTTTTAATTTTATACCCATGAATGTTTTTGCCATCATATATGTGTGCATCACATGTTCAGTGCCCGCAGAGGCCAGCACAGGGCACTGGAGTGCCCCAGGGATGAAGAAACCAATGGCTGTGTGCTGCCTCGTGTGTGACGGGACTTTTAATGTTTTCCTAAGCATCAGATGTCTTTGGGTTGTACGGTGCTAGAATGCTTCATTTTTAAACTTGCCACTTGGGTTGCTGACTTGCATTACATTAAAAAAAATTGTTAAATGAGTTTTGGCTTCAGATTAGAACAGAATTTCCAGCAACTTCTATGATGGCTCTAGGCACACTTCTGCCACTTTGTACTATGTATTTATGTGAAGTGGCATTCCCAGCATTGACGATTACAAAATCAAAATATTGATCAACTCTGTAAAACATTGAAGATATGTTCTTGGATATTGAATATTCAGCCGAGATTTAATTCTGCGTGCAGAAGGAAAGGAGAACTTCCATGTCATTACTATGCAAACTTGCTTTTGTCTTAATAAATGGGCAAAATTACAAGCAGAGAGAGAATTGTTCTGAAATAAATTCTCTGCAAATTATTCAGCGTTGTATTTGTGCCCCTACTCATTTCTCTATCCCTGTGAGGATATAAGACCTCAGGCACAGGGGTCACAATCGGTGTTGTATTTGTGCCCCTACTCATTTCTCTATCCCCGTGATGACGTAAGACCTTCTCAGGCACCAGGGGTCACAAGCAGAAGATGGTCAGAAGCCCTGGCTGAAATTGTCTATTTGAGAGTTATTTGTTTCTCTGGATACCAGTACACACATGAGCTTTCCATGACAATGAATTTCAATTTGCTTTTTTGTTGTTGTTGTTATTATGGTATCTTTAGTTAGGAGACTCCACTGAGAACCCAGTTAGGTTGGAGAACATCATTCCTTCTGGCAGTTCATGCTCAATGCATATTGAATGAGCTCATGAGAACCAAAGTCCCCTCCTAGCTTACCCTTTCTGTCCTTGCCCTCCGCTGTGTTCACCAAACATCTCCTTCCTCGCTGGTTAACACAAATCTCGTGTGCTAAGCCCTCCACACCGACTGCAGCCTCTTCTCATCCAGCATCGGCTCCCCCACCCACCTACATCATTCTGTGTGGCTCTAAGGGACCGTCTTCCCTGCTCTGTCGCACCACTGAACTGAGCCCCGAGGGCATTTCCCGCCTGTCTAGTGTAAAACTAAGTCTTTTGAGACCAGGGAACCTTTGAAATATAGTGGCTTATTTAGTTAGCCAGAGAGGCACCAGGGCCTGAACCACTCTGGACCAAGGCCATCACTGTGATGAAAAATTGGGGAAGCAAAGCACAAATTCTTTGCAGAGAACTTAAACAGGCCAAAAATAAGGAGAAGAATGTGAGTTGGGAAGTACGTGCTTCTGAGCAGGTTGGGGTGACAGCCATGTACAGGACCTCCCTTTTGACTGTCACTCTTAAACCACATGGGTTGGGGATGTGACGGCTTTGGCTCATTTGCATGTAGCTGGTAGCAGGTTGCCTTGTCTTACCCACACATCCCTCCCCATTGTCCTGTCCATGTGATTGCCTTTAGAACAATACAGGAACTTCCTCTTGCCACTAGCACAAGCAGGGGCTGTAGCTGAGAATTTTGCAGCAGAGTTTGTTTCCCTGGGAAACCAAAAAATCCTAAACTCCCTTTATCTTATTGAAGGGTCCATCTCGCCCTTCGGGGCCCCATCATGCTGTCTGTGGTATGACACTCCAAGTCGCCTCGTATTTTATTGTAGCTGGGCATCCTCACCCAAGAGAAGGAGGCCAGGGTGAGCTCTTTATGAATTTGAAGATTTTATTGAGCCACGTAGACCAGCCAGGGGCATGCACCCCTGACTACAGGACTGGAATGGGCCCCAAGCTAAATGAGCAGGGCGTTTAGAAAGGCACCTCTTGTGGATAGAGCGTGATGGCTGTCAGCAAGTGTGACAGGATATGGGCTTTGAATAAGAGTAGGGCACAGTTGTGTCACCGAGGAGTTTCTGTGTGATCTGGAGGGGAGCAGAAAGCCTTGTGGCAACAGGAGCAGACAGTGGTGGGCGACAGTGGGCTCTGTAAAGTACCATGCATACCTAAGGGGCAGGCTGACCTCAATTTTAGCACAGGCTGGCTCAGGATTTAGCAAATAGGTTTTTCTTATTTTAATTTCAGAATTGAAGGCTCTCTCCCATATTAACTTCTACCATGCTATCTGTTGCCGAAGGTTGCTTGTTTGTTCCTTGCTGCTCAGACCGGAAATAATCACACAGAAACTGTATTATTTACAACACTGCTTGGGCTATTAGCTTATGCATATTTCTAGCTCACTCATATATCTTATATTAACCCATTTCTATTATTTTGTATTTTACCATGAGGCTCATGGCCTACCATCAAGAGTCCAACTAACAGCTTGAGTCTGTCTTTCTCCTCTGGCGGTTTCATGGCATCTCCTTGATTCCACCTTCTTTCTCCCAGCATTCAGTTTAGTTTTCCACCCTGTCTATAAGCCCAAAGCAACTTCTTTATTCATTAAACAATAAAAGCAACTCATAGACAGAAAGGCATTCCACACCAGCTATCCATGGAGGCTATCTCTTCAAGTGCTCTCTCTTCAGGGCCTCATCATGACGCTTAAGGCCATGAGCCTGTAGCTCTCCGAGTTAAGGTCCTTTGAGGGACAAGATTATCTCAGCTTCCTGTCAACAAACATATTTCATTTGTGTGTGATAACACCCTCAACCTGGGAGCCAATAGAGGCACGCTTATCCAGTCATCTAACAAGTGTGGCTTTGGTCATTCACTATTAAAAACAAGCAAAACAAAACAAAAAACAAACAACAACAAACACCTCACACACTCTTGAATCCTTGTCTTCACAGGACTCACTTCTCGTGACAGAGACAGGACAGCACAGCAGGAGACCAGGGCTTAGCCATCTCACATCTGCAATGTGCCCCTCACCTGTCATTTTATCACATAAGCTGTAGAACCTGGAGATTAGACACACCCTCTTCCTTCTTCCTCTCAGAAAGCACTTGGGTTTGGGGTCCAATCCCTTCCTCTTCTGTCCTCTAGGACACAGAGGATGAGAAGAAGCCACATGGATGGATTAATGGGATGTGACTGGTGGAAGCTTTACCCAGTGAGAGCCGTACAGACCCAAGGTCCATATAGACGCAGCCCTGTGACCCTGGCCAGAGTGTCTGCCAATGTTCTGATGCATAATGTTAAAAGAAAAAAATTAAGGTAAAAATCATAATTTCCATATAAACACAAAATAATCACAGGTTAGATTTAACTCATTACATAAGGAGACTAGTAATTTGTGTTTGGAGACAAGGAGATGCAGGTGTTGAGTGGCTAGTTCCTGAAACATCAGTATCTAGAAGGGTGCAGCCCTTTGAAATAGAAACCCCAGATGCCAGACATGGATCTACAGGATTTAGTGTCTGCCTGGTGGGGTTTTCATCTTGCTTTGGCCCAATCTTTCCTCCCTGTGGCCCCATCCTCTTCTTGGAACGGTCCTGTGCCACTGTATGCTAGAAACACAATTTTAAAAATTGCAGGATGTCATAGTTAAGAGATTGTCAAGTCTCATCTAAGAAGTTTTAGACTGTTGTGTGTGCGTGTTCACATGTGCACGTGTGTGTGCGCGCCTTTTTATTTGGGGGCTTGAAGGTAGGGAGGGTCTGAAAGGATCAACCCCGTCTGATTTCCTTGGCAGGGCAGATCTGAAAGCTGGACTTTGGAACACTGTTGACATTATTAGAAACTATGGGGACCTTTGAAGTTGGACTATAAGCATTTTGAACCACGCGGTGAGTCCAGGGAGGCCAGAGATAGGATGCTGTTGCGTGAATGTGAGCTGCCTCTCCCAAACACTTGGCTGCCAGTGGTGACAATGACTGGAAAGGTTGTAAGCCTTAGGGGGAGGGAGCCCTGCAGGGCGGGGAACATCCACGGAAACTAACTTGCAAAGCTGGGGAAGCCCAGAAAGTAACAAGAGCCACAGCTCCTTAAGGACTCTTCAGTAGACTGCCTTCCGGCTGTGCAGGGAGTGCCTGAGAAAGCCACTCACGCCGGGGTGGGCCTTCTATAGATAAAGCTGCTTCTGAGCCACCCACGCTCTTGTGAGTTACCCCAGTAAATTCATTGCTTCATCAAACTAGAATATAAGTACATTATTCTGATCTATTTGGGGTGAACACACATTTTTTTCAGATCTCTAGAAAGCAGCACAAAAACAGGCGATCATGAAAACCGAAGTCGCCGCCAAACTATCTGGGACGGCGCTAACTCCCAGGTGCTACTGCAGTGTGTCTCCTGGTCGGTCGGGACTGCAGTGCGCCTCATTGCGCCGCTATGGGTTTCCTTTAGTCCAGACTGAGCTGTGAAGGAGCCCGGGCCCCAGCAGAGGCACGGACCCGGCAGGCTGTGCTCCACTCGCACTCAGCACTGCTTGATTTCATTTTAGAGCCGTTCACAAAAGTTTACTGTTGAAATATAGATCTCTTTGAATCAGAGCTAATAAAACATGTTGCTTGGTTCCTGGCTTCTCCTGGGCACAGATTTTAAGAAAATTCTCTTCTCTCTCTTTCAGTATAATCAAGTCACAGAAAGCACTGCCATTGATGCAAACGCTGCTGGGGAGGATGTCTGAAGGAGGGCCGACTCTGGAGGTGACCATTCACATCCGCTGAGGAGGATCGCTCCACTTCCAGTCCTGGGTCTTGCTGTAGCATCATCCACCTCAGAGTAAATCCTTAGGGCACAGTTCCCGCAGCACATGTTGGTCATTGATAGCTTCTGGCATGGCCACTCCAGGATCATCCATATATGCGTATATATGATATATATGGTCACATTATATATATATATATACACACACACACACACAATATTACGTGTACATAGGTGTGTGCATCCATATGAATGTAGTTCCTACAGACTCAAAGAGGACACTGGAGATCCTGCTGCTATGGTTACAGGAGATTGTTAGCTGGAGATGGTGCTGGGAAGAGAACTCAGGTCTTCTGCAAGAGCTGTATGTGCTGTTTCAACCGCTGATGCAGCTCTCCAGCTCCTACTTGTTTATTTCTAATTATGAGAGTGTGTCTGAATGGTGGGGTGTGCATGCGAGTGTGTCTGAGTGGTGGGGTGTGCATGCGAGTGTGTCTGAGTGGTGGGGTGTGCATGCGAGTGTGTCTGAGTGGTGGGGTGTGCATGCGAGTGTGTCTGAGTGGTGGGGTGTGCATGCGAGTGTGTCTGAGTGGTGGGGTGTGCATATGTATGCGAGTGCTGTGGAAGCTAGAGGAAACACCAATTTTTTTTTTGGTTACAGGTTGTGAGATGGCTGATGTGAGTGCTGAGAACCAAATTCAGTCCTCTGGAAGAGCAGTAACCCCCCTCCCTACATACACACCCCCCAATCATCTCCCCAGCCTCACCCTAGTATTGTTTTTCTCTCTCAGTTGCACTAGGTGGACTTTCATTTTACAGAGATGTTTTCTGGGTGCTGAAGGACCATGGCTTCTCCCAAAAGGCAGAACCTAGAATCCATCCCAGGCAATGGGCGAGGCAGGATCAGCTGACTACAGTCGGTGCAGCCCTTCCCCCAGCCCTTCCTCCTTGCTCTCATCCCAGAGACCCAAGGCTTCCTGCCCTGGGACCCCTCACTGTGTTCTTTTCTTCCCCAGTGGAGCAGACCATTTGTGAATTAGAAAAGCTCCCAAGGCTAACCCTCACCTCTTACCTCTTCAGCCTTGGTCTGCTAACGCACCAATCAGATCACATCACTTTTTTAATTGTAGATAGAATTTTCCAGAACAGTAGGGTGTGTGTTTGGGGGTACCTGTGTGATCACCATCACTGGAGAAGTTGAGCCATGGTGCAGATGCCTCAGCCTTCTGCAGGATTCTAGACCACACACTTCAAGGAAATCCCCCACTTACAGGCAGGTCTCTTCCAGCCACCACCACCTCGACCACCATAGATATGAAGGGCTTCCCTCTCCTGACCCCCTCCTCACCACCATTAAATCTATGTCACACCAGCAGACAGGACAACATGGCCGTTGTCTTATTAATTCTGATTTCCCATCTTTGTGTCAATTAAATGTTTCCACATTCCCATCTACCAGCTTGATGAACAATATTAGTTCAAAGTATTAAGGGGAAAGTAATTAAATATTTGTTCTGGGGTAATTGTATATAAATTGCATGACAATTGAGTTGGTGGTGTAATTAGTGAATCTTAACTGGAGGCTCGTTTACAATCAATGTTTAATTTACTAACAACTGTTTTGGCTTAAACGTGAATTAAACGCTTGTCATTGGCCACCCACACCCATGGCTTTCAGAACCTGCCCTCTCCCAGGCTGGCTGCTGTCAGTCAGAGGTAAGGGTCTCCGGTGAGTGCTGAACCCTCTGGAGGAGTCAGTCTTACTGCTGCAGGATAGGAGTGTAGGAAAGAAAGGAGGTGGCTAATGCATCCCGAGGCTCTTCTGTGGCCAGGGTGCTGTGCTAAGTGGAAGTGGGTAATGCACCTAGATAATTCATCCAGACCTAGAAACAACCCTATAACCAGGTGTTGATTTATCATCTTCATTTTATAAAGAAAAAAAACTAAAGTTCAGAGGAAAAAGGAACTTGGCTTCAGAGTCTATGGGGTCAGCCGGTAAGGTCTACTCTCCTGGTAGTTTCCAGCCCAACTCTCAGCTATTCAAGTCTTTCCATGAGTTGACCTATTCAGCTTAAGACCCCTTTACAGATGACTTCTTGGCCGTGACCTTTCCTGATTTGTCTCATTTCAGGAGCACTCACAAATGTATCAGTCAGTATGAGTTATACTATGTCGCTGTAACAAATGGTCCTGAGATGTACATGGCTTACAACTGAGGTTTATTTCCCCATAATGTTCTATGCCCAGTGGGGCAGTTCTGGTGGTTGTAAACACATATTATGTCCTGCTTGCTGGACCTTCCAACTACCCACTTGAGCCTCTGCTCTAAGCTGTCTCTGCCATAGGAGTCAGGTTGGCAGAGGGAGCCAACAGCATCAGATTTGCTGTCGCTACAAGGAGAGCTGGCTCGGAAAACTTGCCTGGAAGAAGTGGGATTTCTCTGGCTTTCAGATTTGGTATCTGAAAGCAAGTATGTAGAGAGCCCAGAATTTCAACAGAGCAGGGATTTTTTTTTCTTACCATGCTTTAGGAGGGTCTCCCAAAGACACATAACAGGCCTATCCATGGGGTTGGGATGAATTTCATTTGCCCTCAGGGGTGTGTGGAGCAAACGTCTCAAACAGCAAGAGAGCGTACCATAGGCCCCAGCACTTCGCCCTGGCCTCTGCTGCTCTGGGCTGAATTCTCATCACAGGGCCACTGGGCTCCCGAAGATCTGCTCCAAGGCACAGCCATCCTGTCTTCTCACCACAGTCCCACCTGCAGGGACAGGGCAGCAGACCGTGATGGCACCCAAAGTCCTGGAAACAGGCAAATGAACAAAAATGTTCATTTTTGTTTCCTATTTCTGTGTGTCTCTGCATAAATGTATTCATGTGTATACCTATGCACATGAGTGTGCATGTGCACACACGCATACCTGTACACATGTGCATGCACACGTGGAGACCAAAGTTTAATGTCAGGTATCGTTCACAGTCACTTCCCACCTTACTTTTTGAGATGGTTCTGTCACTGAACCTGGAGGTCACCTACTCAGCCAGGCCGGGTGGTCATTGGCCCCCCCCCTCCAGGTCCCCTCTGTGTCCACCTCCCCAGCACTGAAATCACAGGCATAGCTCATCACAGCTGATTTTAAAAAATAAATCAGAAAATGCAAATCAAAACAACGCTGAGATTCCATCTGACACCTGTAAGAATAGCCAAGATTGAAAACACTGATGACAACTTATGCTGGAGAGGCTGTGGGGTAAAGGGAACACTTCTGCATTGCTGGTGGGAGTGCAAAACTGGTACAGCCACTTTGGAGATTAGTATGGTAATTTCTCAGAAAATTAGAACAACCGTACTCAAGAGCCAGCAATATGACTTTTGGGTATATAACCAAAGGATGCTTAATCATGCCACAAAGACATGTGCTCAACTTTATTCATAGCAGCTTTGTTTGTCATAGCCAGAATCTGGAAACAACATACATGCCCCTCAACCAAAGAGTGGCTAAGGAAAATGTGGTACATTTACACAATGGAGTACTACACAGCAGAAAAAATAATGACATCTTGATATTTGCAGGCAAATGGATGGATCTAGAAAACATCGTATTGAAAGAGGTAACCCAGACCCAGAAAGACAAATCCAATATGTAGTCACTCATAAGTGGCTTTTAGACATAAAACAAAGAAAGCCAGCCTACAATTCACAATCCCAGAGAACCTTGACATCAATGAGGACCCTAAGAGAGATATACATGTATCTAATCTATATGGGAAACAGAAAAAGACAAGATCCCCTGAGTAAATTAGAAGTATGGGAACCATGGGAGAAGGTTGAAGGGTAGAGGAGAGTAAGGGAGGGGAGTAGAGAAAAATGTATAACTCAATAAAATCAAAAATAAAAAAACAAGTTACATTTTATTTATTTTTGTGTGTATGAGCTATGTATGTGTGGGTATGTATGCATGTGCCATGGTGCACATGTGGAGTTCAGAAAACAACTTCCAAAGACAGTTCTTGGCATCTACCATGAAGATCCTGGGGACTAAACCCAGGTCCTTAGGCATGGTGGCTGCCAAGCAAGCCCTTTACCGCCTGAGACACAGGCCCTGTGTGATGTGGGAGTGTTATATCAATCTGTTGATTTCATTGGTTGAGCAATAAAGAAACTGCTTGGCTGGCCCTGAAGGTTAAAGCACTGGTGGGAGGAGTAAACAGAATAGAATTCTGGGAGGAAGAGGAAGTGAGGTCAGACCCGACAGCTCTGCTCTCTGGAGCAGAGACGCCAAGCTCTGCTCTCCTAGGCAGCTCCAACACAGGATGGACGTAGGCTAGAACCTTCCCGGTAAGCGCACCTTGGGGTGCTTAAACACATTACTAGAAATGGGTTAGTCCAGGTGCGAGAGTTAGCTGAGAAGAGGCTAGATAGAAATGGGCCAAGCGGTGTTTAAATGAATACAGTTTGTGTGTTGTTATTTCAGGCATGAGCCAGCAGGCGGCCGGGGTGCTGGGGATGCAGCCCCGCTGCTCCTATTTCAACAGATGGCTGCCCAATGTGAGGATAACTGAATCCACAAAAAGCCTGAGAAAGCTTGGGAAAGAATGGAGTAAAGCATGTTTGTTTTCTTGGTAGCAACAATTTTTCGGGTCTACTCCGCTTGCTAGAGGTAAGCAAGCACTCTCATCTAAGAGAGGCTTCCTGACTCAGCTTTAGCTGCAAAACCCTGCAGCTCATTAAGAGGTCCTGCCACTTAAACAGTGTTGACAAAAAGCTGAACGCATGCTTTTTGGTTTTCAGCTGTAGCAGGAAAAAAGATGTGCTGTTTAAAAATGCCGGCTTTCTGGGCCGTCCTGCCAGGGCAAACTCTGACTGAGGCAGGAGGGCCAACTACCGAGAGAGGACTTGACTGTTGTCTGTTGTAGCTTGCTGGCTGGCAGGGACCTTGAAATGCCATAGAATTGTGGCTATAAACATGGCTACAGCCTGTATCTCCGCCATGAGGCTGGAAGGCTAAAATGGACTGGATCTACCTGGCAAAGCCACAGCTTTAATCCTACCCATATTACTCAGTAAATTAAAGACTCATGTTGTCAGAAAAAGAGAGATATACAGTAAAGAGAGATTCAAAGATAAAGAAAATGTTTAAATGATTTACAGTGTGTTAAAAATGTATGCAGACTAAAAGTTAAAATTCTTAAAGTAAAAAAAAAGTAAGAAAAAGAGACGTTGTGTGTGGTAGTACA